>NC_043977.1:53080212-53428337 GCF_902148855.1 Sphaeramia orbicularis | reverse complement strand
CAGGAAGAATATTGTTAAAATTTTGGAGTTTGGAACTAAAATTTGAACAATTTCTACAATATTCCATCTCTTATTAACACAACTACAGATCTCAGTGGATCCATAAATGCACAAAACATTTAGTAACAGGCAGAATATTGTTCAAATTGCACATTTGGGGTTGTTCATCTTTGTTTTTATTTACGTATTTATTTGCATTTTATTGTGAAAATAGTTTTGTAAATGTAAATATTTTCACAGTGTAATGTTATTTTTTTCACTTAAATATTTTCCACATAATTTTTCACAAAGAAAATTTGTCGTCATTATTTATGGGTTATTGTGTTGTTATTTTTACTGTAGATCACATTGGTCTGTATGTGGAACCTGAACCAAAAGGATTTGGACAACCTGGACTGTTCAGGTTCATTTTTGCACTTTCATCCTGCAGGGCCGGAATGGAACCATTGGCGGGCCAGATTTGGCCCCCGGGCCGCATGTTTGACACCTGTGTCGTATCATGATACTAGTATTGTGATTTGTATTGTCACGCCAGATTCTTGCCAATACACACCCCTAGAGGTATTATTCTATTACAGTGATTCAGTGAGTAAAGCCGTGCAGCCTCTCTGGTGGTGTTATCAGACAGCACACATTCACACATATTACAAGGACACTGCTTTAAAGAAGGTGTTACAAATGCTGCTTGTCCATTTTAAAGTTACATACACTATTTACACTGTGAGGGTTTTTTCTTACATAACCACACTGTAAAAAAAAATCTGTAATTTAACAGAATTTTCACTGTTTATTTTACAGAATTTTCCTGTATTTTTAAGATACAGGAAAATATCAATGAAATGACAAAAATAGCCTGTGATTTTACATGTCAAATGTAAAATAACATGAAAAAACTGTAACTATGAATAACCATATAATTACCATTTTTTAAAAGATTTTTTTTTCCACATAAAAATACAGTTAAAATACATTTGCAAATGTATCGTGATTTCACAAATATTTCTTTTCTATTTATGAGATTAAACTATTAATTGAAAGTATAATACTGTAAAAAAATAAATTAATAAAACGAGATAAAATTACTGACAATTAACCATAAAGAAGTATTTGTTCTGTAAGTTTAACAAGACTTGTTTGTTAATTGACAAATATCTTGTGTAATTACACGAGGTTTCACAACAAAAATATTGAAATAAATGTATTTTTGGGAATGTATAACATGTATAAGCACTGATAAACTGTCCAAAAACAGTTTTTATCAGTGGATTGTACAACTGAGTCTCATTGAAAATTATATATATTTATAGGTGATTTGATTGTTTTAATACATGTAAATATTCTTTATTAAACATTCAAAAGTCAAAAAAATATGCAAGATCTTATGTAAAGTTAGGGCAAAAAACTATATTTTAATTATGGAAAATTACCGTATTTTTATGAGATGGTTATTTTCCGTTATTTAACAGTATTTTTTCGGCACCCCTGCTGCCTGAATAATACTGTTTTTTGTTTTTTTGTTTTTGTTTTCCAGTGTAAGTGTTACACACAAAGCCTTCATGTGGAAAACCATGACAGGCTATTTGTAAACTGTTTCCTGTCTTTACCACTCGGGCATTTAGCTGATACTCCTAGCTAACATTGTGGAATATGTTGTTGAAGTACACAGAATGCAATTGAAATATAGACCTAATACTAAGCAGAGCAAGTGTCATGAAGCCACTTTGCTGAAGCCACGTCTCTGCCTCTTTCTTTCGCTTTCTCACTCAGCAGCTCCCTGTCTTCCTTTTTCCATTTCCATCTTCTGAAATCCCATTAGCAGCAACAGTACACAGTGTAATGGAAGTGTGTCAGCCCGCCCGTGCCAATACTTGTTCCCCTTCTTGGTGTGAGAATATCATGAAACAGACTTCCCCTGGAGGAAAACTTGTTCATAGAAAAATTGAAATGGATTACTGATTGAACCCAGTGGATCTGATCTTGGTTCAGTGGCAAAAAACAAGGATTTTTTTTGCATTTTAATACTACAAAAACACAAATGGCAGGAACCAGGGAATAAATGGTCATATTGATTGTTCCTACCAAGGTTATTATCATTAACGAAAACTAACGAAATGCCGAAAACTAGAATTGAACAAAACATTTTTGTTAACTGAAATAAATAAAAACTATAATTAAAAGAAAAAGCAACGATAACTAACTGAAACTGTATTGTGTGCTTACAAAACTAACTAAAACTTATAAAAATTATAGATAAAATTCCCTTCGTTTTCGTCTTTGTCAACGTCGGATTGATACGAAAGTGATTTATTTTGCTCTGGCAATTTTAGCTAGCAACACCGTACAGTACTTAACAGTTCGTCACATCTCATAACTTGTCGTTTAGTCGTCTTCTGGTCCAAACTCTACCTGGAAACATGCAGACTAAAGTTGGGAGAAAGCAGCCGAGTCCTGTCTGGGATTTATTTGAATATGACGGAGAAGACGATAAACGATACGAGAAAACTAAAATTAATACTAAAACTAAACTAAAACTAAGCATTTAGAAAAAAAATTAAATTAATAAAAACTAGCGAACCTGCTCTAAAAACAAATTAAAACTAACTGAATTAGAGAAAAAAAAAGTCAAAGCTAAATAAAACTAAACTATAATGAAAAATCCCAAACTATTAGAACCTTGGTTTCTACAAACAACAGATATTTATAATCTAAAATTTTGGAAACAAAATTCTGTTTCTACATCTGATGAATACTGTTATTAGCCCATCAGCCAATCAGCCATGAGCTATTATGAAGGCACTGTGTCCAGCGCCGCCTTTGCCGTTGTGGTCTTTGCTCTTGTGGTCTTTGCTCTTGTGGTCTTTCCCATTGTGGTCTTTGCCATTGTGGTCTTCGCTGTTGTGGTCTTTGCCGTTGTGGTCTTTGCTGTTGTGGTCTTTGCCGTTGTGGTCTTTGCCATTGTGGTCTTTGCTGTTGTGGTCTTTGCTGTTGTGGTCTTTGCTCTTGTGGTCTTTGCTGTTGTGGTCTTTGCTGTTGTGGTCTTTGCTCTTGTGGTCTTTGCCGTTGTGGTCTTTGCTCTTGTGGTCTTTGCTCTTGTGGTCTTCACTGTTGTGTCTTTGCCGTTGTGGTCTTTGCTCTTGTGGTCTTTGCTCTTGTGGTCTTTTCCATGGTGGTCTTTGCTCTTGTGGTCTTTTCCATGGTGGTCTTTGCTCTTGTGGTCTTTGCCGTTGTGGACTTAGCTCTTGTGGTCTTTGCCATTGTGGTCTTTGCTCTTGTGGTCTTTGCTCTTGTGGTCTTTGCCATGGTGGTCTTGCTCTTGTAGTCTTTGCCGTTGTGGTCTTTGCCATTGTGGTCTTTGCTCTTGTGGTCTTTGCCGTTGTGGTCTTTGCTCTTGTGGTCTTTGCTCTTGTGGTCTTTTCCATGGTGGTCTTTGCTCTTGTGGTCTTTTCCATGGTGGTCTTTGCTCTTGTGGTCTTTGCCGTTGTGGACTTAGCTCTTGTGGTCTTTGCCGTTGTGGTCTTTGCTCTTGTGGTCTTTGCCGTTGTGGTCTTTGCTCTTGTGGTCTTTGCCGTTGTGGTCTTTGCTCTTGTGGTCTTTGCCATGGTGGTCTTGCTCTTGTAGTCTTTGCCGTTGTGGTCTTTGCCATTGTGGTCTTTGCTCTTGTGGTCTTTGCCATGGTGGTCTTTGCTCTTGTGGTCTTTGCCGTTGTGGACTTAGCTCTTGTGGTCTTGGCCGTTCTGGTCTTTGCCATTGTGGTCTTTGCTGTTGTGGTCTTCGCTGTTGTGGTCTTTGCCATTGTGGTCTTTGCCATTGTGGTCTTTGCTCTTGTGGTCTTTGCCGTTGTGGTCTTTGCCATTGTGGTCTTTGCTCTTGTGGTCTTTGCCATTGTGGTCTTTGCCATGGTGGTCTTTGCTCTTGTGGTCTTTGCCGTTGTGGTCTTTGCCATTGTGGTCTTTGCTCTTGTGGTCTTTGCTCTTGTGGTCTTTGCCGTTGTGGTCTTTGCTCTTGTGGTCTTTGCCATTGTGGTCTTCGCTGTTGTGGTCTTTGCCGTTGTGGTCTTTGCTGTTGTGGTCTTTGCTGTTGTGGTCTTTGCTCTTGTGGTCTTTGCTCTTGTGGTCTTTGCCGTTGTGGACTTAGCTCTTGTGGTCTTGGCCGTTCTGGTCTTTGCCATTGTGGTCTTTGCTGTTGTGGTCTTTGCTCTTGTGGTCTTTGCCATTGTGGTCTTTGCCATTGTGGTCTTTGCTCTTGTGGTCTTTGCCATTGTGGTCTTTGCTCTTGTGGTCTTTGCCATTGTGGTCTTTGCCATGGTGGTCTTTGCTCTTGTGGTCTTTGCTCTTGTGGTCTTTGCCGTTGTGGTCTTTGCCATTGTGGTCTTTGCTCTTGTGGTCTTTTCCATGGTGGTCTTTTCTCTTGTGGTCTTTGCCGTTGTGGACTTAGCTCTTGTGGTCTTTGCCGTTGTGGTCTTTGCTCTTGTGGTCTTTGCCGTTGTGGTCTTCACTGTTGTGGTCTTCGCTGTCTTTGTCATTGTCGTCTTCGTTAGAATTTTTTTCAAACATCTTCTTCGACGAAACTACTGGTCCACTTTATTTAAAATCGTATATGTAGCTTCCTTGGGACAATGGACAGTTTTGAGAAACTTTTATTTTTGACAGATTTTTGAAATACTTTACTACAGTTCAATTCAGTTTTATTTGTACAACCCTATAACACCACTAAATCTTTACAGAATTAGTTGGATATGAAAACAAACAACAGTCAAATAAACAGTAGATGAAGGAAATGGGTTAATGTCCTGGGCATCCCCCGTCCTTAGACCCTCCTTCTCGGCAAAGAAAAACTCCAAAAACCCAGAAGGAAAAGAGAAACCTGAGGGAGAACCAAAGTGAAGGACAGATCCACTCATGGACGGACAGACTGGAGATGAACCAGGACTGATGGACGTCCATGTGATGATGTAGTTCCAGTCTGTGAAGATGCAGATGGGTGGGGGTGCACCATGATATTACAGTTTGTTTCTTTTTATTATTGATAATTTCAGAACAGCATACGTCAAAACAAAGAACCAAATATGTGCTTCTTTCAATCCAATTCACTCCGATTTTTTTTTTTTTTTTTCTTTTTTTTTAGCTCCATGTAACAGTTAAGTAAATTCTGATTGGAAGTCGATAAGAGGAAAGATCTGGGCAATAAAAAGCCACAGAAAGCTGATTAGCTCATGATGGTACCACCTCACTATCCCATCAAGTGTTAGCCCGACACAGTGAGGAGCAGTTAAGCATTAGCTTAGCAAAGCGAAACAAACAGAGCAGTCTATTTGTCCCAAGGGATGGAATTAAGCTATGCCAAGTGCTAACATAGCATTTTCCCCACACAATTCACAAAGTGTTCTCTGTAACTTCAAGGAGGTCAGTTACAAACAGAACTTTGGAGAAGGCAGATGGAAGACGCTCACTTTGGATTAACAGCACAAAGTTTTTGTTTGTTTGTTTGTTTGTTTGTTTTTTATTTATATTCTTTTTTTAACCAAGAGAAAGTCTCATTAACCCTTTCATGTACACTGGTCACTACAGTGGACAGCTGTTCTACAGCTGATCTCTTATATATTCATGGATTTTTTTGTTTGTTTTTTTTTGTTTGTTTGTTTGTTTGTTTTTCCACATATCTGTATTAAAGTTTTAAGACACTACATATCTTTTCTGACATGAATTGGTAACATTGTGTAGATCTCCCCTGAGCATTCTCTCACCCCCAGAACTACAAGCCCCCCCACCCCCCCCCACCCCCCACCCCCCCCACAGTTTTTACACAGTTTGTCTGTAAATACATGTTTCTTCGTTTCAAAAATTAAATGCAAGGTGTCCAGCTGAATGGACATTTTTGCAGCTTCATGTAAAATAGGTTCATAAGATCATTTTTATTATTATTATTATTATTAGTAGTAGTAGTATGTCTTGTTTTAACTTTATTTTTTGTTTTTTATATAGTTTTTATTTATTTATTTATCATAACAAAATTTTCAATTGCATTGTTTTTTTCATGCCTAAAGAAGAATAAAAACACTCAGGAAAAAAAAAAAATCTTAATTAAGGTTCTTATAATTCGTGCATGAAAGGGTTAAGCACATTTCTGTTCACCTCCAGGAAGAAACTGAATGGAAATGCCTGGAAATTTCTTAAAAAACTTGAAGTATCACTAAAAAGTTTTAAAGTTTGGAAAAGGTTGGAAGGTGGTGTATAAATAAATACATGCACAGAATTAGATTTATGTGAATAAATGATTGTGTGAATCATAAATTGATGAGTAATACAATAAAGCATAAAGGTAGTGTGATTTCGTCTTCATATCTTTCTACATATGAGAGAAGTGAGACAACAGCTTCAGGTCTGGTAACCTTCTGCATGTTGTATAATGACGTTCAGACCTGGAGTGGCTAATCGGGGGATTTAGGAGGATTCCCCATGGGTCGGCTCATGTCAATCTGGAGTTTGGGCCGGAACGAATGGAGAAAATAATGTTGACACTTGTGTGTCACTTCTCTAATCTTCTTCCTTCTCCATTCATCTGACAGTGTAGATTCCATCAGTATAGATCTCCATCGAAGTAGATTTGATGGGTTCTATCATTTGAACAGGATCTTAAACTGTAATGTCTGTAAAATATAATTTAACTTTTAACATAGGAAAATTTTGTGATTTAGCATTAGATCGTGTGGTGATCAAATAAAAATGTGTTTAGTATTCGTGCATATTTTGGGTGTAATTCAATTCTTCAAGGAAATAATCATTTTAAAAAAAGACGCAAACAAAAAAATTGCCTTTTTAACAGTATCATGATATATCATGACATATCGTATCGTGATCCTAGTGTTGTGATTTGTATCATATCATTTGTATCATCACATTCTTGCCGATACACAGCCCTACATCTTTTAAATCACTTCTTAAAACATATTTTTATAGACTTGCCTTTATGTGATGTCTGTTCCTTTTTAATTTTAAGTTTAATTTTGTTTAAATTTTAATTTCATCTTGTTTGTTTTTTAATTTATATTCTCATACATGATGTTGTTTTATCTCACTCCTTCATTTTTGTACTGATTTGTGTGTCATGTTTTTGCGTTTTCTGTACATATCTCTTTTATTGTGTTGTTTCTGTTTTAGTGTCTTTACTTGCATCTTGTATCCTGCTGTTGTGCCTTCTGCTTTGTCTGTCAAAGCACTTTGTAAACTTCGTTTTTGACCCTTTCATGCATGACGTCCACATTTGTGGACACATAGTTTAAGCTCACTTTTCCAAAGGGTTATAAAGGTAATATTCTCCAAACCACATGGGGGCAGTCTGTATAGACCCTAAGCAATGCAATGAAAAAGAAAAGTATCATCTTAGTTTTAGAATTTGGACGCTCTGTGATCTCATAAAGTTAACGTCCTAAGACCTATCTATGGGTTTACTGTCCATTTGTGGACAGGAGTTTCACAGCTTAAACAAACAAACAAACAAACAAACAAACAAACAAACAAACAAACAACTGTCCACCACAAAGGAAATTCCATAAAAAATAAATTTAAAAAAAGCATCTGAAAAAACTGTTGCATTGTAATGTTTCCAATATAGGCAATTATTCAAAAAAAAAAAAAAAAAAGGAAAAAAAAAAAAAAAAAAAGCCAAAACATGTATATTTGTATTTTTCTGGGTGTCAGGAGGTTAAAAATCCTCTGAATAAAACCATATATATAAAAAAAAAAAAAAAAAAAAAAAAAAAATCAAAATGCATTTCAACTTTAGCCTAATTTAGAGTAATAAAATCAATCTAAAAAACATATAGTTTTTTCATAATTCATGCATGAAAGGGTTAAAGGTGCTATATAAATAAAAGCTATTATTATTATTATTATTATTATTATTATTATTATTTTTACTGGTCAGCTCACAAAATACCAATGAATCACCACATGATATAGTGAAAGAATCTGGTGGAATAACATCATCTTTTATATTAGTGGAAGAAAAGATTTATAGACGCATTTAGTTCAAATCTGCAACGTCTTTGGCTGGAAACCTCTGTGTTTACAAAAGGAGTGGTCTGGCCAAGAGAACAGCTGAAATGCATCCAAAAATCAATACGGACAAACAACTATCACACACTGCAAATGACTCCAAAATAACTGACAACATACAGTATGTAGTTACATAAGCAGTAAGTCCTGTAAGTTGTAGCCCAGTTTGAAGTCCTGTCACTAATGATCTTTGGATTATATAACAACACCATTTTATCTCAGACTGAAAATTCCCTTTTGCTGATTTCAGGAACAAATTGTTGCTGATTCTTGATATCCACCATCTAATAGCCAGCAGCATCAAAATCCATGTTTCCTGCTGAGTTGAAAATGTAACTGTCAAGTTGTTGCTCGCGTTAATATAAATTCAAAGAAGCAAAGAGTTGGTCTTCGTCAGCTCAGAACGCTACAGGCCGAACCTCACATGAGAGAAAAGCACATGGGATACGCTGGTGTAGAAGTTTATGACGTGATGTTTCATAGATCCACTTTGAAGGAGATGTTGTTTGGATGTAGGTATGCAGCGTTTGACATAATACACTGTAAAAAAAAAAAAAAGGTTAAAAAAACTGTATTCCCGCAGCTAGGGCACCAAAAATAACCATCTCATAAAAATACGGTAATTTTCCATAATTAAAATGCAGTTTTTTGCCCTAACTTTATGAGAGATCTATCTATCTATCTATCTATCTATCTATCTATCTATCTATCTATCTATCTATCTATCTATCTATCTATCTATCTATCTATCTATCTATCTATCTATCTATCTATCTATCTATCTATCTATCTATTTTTTTATTTTTATTTTTTTAACTTTTTAATGTTTAATAAAGAATGTATCTCATGTATCTCAGTCTCATGTATTAAAACAATCAAATTACCTATAAATATATATATAAATAATTTTCAATGAGACTCAGTTGTACAATCCACTGATAAAAACTGTATTTGGACAGTTTATAAGTGCTTATACATGTTATACATTCACAAAAATACATTTATTCAACATTTTTGTTGTGAAACCTCCTGTAATTACACAAGATATTTGTCAATTAACAAACAAGTCTTGTTAAACTTACAGAACAAATACTTCTTTTTACGGTTAATTGTCAGTAATTTTATCTGGTTTTATTATTATTATTATTATTTATTTATTTTTTTTTACAATATTAAATTTTAAATTAACAGTTTAATCTCGTAAATCGAAAATAAATATTTGTGAAATTATGATACATTTGCAAATGTATTTTAATTGTATTTTTCTGTGAAAAAAAGAAAAAAATTCTTTCAAAAAATGGACATTGTATGGTTATTCACAGTTTTTTCAAGTTATTTTACATTTGACGTGTGAAATCACAGTCTATTTTTTTAATTTCATTGATATTTTCCTGTTTCTTAAAAATACAGGAAAAAATCTGTAAAATAAACGGTGAAAATTCTGTTAAATTACAGATTTTTTTTTTTTTTTTTTCACAGTGTATCTGGCACAGTAGTAAAGCTATACAACACCTTTCATATATTAAATATTGCTCAAAGTACTCCACAAAGAAGAATACATTTATATAGAGCAGGGGTCTCAAACATGTGGCCTGGGGGCCAAATGCGACCCACCAAAGGT
The DNA here is from genome assembly GCF_902148855.1 of Sphaeramia orbicularis. Taxonomy (NCBI): domain Eukaryota; kingdom Metazoa; phylum Chordata; class Actinopteri; order Kurtiformes; family Apogonidae; genus Sphaeramia; species Sphaeramia orbicularis. The sequence continues at coordinate 53,418,662 of NC_043977.1, read as the reverse complement.
TCCAATCCAGCCTGTGAGATGAATTTGAATTCCAGTCATTTTAGTTCAGGTTCCACATACAGACCAATATGATGTCAAGTAAAATAAAAAAAGACTCCATATTTTGTTCTTTGTCTTATGGGAAAAATAATATTACATTAAGCCGATAAACTTCAAATTTAAAAAAAAAAAAAAAAAAAAAACATTAAATAATGAAAATATTCACATTTACAAACTATCCTGTAACAATAAAATGTGAATAAACTGAACAAATATGAATAACCTGAAATATATTGAAAAAATAAAATAAAATTAAGCACAATTTTAACAGTTTTCTGCCTGTTACTAAATGTTTAGTGTCTTTGTAGATCTGATCCATAATGCACATGTAGAAATGATAAATTGAGGTATAATATTGTTAAAATTACACTTATTTTTCTTTAGAAGTTTCAGTTTTTTCAGGTTATTCACATCTCTTTTGTTTGGATACTTTATAAAAGTAAGTATTTGCATAATTTAATGGGATTTTTTGCGCTAAAACAAAGACAACCTGTTGGAGTTGTCATTATTTATAGGTTATTCTGCTATTATTTTACTGGTCCAGCCCAGTCGAGATCAAACTGGGCTGAATGTGGAACCTGAAAGAAAATGAGTTTTAGACCCCTGATATAGAGAATATAAAAATGATAATACTAGTATTTTACGTCTTTTTTTTTTTTTGCTTTTATTACAGCAGTGCAAGTAATAAAAACAAAAGACAGAAGCACAGATTAAAATTAAAACATGCAAATCCAAATAAAATCGCTCATGAAGAAAGACTATAGTAAATTCAAAGTAAGATCATAAAAGCAGGTTTTAAGCTCTTCTTAAAACTGAACCGATGTTGTCTGTCTAATTTATGGTGGGAGTGTGTTGTAAACCTTTGGTGCATGAAAACAGAATTTTTTTTTCACTGAACTTTTTGGAACATTCAGAAAGCCCCCACTAGAAACAGATTTAAGAGGATGATTTGGAAAATACGTCCATAGGTGTTCTGTCTGAACAGCCTCATAAACCAGAGGGAAACAAATTCAAAACAGCTACAAGAAATGTCAGTCCTCAGTGCCAAAGTGAAGAAAATATGTGAATTGCAGCAATATTCTTCTTAAAGGCCTAGATTTTATTCACAGTACAGCAGGGGAGTCAAACATACGGCCCGTGGGCCAAAAACCGGCCCGCTGATGCATCCAAACTGGCCTTTAAAGCTCTACCTACCGATGTGGCATTTCTCTCAGCACTTAGTAAAAGTTTGAACATGAACAACCCGCCTCCCTCCAAAGCCCCGCCCCCTTCCCTCTGCCTGAGCTCTGAGGCTCCTCCTCCTCTCTCTTCCTCTCTCCTGATGCGCGATGGAAACGGAGGAGGAAGCAGAGGTGGAGGTCCGGTCCGTTTTGGCGTGTCCGCGGACCCCTCCCTCAGTAATCAGATGCATCATCCACCTGCCGCGGGCCCACGGCTCCTGTTCCATCAGTAGACCTGTTCCATCAGTAGACCTGGTCTGTGCAGTACTGGGTCAGGGTCTTCACTGCAGTGCCCAGGGGATGGGCGCGCACACTGTGAACGCGTGGCCTCCGCGAATTTTCCGTGGACATTTGAGGTTTCATAGTCCATACAATTATCATCCTACATCCTCTTACATTGTGTGACACCATGTACATGTACCTGTATGAGTCCCACCGTCAGAAAAGCTGAGCTTTATGCAGACCTGTTCAGTCCAGTACAGCTGACTTCCGGACTTTTATCTCCATCCTTCATTCATCAGACTCCCGTTTGTTCCCCTCAGTTGTCGTTTCTGTTCATAAATCCATTTATTCCCTTCCACATGTGCATGTCAGTTCTATCCAAACACATCCTAGACAGTAGACTGTGGTCAGTGGTCAGTAGACTGTGGTCAGTGGTCAGTAGACTGTGGTCAGTGACAGGAGAAGCAGCGCCAGTGAAGCGTCAGATTCAGAGGGACACATATCGGATGTGAGACGGCGATAATGGATCGGATGCTGGACGGCCGTAATGGATGATTGACAGGAGGCTCAGCCAGGTTCAGCCAATTATTTTATTCGAACCGACTAAAATGATTGGTCAGACTGTTATTAGAAATATATGAGAATTAAACATTTTTGAGTTTCAATACCTGGTGGATTTCTTTTACATTTTAGTTTGACACACACTTATTAGGAGCATTTTAAGATGACAAAAGAAAAGTGTAAAAATGCCACATCATACGGTATAGCTTTAAGTGGAAAAATTACATTGATGGCGTTCACAGTCAAGGGTGAAGCGGTTTTAGTTCAGGGGTCACCAAGGTTATTATCGTTAACGAAAACTAATGAAATGACGAAAACTAGAATTGAAACAACATTTTCATTAACTGAAATAAATCCTACTATAATGGACGTTTCCGTGTCCAGCGTGTCTTTGTCCGACGCGTGTCCTAATGTTGCAGCACGGGAGGGCGTATGGGTGCAATGTTGCTGTTGCACCACGGTGGGGGCGGCTATCATACAATGGCACCACGGGTACAATGCCGCTAGTAAAACCTATAATTAAAAGAAGAAACGATAACTAACTGAAACTGTATTGTGTGCTTACAAAACTAACTAAAACGTTAAAAAAACTGTGGATACAATTCCTTTCATTTTCATCTTTGTCAACATCGGATTGATACGAAAGCGATTTATTTCACTGTAGCAATTTTAGCTAGCAGCACCATATGACACTTCACAGTCCGTCATTTCTCATCACTTGTCGTTTAGTCGTCTTCTGGTCCTCACTCTACCTGGAAACATGGAGACTAAAGTTGGGAGAAAGCAGCAGAGTCCTGTCTGGGATTTATGTGAATACGACGACAGAGAAGAAGATAAAAGATATGACAAAACTAAAATTAATACTAAAACTAAACTAAAACTAAGCATTTAGCAAAAAAATAAAAAATAAATAAAACTAATAAAACTAGCAAACCTGCTCCAAAAACGGATTAAAACTAACTGAATGAGAGAGAAAAAAAGTCAAAACAAAATAAAACTAAACTATAATGAAAAATACAAAATTACAATAACCTTGGGGGTCACAAACAGACCGATGTGAAATAATACCATAATAACCTATAAACAGTGGTGTAGTGGTCCCTGGAGAAGTGGGTATACTCTCCATTTTATTTTTTATTTTTTATTTTTCAAAGTAGTCCAGAAAAACAACATTTTAGAAACAGTGACATGTAAGACTACTGTATTTAGTTTACCCAAAAATCCACACAAGCAGCTGCAGGAATGGAAATGGATTCAACATGAGGTAAACATAGGATAACATTAGCCTTTCATAATGCTAGCCTTTCATAATGCTAGCCTTTCATAAAATCATCCTTTAAGAATGTTAGCCTTTCGTAACATTAGCCTTTCATAATGTTAGCCTTTCATAACATTAGCCTTTCATAATGTTAGCCTTTCATAACGTTAGCCTTTAATAACAATACACTTTCATAATGTTAACCTTTCATAATATTAGCCTTTAATAATGTTAGCCTTTCATAACATTAGCCTTTCATAATGTTAGCCTTTAATAACATTAGTCTTTCATAACACTAGCCTCTCATAATGTTAGCTTTCATATCATTAGCCTTTCATAATGTTAGCCTTTCATAACATTAGCCTTTCATAATGTTAGCCTTTCATAATGATAGCCTCACATAATGTTAACCTTTAATATTGTTAGCCTTTCATAATGTTAACATTTAATAACTTTAGCCTTTCATAATGTTAGCCTTTAAGAAGGTTAGCCTTTCGTAACTTTAGCCTTTCATAACGTTAGCCTTTAATAATGCTAGCCTTTCATAATGTTAGCCTTTAATAACGATAGCCTTTCATAACATTAGTCTTTCATAATGATAGCCTTTCATAATGTTAGCCTTTCATAACATTAGTCTTTCATATCATTAGCCTTTCATAACGATAGCCTCACATAATATTAGCCTATAATAATGTTAGCCTTTCATAATGTTAGCTTTTCATAACATTAGCCTTTCATAATATTAGCCTTTCATAAAGTTAGCCTTTCATAATGTTAGCCTTTCATAACGATAGCCTCACATAATGTTAGCCTTTCAAATGTCCATGTTCTGTCTACCATCCGCAGTTCATATGGGGTCATTTTCAGTCAGTAGGTGGAGTTTAGTGGGAAAAACTGGTTTTCTGACCATTATTCTGCCACTATCAGGTTGATGTAGCTCAAACTGAGTTCATATCGATTGTCTAACATTTGTCTTTCTTCATGTCAGTACCTTGAGTTCACATGTCATATTTTATATTTGTATATGAGGTTTTAATATTGAGGTAGTGTTTGTATTTGAATACTCTATCAAAGTATTTGAAAACAACTCAGTCTTTCATCTCCTCATCAATTGCTCCAAAAAAAAAAGGGCTGTGAAATCAGCCCAAATCTGTGGAGGTCAAGCCTTTTTTGTGGTTTGAGCGTCTTTGGTCTCTTATATTGTCTTCCACTAGCTGAGAATAAAATAGTCCAGTAGCTTTTCTTGGTGAACCCATATTTGGCAGACAGTTGAGCAGAACGCTTATGCTTCCCCCCATCACTCTGGCTGTTTTCTTCAATTTTCTAATGCCTGTTCTTTTCTCCTCAAAGCTCTGCGCTCCTACAGATACTAAAGGTTTTTATTGATCTCTGGTGAACCCCTCCTGACTCCAGCCTTATCCTCCCAGCCAAGGCTTTTCATGAAACATTGCACATTTTAGTCTTCCACATGTTCCAAGGACACAGGAGCTCTGCACATTCAAAAGAACGGCCAGTCAAGAGACGTTTTTTTCTTTTTTTTTTTTTTTCTGTTTTTCTGGTTTTTGTTTTTCTCTTTTGCAGGATGCACATAGTGATTTTTTTATGGATCAGGTTTAGCTTTTCCAGTGTCTTCACTTAAAGCAGTGAATATACACTTCAGACTCTGAATTCTGTGTCTATATTGTATGTTTAAATTTGAACTCATAAACTCATTTTGCCTTGTTTTGACTCTTGCGCTGTTCACTCTGATTAACCCATAAAGACCCAAACATCCACCGCTGAACAAAAGCATCTACTGATTTAAAATGCTTAATAACTTTACAACCACTAATCCTATCCATACAGTTAAATAATTGGTGTAAAATACAGTTCTTCATCTTTTCATGGTCATCCCATATGACCCATTTGGATGTTCAGAGGCTCCATAGTTACCGTGGAAATGCTGTCATCTTCTACAACATTGATTCACCAGTAAAACCCATGGAGTTGGATCAATGACACACTCAGTTAATAATATCTTTGCTGAAAAGGTCACTTTTTACTCAGTTTTCTCTATTTCTGATGTAATAACTTTTGAATTTTAATGAACATGTACATGATCAGTAAATTAAATATAATAAATATAATAACTAGTGATAAATCACTATAAAAAAGGATAAATATAAAGAAAAAAATAATTTGGGATCTGCCACAAAAGTAGTACTGGGTCTTTATGGGGGTTTTTTATAGTTATTTTTACTTATTCTTTTATTTTTGTTAATTATTGTTTTTTTCTTGTCAATCACCATTTTGTTGAATTTATTCTTTTCAGTATATTAGATATATTTTTCTGAAAAAGTCACTTTTTCTTCAGTTTTCTGTTTTGATCAAATAACCTTTGAATTTATGAACATCTACATCAGGAGTGTCAAACTCATTTCAGTTCAGTTCCACATTCAGCGAAATTTGATCTGCAGTGGGCTGAACCAGTAAAATAACACAAAAATATATAAATAATGTCAACTCCAAACTTTTCTCTATGTTTTAGAGTGAAAAAAGTAAATTTACATTATGAAAAGGTTTACATCTACGAACGATCCTTTAAAACAATATGAATAACATGAAAAACTGAAAGAATAAGTGTAATTTTAACAATATTCTGCCTCAGTTTATCATTTACACACGTACATTATAACGTACAGATCACAGTGGATCTACAAATACACAAAACATTTAATATCAGGCAGAATATTGTTAAAATTGCACTTACTTCTCTTAAGACATTTCAGGTTGTTCATATTTGTTCATTATTTACATTTTTTGCAAAATTAAACTTAGTTTTAGTGTAAATACATGAAAATATTTACATTTACAAAGAGAAAAATTTGGAGTTGTCATTATTTATATGTTATTATGATAGTATTTTACTGAATCCTGCCCTTGATGTGGAACCTGAACTAAAAGGATTGTTAATATCTTAGTGTAATTTTTGCATTTCACAAATTCATCCCATGGGCTGGACTGGACCCTTCGGCGGGCCGGACTTGGTCCCTGGGCCGCATGTTTGACACCTGTGGTCTACATGATCAGTATACAGGAAAATAGAGTATATCATAAAAAACACGATTTTCACTGAAACATGCAAAATGCAGTGGATGTTATTTTGTTTACATGTATTGATTGGATTTATGGATGAAAAGATGTTAAATATTTTAGATCAGTAGATGGTTTTTGTGGGACGTGGATGTTTGGGTCTTTAAGGGTTGAGTAACTGTCGTTTCCCAAGATTCAGAAGCTAATTAGATTTACAGCCAGCTGTAATAAACAGACATCAGACAAACAACAATCCACCAACAACAAATAGTAACATCTAAATTACACTTTCTTTCCAAATCTTATACAACTGTTCAGTCTGTACTGCCTTACAAAGGCAAAGTGCAGTATGTGCATTTTTTCCAAAGACATTTTTTGTACCAATCAGAAGCACAACATCTGCTTTTCAATCTGTTGGAGTTTTGAAGGGCTCCTGCTAAATTTCCCAGAGATATTGGCATTTTTTACTTTGCAGTATCTGCAAAAATGTACTGCAGTAAGTGCACTTACTGCAGTTTGCCTTGGTTTCACCATGAAGAAAAGTAGCAAGTATTTGCAGTGTGCAAGGGTCAAAGGTCACCCTTTGGTTTTAGTGTTTATTCTGCAGAGCAGTAATGCTTGAAAAAGAAAGCTCTAAGGGCGTATTCACACCAGCCTTGTTCAGTCCGTTTAAAACAAACCAGAGTTCATTTGCTCCCTTGGTTCGGACCTTTTGGGCTGGTGCGAATAAAAACCACCGAACTCTGTTCTGAACCAAACAAGCGAACCCAGACCCAGCTGAAGAGGTGGTCTGGGCGTGGTACTGTACGAACCCTGGTGCGATTCGTTTGAGGTGTGAAAGCAGCCCTGACTCAATCCGGCACAGTTGTTTTTTTGCATTATTAGTTCATATTCACACTGTATAAAGGCAGAGGTCAAAGCCAGTATCATTTTGGTTTCTGTTCCTGGTAACTGAGCTTCACTGTGGGTGTGGGTTGGATTCAGTGCTTATAGAAAACAGTAACATGCAGACATTTCATTTTCAGAACTCCGGTTAGATTTGTCTGTTGTGCTTGAAAAGAAAAATAATAAATGACTTCATCACCCCCTCCAAACTTTACCTGCATTAAGGAACTCTGTCCCTGGCTGAACTTAACAGTGATATAGGACAGATACACACAGGTCAGCAGTACGGAGCGCTAATGCTTTTGGAGAACAGTCTGTGATATACTAGCAGAATTCCAACTTCAGTCCTGTTACATCTTGTGTGAGGAGCAACAGTCACAACATGACGTGTGCACATGAGCGCTGTCCTCTGTAGCCGTCTTGCCCTGTGTCTTCGTTGCTGAGAAATGAATTCTACAATATTGTAAACCTGACGTTGCATCAGACGCTCTTGCTGTTCAAACATTTGTGCAAACGTCTGCATCTTTAAAAACCGTATCACTATGACGATAACAAACAGCACACAAAATTTACCTGATTCTCTCCTTTCACTTTGGACTTGGCGCTTTAATCGACACTGCTCATTTCTGTCCAATGGATGAACGACCTCAGCACACATGGTTTTGTTTACAGATTTTGGTCCACTTACAAAAAGGTACAATGTGAAAGTGAAAAGCACCATAATTAAAAAGAAAAAAATTTGGTCCGGCCAAAAGCAAGTGAACTATCAAATTTTCCTGGTATGAATACACCCTAAAATACTTCAGAGGACCCAGAGTTCTTGTCAGTTTACATGTAAATGTTTAGAAGAGACTGAGTTTTGCCATTGTTAAGGCTTAAAGCAGGAGGTCTTGACTGAAAATGTAATAATTTCCCCAACAAGTAATAGAAAAATGAAGTGAATTTACTCAGTTGCTGCACTTACTGCGCTGTGTTACTGCATGGCAGTGTTTGTCAAACTGTGGGGCCGGCCCAATGGGGGGGTCATGAAGTTTTTCCAGGGGGGTCATGGGTTCACTCCTGGGTGTTTTTTTTTTTTTTTTGTTCTTCAGGTTAGAATATGTATCAGGTGGAACTGATGTTTGATGGTTGGAGCATCCTGGACTCATTTTATGGACTGACACCAAACCAATCTACTGCCATGGTGATCTGTCACTAGACTAGACAAAGAGTTTAGGTTTGGAGAATGGACAAGGACTGGACTGGAAAAGACACATGGACACACATGTTTGTGTTTTGGACCAGTTTGGACTTTAATGTTCTCAGATGTCCAATGGAAACGGGCTTATTGACCTACTGATATTGGTCACATGTTCATCTGTGAAACCAACATGTGTTTGTTCGTCTAAAGAAGGAACTTTATTGTAATAGTTGTAGATATTTCCACATTTCCTTTTTTTTTTTTTTTTTTTATATTGTCTGAGGGAGCAGTCTGGTTGAGTTTATTTGTACTGTTCAATCTGTCTATCCATACGCTAATGCCAGGGCGGCGTTGGGAGATACTTCTGCTCTGGGAACCATTCTCCAAAAATACTGTTTCAAACACTGACAACACTAGTGTCATGTGGACGAAATGAACAAACGATATTGAACTTTTGCGGATTGACATCATTTGGTTGTGGTGTGAGCGTCTCCATAACTACCTTTGCGATACCCTTCGAATAAAGTCAAATGGGAAGAAATCTGCGAATCCAGGATCTGTTGAACTTGCTTTGTGCTCTCAGACAGCAAAATGGAAACCATAAATGATGCCTTTAAAGATACATGAATAAGTAAAACCTTAAATGAAATAAGAAGAAATTTCGACCAACATCACCCAACACATGACTGACAGTTTGATGGATTGCAAATCCTCCCTTTGGCCCTGGGAGGAGCCACTTCTCAGAGAACAATCACAGTGGAGATGTGTTTTTTTGTCCTGGCAGAAATGTACTTTATTGAACCAAAAGCTTATGTCATTAAAGTATCAGTATCAGTATTGCTCGTCGGAGTCCGTGTGTTCTTTTAGCTGCGATGGCCCCAATCCTCCAGACAGCGTGTGCAGCTCCTCTTAAAACCCTTTTCCACATGGGTATTCATACGGAGCGGAGCTATTATCCGCCTGCAGTCCTCTGAGGTCCTGCGTCTGCTCTCTGGCCTCGGGCATTTTAGCAGATTGCTTTATGCTGCGGCTCAAGTTACACGGTGCCTGTTCTTCCAAGTGCTCATCAGTATCCCTTTCACAGCCTTATTGTTAAACAATTCAGTAAGCTCTGTGTGTTTGAGGGAGCTTTACGTGGATTTAGTAGAGAAGGTATGGAAGGAGTAGCTGAAAATGCAAACATTAATGGGAATAGTACCTTTTACCGCAGTCACACCATTAAAAGATCCACACCAGGAACGTACCACTGCAGTCTGGAAAAGATGCATACATTTATGAGCCCAAAAGGAATCTACACCTCATTATTAACTTTTCTCTTTTTCCAGCACTTTTCACAAAGATAAGTTGTAAATGGGTATTATCATATTAGTGTATATAGGAAAAAGGATGTGTGATATTCTTCTTCTTCTTCTTCTTCTTCTTCTTCTTCTTATTATTATTATTATTATTATTATTATTATTATTATTACACTGGTCAACAACAAATTTATTGTTTAAGTTTTTTTAGCTGATTTAGGATAATTTTGGTGTACTGAATCCAAAAATCACATTAATTTTGCTCAATCAGGTCAACTTTCTGAACTATGCTACATATTGTCTTTTTAACATTTTTGCTTACATTTATGGGCATTTTCACATCATATGATATAAAATTCTTTCATATTTCTTGCAATAAACGAGTTCTGAAGATTTTACTTTTGCCAATTTATGATTAATGTTTTTTTTTTAAATATTACAGGTGAATGAAATGGCTTCGACTGGAAGATCTTGCAAAAATAAGCCTGACGTATTCTGCTACATCTGCGGTGAATACACCATTGTACCTAACAGGAATCAAGTCACAAGTTTCATAAAGTGTGCTTACCAATCTTATTTTGGTATTAATTCTTATATTTTGTGAGAAGATCAAATTTTTCAAAATCAAATTAGCAAAAAAAACCTGACCTGACTGAGAAAAACAGATGTCATTTTTGGATTTAGTGGTGCAAAATGGTCCTAATTCAGTTGAAAAAACCTAGACAACTTGCAAAAAACATTTTTTTGTAACCCAGTGTAATTATTATTATTATTATTATTATTATTATTATTATTATTATTATTATATTCATACAAAATAATAATTGCTGTACAGTGGTCCCTCGTTTATCGCGGGGGTTACATTCTAAAAACAACCTGCAACAGGCAAAATCCGCGAAGTAGTCAGCTTTATTTTTTACAATTATTTTATGTTTTAAGGCTGTAAAACCCCTCACCACACACCCCTCACAGTATCTTCCTCTGCCTTTTGGGTGCGACCACAGGTGCCTTTGTTGGTGCAGAACGTTTCATCGACATTGTGGGTTTTGTTGGGGAGAAAACTTGCAAACATACAGCACTTCAGAGTCACACTGCTAGCGATCGAACAGTGATGTAAATTTGGCGAGAAGAACGCATTCTGTACTGTACAGGAGACATGGCGCGGAGGAGATTGATTGACAAGGGTCTACAGTCCCTTAGCCAATCAGGACCCAGAACACAATATGCGGGTCCTCCCTTAGCCAATCAGGATGCAGAACACAATGCGCGTTCATACGCTGTAAAATAAAGCATGCAAAATTGCACTAAAAAAAATCTGCGAAACAGCGAGGCTGCGAAAGGTGAACCCGCGTTATAGTGAGGGACAACTGTATAGTGATAAGAAATAGAAATTGGAGGTAGAAGTACATAAGTTTTTACTTCTTCCTACGCCTTTTCGAGCATGTATAATTTCATTTCATTTGTTTTATTATTATTATTATTATTATTATTATTATTATATAGTCATATTTCCCCCCAGGACAGACCTAATGATGACCTCAGATAAATGCAAAAAAAAATTCTCCTCTGGCTCTGAGCCATCCCATGATTAATACATTTTGTTATAAAATATTGGGTCCGAAAATAGGACCCAAATATGGACGTTAAATCTCCCTAGGTGTCAATGCATTAGATGTGAAAACATGGCTTTAAATGGTCTTCTATAGACTATAAATAAAGACATTGTGTTAAATGTATCGATCCTAGTGGTTTTTCTAATCCACATGTGGGTTTTTCATCAGTCTCAGTCTCATTCCAGGTTTGGTATGGAACCCATAGTGTCCACTGGTGTTGCATGCAGAACCTGCCCAGTTAAACGCAAATAAATCGCCAATGATTTTGCAACAGAGGTCATTTTTGTGAAACACTCTGCCTTGCATAATTAGGTCGATTCCCAAAATGTGAGCGAATAAAGAGATATTTGAAAAAATAGTAGTGTGTAATTTTTGTGTCCTTTTGACCATGTTACATACAGATTTTTGTATTAAATGTACACTATAAAAAAAAAAAAAAAAGGTAATATTCAGGCAGCTGGGGCACTGAAAAAATACTGTTAAATAATGGAAAATATAAAAATACAGTAATTTTCCATCATTCAAATACAATTTTTTCCCTAACTTTACATGAGATTTTGCTTTTTTTGTTTTCAAATTATCTATAAATAAATAAATAAATAAATAAATATATATGTATATATATATATATATATATATATATATATATATATATATATATACACACACACACATATATGTGTATATATATATATATATATATATATATATATATATATAGATATATATATATATATATATATATATAAATAATTTTCAATGACACTCAGTTGTACAATTAACAAACAAGTCTTGTTAAACTGACAGAACTAATAGTTTTTTTTACGGTTAATTGTCAGTAATTTTATCTCTCTCTTTTTTTTTATTTTTACAGTATTAAACTTTAAATTAACAGTTTAATCTCATAAATAGAAAAAGAAATATTTGCGAAATTATGATACCAAATGTATTTTAACTGTATTTTTCTGTGAAAAAAGAAAAAAAAAAAATTAAAAATTAAAATTTTCCGGTTATTCACAGTGTACAGTTTTTCATGTTATTTTACATTTGACGTGTAAAGTGAAAGTCTATTTTTGTCATTTCATTGATATTTTCCTGTATCTTAAAAATACAGGAAAAATCTGTCAAATAAACAGTGAAAATTATTTTATATTACAGATGTTTTTACAGTGTAATGTAAAATAATAAAAAAATGTGTTCTATCTGAAAAATAGTTTCTCTTTTATCTTAGTAAGTATTTATTTTTAAAATAGACCCAAAGTGCTTCCAAACTTGCTCCATAACATCCATCTACATCTGGTTTGAATTTTTAGCCCCCATGTCCTGTTTTTCGGACCAGTTTCACCCACATCACTTCTATGCTTTTTCGCTTTCATACAGACATGCTGTACCTTGGCTGTTCCCACACACATAAAGCTATTTTCCTGCTATTGTGTTATGATTATTTGATCCAGATATAAGCAGATGGAGACTGTTAGAAACTGAGTCGTGCCATGAGTTTTTTTGTATTTGGTCATTTTTAGTGCACAGCCGTCTACAGACAGACGGGGGGGGGGGGGGGGGGGGGCGTAGATGAGGGGCGCTGTGGTGGCTGCAGGCGTGGTGGGCAGCAGCTGGCTACAGTCAGCGTTGTACAAACCCCGTATACTGTCATAGCTGCTCGGACCACGCTGCAGACAGGCTGTTGATCTCTGTTTTATGACTCACATTTTCTCTCACATTTCTGATTCATGTAACATTGTTTTGCAGAGTAGTGCTAACTCATTCCCTCTCTGGTCAACAGACCGCAATTCAACGCTAAAAGATTTTCCATGTACCTGTATTTGATTTGAGCGTCTATTTTTTGACAACTTCTTGCGTTTACTCCTTACATTTCGAACCTCCAGTACCCTTTCTTTTCCCTGCATCCACACAATGCACCGTCTGATTGTTAAATAACCCAGAGCAGGGCCGTGCAGTACACCTGAACACCACAGGTTACCTCTACAGTTTTGTACAATATACTATTGTTTCAAAACCACCTGTACAGTTTTTGTATATGTTGTAATCTACAGCTATATTTGTTGATTTTTTGAAGTGTCTCTGTCCACAGTCCTGTGGGACTGCCTTTGTCATGCACTGTAAGCCCGGAAGTTGTATTTACTAAAATGCTTTAAATACGATGTACTTAAATGATTTAAGTTTTATGACATTACTATAAAGTGTTCAGTATATTCTAGTAATTTGTAGACATAGTTGAAAGTATGAAAAAGTTGAAGTTAAATGGATTTAATCACTAAGTTTTAGTCATGACCACACCTTTTTATCTCCGCATTGCATTGTGGGTATTGGTCATTTTGTTGAAAATGTGTTTTTTTTTCTGTGCAGGGGTTCAGCGGGGTTGTGGTGTTAGTGTTCATTTGGACTTAATGTGTGTACGGCAATGTTAATTGGCCTTTTTGTGTTTGTTTTTGCATTTTTGTAGAGCTGCACCATGAGTCAGAGCCATAGGCCCAACAATAGCTTTCCTGTTCATCTCACGTTATTCCTGTGCAATGCAAATCTTTGTGTCTTTTCCAAATCAAAAGCATTATCTGTACTGACAGATTAAGCTAACCTCCATCCATGCTACAATATATTAAGTTGAATAATTATACCAAGCACTTTACATTGCAAAAGACTTCAACTTAAAACAATTTGGAATTGAGAACAATGAACTGATGATATGAAATCTAATGATTATACAAAGCAATTGACATTGCAACAAATTTTAAGTTCAATTAACTTGGCATTTAGTGTGTTGTACTTAAAATAGTAATTCCATTCAAATCTAGCATTTAAGTTTCATACACTCAAGTTTACATTACTCATTACATTTGTTAAGGCAACGAGTTACCTGAGATTTTTTAAGTAAACTCAACTATTCGGTCTTACAGTGGGTCGTCCCTTGAGAATCAGCTGGTTCTATGTCCACTTTTTGCAGAAATGGAGTTAAGCATATCAGGACATTCTAAATTCATTTAAGTTTATGTCCCAAAGTGCTTAGCTCCAAGCTAAACATCTACACACACTCACACCTAGAAACATTTAGTTCTAGGTCCTGAGTGGTGCTTGTTTCAAATCAGGTAGTTCTATGTCCAAGAGGAGCCAATCAGGGGCCAGACCTGGATCATGTGACATTCGCTCAAAAAAGATGTATGCTCAGAAAATACATGGAGGGGGTCTCAAATTGACTGAGACATGTTTACTTTATGCCGTTGATGCCTAAGTAAGGCATTTGGATACTGGTAAAAGTTTGAAATGATTGGTCTGAATCATGTAAATAGTTTTGTTTAATGTTTGTTCAAAGTAGTTCAGTGTTCAAATTTGGCATTTTTAGACGGGCAAAGCTGTCCCGGAGTCAGGTCTGAGAAGGTGGCTTATAGATAAACTTGTGTATTTGATAGTCATTTTATATTTGAGTGTATGAGGCATTTTGATGCAAATTTGGCATTTCTAAATAAGTTTTATTTTTCATCCTTTCATTCTTTCATACTAGATTTTGGTCAAGTGGCCAGTATTGTCCCAACCTCAGGTTCAAATGAGAATTTGTCTCATTTACAGACTTGTCATTGATTTGATATAATTGTTTTATCTGTGAATGTAGATTTAATTTTGATGCAATTTTTGCATTTTATACACATTTTTTCTAATTTTTATTTTTTCATGCTTTAGATTCTGGTCAAATGGGCAATGTTGTCCGGTGTCAGGTTCAAATGAGAATGTGGCTCATTCATCAACTTTTATCTATGAGTGTACAAAGAATTTTCAATACTTCTCAATCCTCAGTCTTAAAGGTCGTTCATGGTGTTCCACATCATTTGCCTACATTCCACAACTAATTCTCCTGCCTTTGAGGATTGAAGTATGGCTGGAAAATGGTTGTTTGCCATGAAAACTGTGTTAACACAATTTATTCAGGTCCTCCAGGTATCCGAACACGTTTATTCACCATTCTACCTTTAATGAAAAAGGACAGATGTGCTCATTTTAGTTGTCCACCTTAAATACATGTGGATTGGAAAACACTAACAAAGGATGTTTTTTAATGTTGCATTTTGTGACATCAGTATAAAATACATGTAATCACTGACTAAAACGTTCTTAGTTTGTTCAGAACTTTTTAAAAAACAACTGTGGTGGACATAGAACTTCCTGATTTGGATCATAAGTGAAACCTGTAAAGGCACCAGGTCCTCTGTTGGACATAGAACATGTGGACCACGGCCAACTTCCAGACCTTGGAATCAGGAACTTCTATGTTCATTTTTGACTTCTTATATCTGTAAGCCTATGGAGATTTAGAACATGTTAACAATATGTTTAGGGTTCCTTCCACAGTCAACACTATTCCACACAAAAGATGACTGATAACTGCAAATATCACAGATCAGACAGGGGACATTTTCAAACTCTGTTTTCGCAAAATGAGGAAAAGTGGACATAGAACCAGCTGATTCTCAAGGGACGATGTCTCTATTGCTGCGTTTCCACTACATGGAACCAGCTTGACTCAACCTGGTACCAGGTCCTATTCCTGGAAACCATTTCCATTCCAGGATACTACCTGATACTAGCTGATACTACCTGCTACTACCTCAGTACATGCAGTTTCTCATGTGTGTGTTTGTGTGATCTCTCCACAGATGTCGGCTCAGGATCAGGAGACGACGGTAAGATTCCTCTGCCCCGCCTCCTCTCTTTGATCACACCATTTTATGTGTTTATTTTGTTGGTTTACTGTTGTGTTTTAGGGCTACCTGTCTGTCTGTGTGTCCGTCTGTCTGTGTGTCCGTCTGTGTGTCCCATCATCCCTACATGGTTTAGAGCAGGGCAGTGGCGATTTCTCTCAGACTGCAGTGGAAGCTCAGTTTCCTCTAAAATTCCAAAAATTAAATGGTTAAATCTGTTCAGTTGTGTTGACATTTCATTGACTACAAATGTGTTAGAACACGTTCATCTCACAGACGAGTTCGTTCAGAATCAGCTTTATCACAAATCAACAGACTCCATGTTGTTCACTTCTCATACATTCCCGTTGTGCTGTTTTCTCATTCGATCTCTGCTCAGTGCATTTGTCCGTAGACGTCTCTGGGCCTCAGTGGGACTGAGTGGAACTGTTTTTTTCACTGCCTTAAAACTGGATGGTAATTGGATAAATGCCACCATGTTGTCCCGCCCCCGGACGCCCGGCGTCTCTGGGGGTGAATGGAGCTGTGGGCGGAGCTCGGCCGGGCTGGACACCAGGATTACACATGCTGATTGGAGGATCAGTCGAAAGGCTGAATCCCGTTTGATTGACAGCTAGTTTGAGATCTCCTCCTTCACTGACACAGTTCAGTTTAATACCGTCGTACATTCTGCTGTGAAATCAAGAGAGAAACCACTACCAAATGACTTGTTTATTTCTTGCACTGTAAATAAAACACACTCATTGTACTTCCTTGTTTCAATTGAACATAATTTCAACATTTTCTTGTTTACTTGGTACAATACAACCATTTTCTTAAAAAGGAACGGAGGGTCGAATTTATGTTTAAATAACTTGAAATTTTTTTTGATGTAAGCTGACAATGAGCTTCCCCTGTCTGAAAAACGAGCAGCTGCCACTGGAGCAGGGGTGTCAAACATACGGCCCGGGAGCCAAAACCGGCCTGCCGATGGTTCCAGTCCGGGAACTATTATATACTATTCTCACAATAAAATGCGAATAACCTCAACAAATATGAATAACCTGATCTGTTTTAAGAAAAAAAAAAGTTAAGTTTTGACAAAATAATAGATTCACTGTGATCTGTAAGTTATAGTAATAAGCTGAGACATAACATTCTTGAAATTGCACTTTTTTTTAAATTTTTTTAATAAATGTCAGGTTTACATGGTTGTTGAGGTTATTGATATTTTCATTTTGCAATTTGACTTTTTTCACACTAAAACAAAGTGAAAAATTTGGATTATTAGGTATGTAAAAGTTATTATGCCTATTATTTTACTGCTCCGGCCCACTTGAGATCACACTGTGCTCTGTGTATGTGGCCCTTGAACTAAAATGAGTTTGACACCCGTGATTTAGAGCATAACCACTGTGAAATAACACGTTCTGTTTCTGATATGATGGCTTCGTCCTCATTAAATCCACTCTCCATCTCCACATACACAATCACATGACCCTAGTGGTTGACTTATTAGCATGTTCTTAGGCTAATATATTGTTAAATAAGTTTCAGATTATTAACCTGTTTAGCTCCAGTGATGGTTTAACCTGCTGACGAGCTAACAAAATGTCAAAGAGTAATCTAGTTACACAGTCTGACAAAGGAACCTCGGCGGAGGTGATACCAAAAAACTAGTACCGGGTACTTGATTCCAGGTCCTTTTTCGTAATGAAAATGCAAAAAGGCTGAGTCGAGTCGAGTCGAGTCGATACCACGTAGCGGAAATGCAGCACATAATGCATTGTTGTCACTGTTGTCACTGTACATGATTGTTCAGTTTGAGTCTATACTTTGCACAGTTTTTCAGTGTTAAAACATTTATATAACCTTTGTGTACATTCAGCGTGTGATTTTTGATGTCATTTGGCAAAACTTCCACAATTCACTTTTGACCAATGACAGTTTTTGAGAAGGTTTATGCTGATGACAGATGTTTTCAGACAGGTAGAGGGTTAAATGTATATATGTGTACATGTGTATATGTATATAATAGGGATGCATGAATATTTTTTTTTTTACAGCTGATACCAATAACCGATAATGTCCTGCTTCTCATAACCAACAACGAATACCAATAGCTTCCATACTTCAAATTCTTTTATTATTTTAAGATTAGATTATTAGAATGTGATTAGATTTATTATTATGGGCTGTATTTATTGGTGGAAACTTTAATTATCGGGTTTTCATGTGCGGCACGTTATGTTTTTCAATGTCAGACCGATAATTAGCGGAGCCGGTTGTTCTTGTGCATCCCTAGTATATATATGTGTGTGTGTATGTGTGTGTGTGTGTGTGTGTGTGTGTGTGTGTATTTTTCAAGGTGAGTGTACATTTTTATTCACTAAATTGGAATTTTGGGTTTGTGCTTGACATTGTAATAACATAGGAACCACATTATGCAAAATGCACTTTTTTTTTTTTTTTTTTTAATTAAATGAAAATTTAACCCTTTCATGCATAGTGGTCACTACAGTGGACAGCTATTCTACAGCTGGTCTCTTATATATTCATGAATTTTGTTGTTTTATTTCCATATCAGCCAACACTGTGGACCCTTATGTATCATCCCCATCGACTGCAGTTCATACCATTACTGTGACTTTGCTGTTCTTGATAAACCTGATCTGCAGTAACATGTTTGAGTGTAAAATAATTGCTTGTTATTGTTATTAGACTGCAATTAACAGTGTTTTTTTTTTAAATAAAAAGTTGGTTTTTTTTTTTTTGCCTATTATCTCCATGAAGTGAGTAGTGGCTAGTATTAGATTATGTTAAAATGTGAGAAAACATCATATTAGCTGCATTAAAAATGTTTTTATTTCATAGTTCTCACCCAATATATCAGTAAATACATGTCAAAGGAAAAATAAAATAAAAATGTTTCTTTGCTTCAAAAATTAAACTCATGGTGTCCAGCTGAGTGGACGTTTTTGCAACTCCATGAAAAATAGGTTCATAGGAAAATTTCAGTCGCATTGTTTTTTTTCATGCCTAAAGAGGAACGAAAACTCTGAGAAAAAAAAAAGATGATTAAGGTTCTCATAATTCATACATGAAAGTAGGACTGAAAAATATATTGTTATTGTATCGATATGTAGATATGAACATTCAAGATTTTAACCCTTTCATGCACGAATTATGAGAACCTTAATCAAGATTTTTTTCCCTGAGTGTTTTCATTTCTCTTTAAACATGAAAAAAAACAATGTGATTGAAAAAATTCTTATAAAAAAAAATCAAAAAATAAATAAACATAAAATAATAAAAAAGTAAAGAAAAATTAAATATAATAATAATAATAATAATAATAATAATAATAATAATAATAATAATCAGCTGGACACCATGTGTTTAATTTTTGAAGCAACGAAACATGTATTTACTGATAAATTGTGTGAAAACTATGGGGGGGCTTGTGATTCTGGGGGTTTATGCTCAGGGGAGATCTACACAAGGTTACCAATTCATGTCAGAAAAGATACATAGTGTCTTAAAACTTTAATAAAGATACGTGTAAAAAAAAAAAAAAAAAAAAATCCATGAATACACAAGAGAACAGCTGTAGAATAGCTGTCCACTGTAGTGACCAGTATGCATGAAAGGGTTAATATCGAAAAAGCAACAATACAGATTTCCCCTGCACTCACCCTGCATGTACAGCTCTGGAAGTCACATCAAATTTCATTTATTCATACTTTATGTTAATGTTGATGACTGGCAGTGAGTTCTTATAACTAAAACTGCATTTCCACATTCTTTTGTATTATTATGTTTGTATTTTTCTGAAAATTCTTGGTTTTCACCAAACCCGTAGTCATATCGTATCGTATCGATATCGAGATATCTGGCATGAATATCGAGATATGAAATTTTGTCCATATCGTTCAGCCCTACATGAAAGGGTTAAAAAAAACCACCCTCAGTAGTATGTATGCCTTTCACAGAGGAAAACCCTGAACCGTGTCTGTCTTTGTTCTAGTATGGTGGTTTCACGGTTTCAAATTTATTTTTTTGTCGAACTGACGCGTAGATCTCCATCGACGTGTTCCTCACAGCCGTTTGTGAATGACCTAAATGAAAAGAGTCAGTCGAGCTTTCTTTCAGAGACAATGTGTGAACGCATTAAACTCGTGTTTTTTGGAGAGTCGGCTTTTCAATTTTCTCATTTAGGATCAGGCGAGTGTTACAGATTGTCCTTATAAAAGCCTTGAATGAAGGTTGTATCAGTGCCTGTTTTCTCCCAATGAGTCCGTGAAAGAAAAAAAAAAAACTGCAATTAATAAACGCTGGAGTTGAAAGAATTTCCAAGTTGGGAGGAGGCGATAAGCTTATTGTAATAAGATGGAAAAGAGCTTAGGGCTGTCAGTGACTTTTTCATGAATAACTTTTGTGTGAGTTACTAATCATGTAAAACTGCCGCTTGATTAATAATGTGTCATTCAGCTCAGACTCTCATTTGTCGACTAATTGACATCAGAACGTCACAGGCTCATCTGTCAGCGCATGTTCCTCCACATGTGCATATTTCTACGGGTCTGGGTTTGAATGTGCACTTCATTAACTCCCATGCATGAAGCTTCACTGACAATATACGAGGAACGAGATTCAAGAGGAGATTAATGCCAACATCACGAAAATAAAAAAATCAAAAAGAGGCGGCGGACAGACGGACGAATGAGAGGAAATGAAAGCGGTGCTAGGTCAACCAGAGAAGTTGGGTTAGGATGGAGGAGGGGGGGTGGGGGTGGGGGGGGGGGGTGGGGGGGGGTAGTAGACAAAGAAATCGCCTGAGGAAAGTCAAAAAATAGATAACAGAACTGAGGAAACAGAAGGCGAGTGATACAGAGGGATGAAGAAGAGAAGAGAAGCCAGACAGCGATAAGAGGAAGGATAAGACCCAACTCAACATCACATATATGTTAGAATACACTGTAAAAAAAATAATTTAAAAAAAAGCAAAAAAACCCGGTTATTTTCTGGCAGCTGGGGTGCCAAAAAATACTGTTAAATAACGGAAAATAACCATCTTCTAAAAATACGGTAATTTTCCATAATTAAAATACAGCTTTTTGCCCTAACTTTACACGAGATTTTGCATATTATTTTTTGACTTTTGAATGTTTAATAAAGAATATTTACATGTATTAAAACAATCAAATTGCCTATAAATATATATAAAAAAATGTTCAATGTGACTCAGTTGTACAATCCACTGATAAAAACTGTATTTGGACAGTTTATCAGTGCTTATACATGTTATACATTCACAAAAAATAAATTTATTCAACATTTTTGTTGTGAAACCTCCCATAATAACACAAGATATTTGTCAATTAACAAACAAGTCTTGTTAAACTTACAGAACAATTACTTCTTTTACGGTTAACTGTCAGTAATTTTACCTGGTTTTAATATTTTTTTTAACAGTATTAAACTTTAAATTAACAGTTTAATCTTGTAAATAGAAAAGAAATATTTGTGAAATTACGATACATTTGCAAATGTATTTTAACTGTATTTTTCAGTGAAAAAAGAAAAAAAAAATTTTTTTTAATGGAAATTTTATGGTTATTCACAGTTACAGTTTTTTCATGTTATTTTACATTTGACATGTAAAATCACAGTCTATTTTTGTCATTTCATTTATATTTTCCTGTATCTTAAAAATACAGGAAAAATCTGTAAGATAAAAAGTAAAAATTCTGTTAAATTACAGATTTTTTTTACAGTGTAGGGATGCAACTATTGATTGCTTTTGCAATTCATTATTTTGTTTGATTTGATTAAATTAAACAATTATTTGAATAAGCGAGAAAAAAAAAGTTAAATTGTGAAAACAGCATGTCTAAAAAGGGCAAACCTGTGTGAAAAAAATGCGTATTTTTCAAATATATGAAGGTGAAAATTAGTGCCAGGATTTCTGATCATCAAAAATAAGTTATCTGAGGACTTCCTTAAATACACTGAAAAAAAAAAATCTGTTATTTAACAGAATTTTCACTGTTTATTTTAGATTTTCCCTGTATTTTTAAGATACAGGAAAATATCAATGAAATGATAAAAATAGACTGTGATTTTACATGTCAAATGTAAAATGACACAAAAAAACTAACTCTGAATAACCATAAAATTCAAATTAAAAAAAAAAAAAAAAAAATTTTTTCTTTTTTCACAACAAAATACAGTTAAAATACATTTGCAAATGTATCATAATTTCACAAATATTTCTTTTCTATTTATGAGATTAAACTGTTAAGTTAAAGTTTAATATTGTAAAAAATAAATAAATAAATAAAACAAGATAAAATTACAGACAGTGTGAATGTATAACATGTCTAAGCACTGATAAACTGTCCAAATACAGTTTTTATCTGTGGATTGTACAAGTTAGTCTCATTGAAAAGTTTTTATATATATTTATAGGTAATTGGATTGTTTTAATATGTGAAAATATTCTTTATTAAACATTTAAAAGTCAATAAAAAAAAAAAAAAAGCAAAATCTCATGTAAAGTAAGGGCAAAAAATGGTATTTTAATTCTGGAAAATTACCGTATTTTTGTGAGATGGTTATTTTCTATTATTTTCCAATATTTTTCCAGCACCCCTGCTGCCGGAATATTACTGTTTTGTTTTGTTTTTTTGTTTTTTTTTTTACAGTGTAATAAAAGATGAAATGAATCAACTCCATAGATTATTTCAGTCCCTTTGGACCTGCTGAGCATTAAAACATTCAGTGTGAAGTGGACAAATTTGACACAAGCATCCATTTGCCCTCATAAAATACATGTTTGCACTTCGAGCCTGAGATGCTGAAATCAAAGGTTTGTACTAATCCAAGTGGGATTACAAAAATTTCTACTGGCCTGTTTTAAATCTAACACAGCATAAGCTTTATGACAAATGCTAGAACTGCTGTATGATCATAAAAAAGACCAACTGAAACGAAATGAACAACGAAGCATGAGGTTGTCATGACACTACGTTACAGATGATCACAGTGTGATACCTGTTGGTGGATGGAAGAAGAAAAACAAGACCGAGAAGCTGTCCTTATTCTTAAAATGTCAGATAAATTTGATAAAATGATGAGTAAGAAGAAACAATGATAATTAAACAAACCAAAAAACCTATCTTAACCCATAAAGACCCAGTGCGACTTTTATGTCACTTCCCAAATGAAATTTTCTCTACATTTAACCTTTTTAAAGTGATTTATCACAATTTATTATAATATTATCCTCTGTATTTTGCATTCTTCAGTGCAAGTCATGCACTTTCTGATATTTAATTCACTGATCATGTAGATGACATCAATATTTGTTGAGTTATAATGAAAAATGTGTGGTAAATGGGATTTTCAATGTTAAATGTAAATGTCCACAGAGTCCACATTCCACAGTGGATGTGGACATTTTTGTGCCAGATATAAGATATTGTTCTAAGCTACAGGTGGATCAAATTAGAGCCTAATTGGAGTCGTTTTGAATTTTTGATGAATTTTTGAAAATTGCTCAATGATGAGAGATAAGAAAATTGTAGATTTTGTGACCTTGCTGTGACCTTGAACTTTGGCCTACTTGGCCCAAAATTTAGTGGGTTGGTCCCAGGGCCTAGGCCTATCTGTGGGGACAATTTGGTAAAGATGGTTGAAATAGTTTTCCTGTAAAGTTGCTAACAAACAAACAAACAAACAAACAAAGCAAAGTGATCACAGTACCTCCTGGCAGAGGTGATGAAGAAAAAGTGACTTTTCCAACTAAATCTCTCGTTAACTGAACGTAAACCCAGTGTGTCCATCCACTGTCATTGATCCAACTCCATGGGTTTTACTGGTGAATCAATGTTGTAGAAGATGATGGTGTTTCCACGGTAACTACGGAGCCTCTGAACATCCAAATGGGTCATATCTGATGACCATGAAAAGATGAAGAACTGTATTTTACACCAATTATTGACATGTATTGATAGGATTAGTGGATCAACAGGTATTAAACAGTTTAGATCAGTAGATGGTTCTGGTCGTTGGTGGATGTTTGGGTCTTTATGAGGTTAAGTCAAATTTAATTCAGATCCGTCTCAAATGAGATGCAGCATTTTTCATTCATATAAAAATATTAGTGAGAATTTCAAACATCGGTTGGTGATATAACAGACTGTATTTTGTTCCAGTACTGGGTCTGAGATGTATATAAATATAAATAAATAAATAAATAAATAAATAAATAAATAAATATAAAAAAAAATATATATATATATATATATATATATATATATATATATATATATATATATATATATATATATATATATATATATATATATATGTAGTACATCCTCTTAGCCTAAAAAGTTTCTATCATCACAGACAACAGTGGCAGATCCACAAAAAAATGAAAGGGGGTGGTGGTGGTGGTGGTGGTGGTGGGGGGTTGCAGGGTCAGACTCCCAGTGGTTGTTCGAGGGGAGAAGCGAAGCAAGAGGAACATTATAAATGCTTCAAATCACAAAAAACTGCACTTTTAAAAATTATGACACACTATTCTCTACACTATATTATCCACTATATATTATCCACTATTATCTACTGTCATACACTAATAAAATGAATCCAATTAAACCTCAGTAATGGGACCACCTCTGGAACCAAAGCCAAGAATTGGCTTTAATAAGTTTGGACTCATTCCATTCTATTCCATTCTATTCCAGATTGGACCCTTTGGTGGGCCAGATTTGGTCCCCGGGCTGCATGTTTGACATGTGTGTTGTAGAAGATGACAGTGTTTCCATGGTAACTATGAAACATCTGAATGTTGAAATGGGTCATATCTGATGACCATGAAAAGACGAACAACTGTATTTTACACCAGTTATTTCTATGTATTGATAGGATTAGTGGATCAACAGGTATTAGACAGTTTAGATCAGCAGATGGTTCTGGTTGGAGGTGGACGTTAAGGTCAGAGAGGGTATTTGAGCAGAAGTACAGGGGTTTGTAGAGGGCAAGGACAGGATGGGGAGAAACACAAACACGCCCCTGTAAAGATAGAATCATAACCGAGGTCAAAATAGACGGAGAGATAGAAAAGAAGAGACGGAAGGGAAAAAGGGAGGAGGAGGAGGAGGGGGGGGGGGGGCAAAGGGAGAGCTGCTGGTGTTTTATGAGCAGGGGAGAAGGTTAAAGAAAGTGGTTGTAAAAGGCAGCACAGACTTCTGTAAAGGAAAGCGGCGGTGG
Organism: Sphaeramia orbicularis; assembly: GCF_902148855.1. Classification (NCBI taxonomy): domain Eukaryota; kingdom Metazoa; phylum Chordata; class Actinopteri; order Kurtiformes; family Apogonidae; genus Sphaeramia; species Sphaeramia orbicularis. The sequence continues at coordinate 53,393,346 of NC_043977.1, read as the reverse complement.
AGAGATGTCCTGGTTAAAAAAAAAAAGAAAATCAAATGTATTTTAATGGCCGATGATAAATCTCCACACATAAAGCTCCGTCCGGCTTGGGGAAGCTGCCAGAGCCTGGGCGGTTGTGTGGCTGTGTGGGTACTGAGCGCGTGCGAGCAGGCATTCACGCTCTGCAGCCTGTGCACTCATGCATATTAGCGTTTGTTTTTTATCTGATATGTGAGAACACGAGGAAACTTAGCGGGGAAAAAAGGCCCCCGAGGCTCAGGAGTCTGGTCACATGGTCCCTTTAGCTGGAATCAGACATTTGCCCAAATCAAATTTTCGAGTGGAGAAATTGGATTGCACTCACATGATCATGGAAGGACAAAGGACAAGCAAAGGCCTTAAAAATAAAAAGATATCTTTAGCTCTTAACATTTTTTTTTTTTTTTTTTGCATCCAGAGTTATTGTTGTGGCTTTATGAATCTGCCACAGTCTCTATTAAATACAAAAAAAAAAAAAAACTGAAAAGAAAGGGTCAGATGTTTAGATTTTTAGCAGTCCTAGTAAAAGTAAATGTAATAACCAGACAGAAAACAGCATCAGAATAAGATCTCCGATGCCTAAAATAGAACATTGTGTCTCAAATATTTCAGTATTATAAAATTCATTGCATGTGTAGCAGGTTTTTCCTCAAACCACCTCTTTCTTTTTGCAAGCAACATGATTTTTAATAACCAGACAAATGAACAGAAAATGAGAATGGCCACATCTAAAACTGTTTGGTAATTGTGTTTGCTGTGACTTCAACAAGCACGCATGATGTAAGCAGCAAAAAACCAGAACTATGACATAAGTGAAAGTGTTTCCAGATTTACTGATTACATAATGTGCTATGGTTTTAGACTTAGCCTTCGCTGTTTGAGGCTTTGAAGAAAAAATGGGTCAAAAAGGATGGTTTGATTCACAGTAGGAATATTTAAAGACTTCCTTTCTACTTTCCTTCTACTGATTTACTTGATGGGAGTTAGACTGAGGGACGGGTGCTGTAGAGGACCAAACATAAAGACCAGGACAAAGGTGGTAAAATCAGGAAAAATGTTTTTTTTTTTTTTTTTCAGATTTTTATTGATGTGTACACTGTAAAAAAAACAAAACAAAAACAAACACGGTATTATTCCGGCAGCAGGGGTGCCGAAAACATACAGTTAAAAAACGGAAAATAACCATCTCATAAAAATTCGGTAATTTTCCATAATTAAAATACAGTTTTTTGCCGTAATTTTACATAAGATTTTGCAATTTTATTTTTTTTAACTTTTGAATGTTTAATAAAGAATATTTACATGTATTAAAACAATCAAATTACCTATAAATTAAAAAAAAAAAAAAAAAAAAAAATATATATATATATATATATATATATATGTATATATATATATATATATATATATATATATATATATATATATATATATATATATATATATATATATATAATTTTCAATGACACTAAGTTGTACAATCCACTGATGAAAACTGTATTTGGACAGTTTATCAGTGCTTATACATGTTATACATTCACAAAAATACATTTATTCAACATTTTTGTTGTGAAACCTCCTGTAATTACACAAGATATTTGTCAATTAACAAACAAGTCTTGTTAAACTTACAGAACAAATACTTCTTTTACGGTTAATTGTCAGTAATTTTATCTGTTTTTTTTTTTTGTTTGTTTGTTTTTTTTGACGGTATTAGACTTTAAATTAACAGTTTAATTTCATAAATAGAAAATAAATATTTGTGAAATTATGATGGATTTGCAAATGTATTTTAACTGTATTTTTCTGTGAAAAAAGAAAAACATTCTTTTAAAAAATTAACATTTTTTGGTTGTTCGCAGTTACAGTTTTTTTTGTGTTATTTTACATTCGACATCTAAAATCACAGTCTATTTTTGTCATTTCATTGGTATTTTCCTGTATCTTGAAAATACAGGAAAAATCTGTAAAATAAACAGTGAAAATTCTGTTAAATTACAGATTTTTTTTACGGTGTATACAAGAAAATGAAAGGTACATGCCAATACCATGGCACACTGATGTCAACATTAATTGAGTTTGTAACCACCATTACTTTTAGATTTGCATATTTTTTTAGGAACAAATAACAATGAAACCTGACAAACAACACAATGAAAAGAATACTAAGACGTAGTCTGAATAAAATAATTAAACTGGTGACATAAACATAAATAAATAAATAAACAAACAAATAAATAAATAAATGAGGGGGGGAAAAAAATTAAAAAAAGAGGGGGAAGGGAATTACATTGTCTTAAAAAAATCCATAAACGGTTGCCATTTCTTGTAGAATTTGTTCAGGTTTCCCCGTTTGAATATCTAATTTTCTCTACTTTGAAAAAGGACATAACCTCATTAATCCACTGTGTGCTGGAAGGGGCCGTTGAAGATTTCCAATTAAGAAGGAGGTGGCGTTTAGCGATCAGGGAGGTAAAAGCTATTACTTCCAATTCTTTAGCAGAGTATTGGGTTGGAAAAATCATAATTTAATAAAGTTAGAAAAATGTTAACACAAACTCTAAAAAATGTCAGTTAACACAATGAACAAAGATCTGAGGTCAACTAAACCAAACTGTAACAGAACAAACACTGACCTAACCAGAACCAAGGTGGGCTTAAATAGAAGGGGACTAACCCAAATCAAACACAAGGGGGAGGCATTACACTATGAAATTAAACCAAACCATTAACTTAGTCAAAATAACATAAAAACAATCATAACTAGACACAAGATAACTATGTGAAACCAATGTGATTTAAACCAAGAATTTAAGCAAATACATCAACACAAAGAAACAAACAGTACCCCCCCCCCCCCCACCCCCAGTCTTGTGATATTAGTTCCTTCCCCCGTCTTCAATGCTAGCCAAGCCCCTTTGTCTGGTCTTTGGTCTGCAACTGAAGAACAATGTGTAAATAATTCAAACATAACTAATATGTGTGCACCCACATTAGAATGTTTAAATAAAATACTGAAACTGAACTGTGTTATGTAATTATTAACTGCAACTGAACAGAAACTCATAAAACAAAAACGACTAATACAAGATGGTGGTGGCAGGGGATCCACCACAGGTGCCCAGTACCACACCCACCTTATCAAACATAAATCTATAATAATAATAATGTTAAAGCTAATGCTGAGGTTGGAATTGAACAGTTTAAAATCATTTCCTAATATGAATCTTTCAAATGCAGATTAAATACATTTATGAAAACACTCCTATTTAGGGATGGGAATCGAGAACCAGTTCTTTTTGAGAACTGGATTCCAGTAGCTCGATTCCTTGGAATCGTTTGCCTGCCTGCTTAACGATTCTGCTTGTCGATTCCGCCTTCGTTGCGCATGCGCGATGACGTCACGCATACGCTGCATTGTTTTGGTTAGATCGTAGCCAACATGGTGTTGAGGCAGAAACGGTCTAAACAGACGACACCAGGTCCACTGGAACACTGTCAAAGCTTCTATTCCTTCAAAAGGGTGGAATCCCTCCAATATGTTCAAACATTTGTCCACAGCATGGGATTCATTTACAGGAATGTCACGTATTTGATACGCTACTTGGCGACGCTTGTAAATCTAGCGGCAGAGTGAACACCAGGCCATCATCTGGGCCCAGTTCCGGTTCCGGTGCAGGAAACAAACGTCGTACCCCCTCAAATACAAGTTTCCAAAGGTAGGGGAAAGGAAATGAGGTGCACAACAACGGGAGACGGGCAGAGTCGAACCGGTTCCATGTAGTGGAAATGTGGCAATTAGTAAAGAGTCTTAAGTTTCACTTTCACTGCATGCTGCCACCCCCACCCCCCACCCCCCCAAAATGGGCTCGGCCTCATCTGTTGTTATTATTTGTTCATATTGTATATGTTATATTTTCTGTGCAGATGCAAATATAAAAGACAGTTAATGCAAACACACCCGTTTGTACTCTTTTATTCCCTCACCCAATGAGAATCGATAAGGAATCAGTTAATGGAATCGGAATTGTTAAATTCTTATCGATTCTCATCCCTACATATGGTAGAAAAAAAGTCCGAGCATCAGTAAAGTCCGCAGGTTTCATCCCTCAGGATAATGAATGTCTGTTTATCGTTTCACTGTAAAACGTCCAAGAGCTGTTGAGCGTCTTTGGTTTGGAAGCGACAGCCGGACCAGCTGACAGACCCAGCAGTGTTCAAGTTCTGTATTTGAAAATCACGTCTTCTATAATTAAGACTTTAAAAATATCAGGACTTGAATAATTCATTTTCCTCTTCAAACAAATTAGAGGTTTGTGCTTTCTCTGTGGCTTTTCCCTTTCAAAAATGAATCATGTACTTTTCAAAAACCCCTCCAGTCAATCCATATTAGTCCCACAAAGAAGCATTTAAGGGGGGGATGGTTTAGGGGGATGATGGTGTAGGACACTAGTGCCTTAAGCTGCAAAGTCAAACATTTAAACTCTGTCATGCTCTGTGGGCCACCGGCAATAAAGTGACCTAATTTCACTGCAGTTTCGAAGGGTAACTCTTATCTAAATTAAGTGCTTCGTCAAGGTCAAAACAGTGTTCCATAACTTATCAGAGCCATTTTTTCTGTTTGAATGGTAAAAAATGACTCCATTATGAGTCCTTAGCGGCGAAGGGAAAGCAGCAGGACTGTCTGCGGTCTAATTACGAGTATTTATAGGGCATTCTTTTAAGTGTGTCTCCCAGGCTTTTCAGCTACCTGATTTCCTTTGTGCCTCTCTAATTATCGCCTTCTGAGGTTTGTTTAAGCTTTTCAAAACTTTTGGCTCAAGCTGCGAACCTTTTGTTACTAATAATATTAAAACGACTGTCCTGTCATCCTGTTTATAATCACAGAGGAGATAACGACATTAGACACCGCCATATGCACGCTGTTTTTACATTTACTCTTCAGAGACTTGACCAATGAAAAGATCAACACTAGCCCTCGCTTTAATTGAAATACAATAGCGAGATTGGGGTAATTAATCTAATGATCAAACCCACAACACTATGGATCTGCAAGCACTTCATTAATTTGAATTAGGGCAAGGTTCCACTATGCTGCAATTATGAATTCAATTTCAATTGATCCGTCTTGGACAGCCTTCAGTGATGCACAAAAAAAAAAAAAAAAATGATTAGCCCATATGAGACTGCAATCCATGCTTTATTATTTTATTGATATTCCTGATATTGTGGTGAAACATATTCAATCAAACTTCTTGGAAGGACTCTCAGCGTCCCATTACTCAGGTAACCGGCCTCATAAAATACAATCTTAACAAATGCTGGGACAGAGTTTTAGAGTTTGGGTTTGGCTTTTTCTGTGTTTATGATTTAAGTCAGGATCAAATGCTGGACTTTTTATGATTCAGAGGAAGTTGGTAGCACGTAGTCAGCGGTTCAAATACCAGCGGTTGATGCACTAGTGATTAGTAGCAAGGTTATTATTGTTAACGAAAACTAACAAAATGACGAAAACTGGAATAGAAAAAACATTTTTTTTTTAACTGAAATAAATAAAAACTATAATTTAAAAGAAAAAAACGATAACTAACTGAAACTGTATTGTGTGTTTACAAAACTAACTAAAACGTAGAACAATTATGAATAAAATTCCCTTCATTTTCGTCTTTGTCATCATTGGATTGATACGAAAATGATTTATTTCGTTCCAGCGATTTTAGCCAGCGGCACCGTACAGTCCGTCACTTCTCATCACTTGTCGTTTAGAGTCGTCTTCTGGTCCCCACTCTACCTGGAAACATGCAGACTAAAGTTGGGAGAAAGCAGCAGAGTCTTGTCTGGGATTTATTTGAATACGACGGTGAAGAAGATAAAAGATACGATAAAACTAAAATTAATACTAAAACTAAAACGAAGCATTTAGAAAAAAATGAAAACTAATAAAAACTACCAAACCTGCTCTAAAAATGAATTAAAACTAACTGAATTAGAGAAAAAAAAGTCAAAACTAAATAAAACTAAACTATAAGGAAAAATCCAACACTATTATAACCTTGATTATTAGTAGTTGATGTTCTTACTGGGGATGCACTGATACCACTTTTTTCTAGACCAAGTACAAGTACAAGTACTTATATTTGAGTACTTGCCAATACCGAGAACCGATACAAGTACTTAATAATCCCATTCCAGTTCTTAGTTCCTTTTGTAAATGTGCTTTATTGTCGTTGTCATTAGTCTGACTGGAACAAAGTGCTGCTACTGACATTTAATGTGTTGGAATGAGCATTTGTCAAATATTCCACTAGGGGGCGCTGCTCTGAATTAACCATACTGGACAAATACCACGAAGAAGAGGAAAGTCTTTTGAGAAGAAGAAAAAGAAAGTCAGTAATAACAAACATGGAGACGACAGATGTAACACTAATGTGATACTAATGTTTCAGCGTTTTCGCAGGTAAGTTTTATAAAAGCTGAGCTTCAGCAGGGAGAGAAAAGAGAAATGAGAGATAGGTTTGGTTTTTACTTCCACTGGCGGTGGTCCGCACAACTCCATACTCCCATAGTATTATCAGCAGAATGTAAACCAGCCTAGCCCTGGGTAGTTGTCCTAAATGTGTCAGTAGTTTTTCTCTAACTCACACAGTGGCTCTTTGAACAGATCCTCTACCTCCACGGTTCCGCTGGTATTCTCCATCTGGGTACTCACCCGCCAACACCTGGAAAACAGATGGAATGTACGCAGAGGACGGACAGAACGCTGTGTCCGTATCTGGAACGTTACTGTCAGTCAGCGTTACTTTTATCACCATCATTTATTTTGAAAAATCTCCACACTCTTCACACTCTCCACACATTATTCCTCCTCCTCGTACCTGCTGCACTGAACTGGGAATGTCACAGTGGTATCGACGCATTTGTATTGGATTACTTTTACAAGTACAATTACAAGTACACACACTGAGTATATGTGTGTGTGTGTCCATTGAGTGGATATTGGAACCAGTGAACACAAATAAGAAGGAAGTCTTCCCAAAGTTGCTTCATAACTTAAAACTAAAATGCTTCTATTAATATATATTAAATAATCACTTAAGACAATCACTTAAAAAACCTGTTTTCTTCAAACCGCTTGAATAAAACCCACATGAACTCCTGTTTTATTTTTTGGGGGGGGATACTTGGGATCTCCTACCAAATGTTAAAATAGTTATACTACCTTTAGCACAAGTGTTTCCAAGGTTATTTAATGATTTATACAACACGTGCTTGTGGAGCATCTCTGGAGGGATAATGGTATTAAGAGTAATGACCTTAGTATCCGAATGTAATCATTGTACAGGAGAGAGGTTTCATTTCAGGATCGTAAAAAGGCACCATTTTCCTGCTCCAGCTGAATAGAATAGAATAGAATAGAATAGAATAGAATAGAATAGAATAGAACAAAAAAGAATAGAATAGAATAGAATAGAATAGAATAGAATAGAATAGAATAAAAAAGAATAGAATAGAATAGAATAGAATAGAATAGAATAGAATAAACAGAATAGAATAGAATAGAATAGAATAGAATAGAATAGAATAGAATAAACAGAATAGAATAGAATAGAATAGAATAGAATAGAATAGAATAGAATAGAATAGAATAAAGCTGACCTGAAGTTCCCCCTGTGGCTGTTTCATCCATCCTCCACCATGACGTGATGCTGCCCCAGTCACACTGTTATTGCCATGGTAACCAAGTTAGAGGTTTAGGGAAGTGAGTAATCTAATCTTCCCACTTTGTGGAATAGTGATAAGGCCCACAACTGCCAGCCCACCTGCATGTGTGTGTGTGTGTGTGTGTGTGTGTGTGTGTGTGTGTGTGTGTGTGTATGAGTGTGTGTGTGTGTATGTGCTTCCCGTTTATTCATTCTATGCCACATGCCTTAACACACACACATGGACATGGACACACACACACACACACACCTACACACACACACACACACACACACACACACACACACACACACACACACACACACACAGACACTCTGCAGCCAATATGTTCCACCCTAATAGGCAGGTGAAAGCCGAAGGACAGATAGGCTCAGTGAAAAATCTGGACGTGAAGTTGACATTCTGGACCAGAATCATTAACAGTGCAGGAAAAGCTCTGCTGGGTTTTTTTATTGTCATCATTGTTAAAGTGTTCATTTTATAATATGACATTTAACAGAGAAGAGCCATTGGTGTCGAGGACGTCGACATAAAGAAAAGCCATACAACTGTGGCGTTAACCTCCTCAGACTCAGCTATGGGTTTTTTGTCCACATTTGAGGACAAGAGTTTCACAACTTTATACAAAAAAAAGAAAAGAAAACTGTCCACCACAAAGGACATTCCATAAAACATTTTAAAACTGCATCTGAAAAAACAACAAATGTCGTACCCCCTCAAATACAAGTTTCCGAAGGTAGGGGAAAGGAAATGAGGTGCACAATAACAGGAGACGAGCAGAGTCAAACCAGTTCCACGTATTAGAAATGTGGCAATAGAGGAATTAGTAAAGCGTCTTTAGTTTCACTTTCACTGTATGCACCCCCCCACCCTCCCAAACCGGGCCCAGCGTCATCTGTTCTTATTATCTGTCCATACTGTATATGTTATATTTTCTGTGCAGATGGAAATATAAAAGACAGTTAATGCAAACACACTTGTTTGTACGCTTTTATTCCCTCAGCCAATGAGAATTGATAAGAGAATCGGACCTATAAGTAAAATCAATAATGGAATCAGAATCGTTAAATTCTTAATGATTCCCATCCCTAGGCACAACAAACCCCGCCCCTCGCACGTACAGTAGCTCATTTTGGCATCGATCCAGCTGATGTCATCATGTCTATGTGTGCGCTGATGTCCGCATAGACAAATTTCAGCTGTTATAAGAAAATGGGATTTTTTTATTTTTTTTTAAATTTTAAATTCATAAAATATTTTAACTTTGTCCTACTTTGACCTACCAAAATGTAATCACATGTATTCTGGGTCACTGGCAATCTATAAAACTAATTTACTATGAATTGAACCAATAGTTTTGCTGCTAAAGTGTTAACAAACAAATAAACAAACAAAGAAACTGAACCAAAAACAATACCCCTCACCTCCCCTTTGGGGGCGGGGTAAAATGTATTTAACGTGGTTTTACATAATATATGAAGACAAAGTTATGCATTATATAATAAGATATTCCATTTGATACTGAGCTAGATTTAAGCAGTAGCCGTAACCTGCTACAGTGGTTTGCGTCATATCCCAGCAGTTCTGCATGATGAAGTCAACATTAGTACAGAGAGGCTTTTATTTTCCAGGAAATCACATTCCAACACCACTTCTTGTCATTATGAAGGGGTTTTTTTTAGCTCTGTGATTTTCTTTTACACTGCAAAAAAGGATTTCAATGAAAGTGCAAAGCCGTGTTCCTAGGAAATGAGTCTTTTCTTTGAGAAAAATCTGCTGAACTTAGTTTTAAAAAGATTCCGCCAAATATTAGGCTACAAATAACCAGTTTGAAACACAACCCAGCAAAAGAACAAGGCTATTCTCTTTATTTTTGTAGTGACACCACTTGCGCAGTATCTTAAGTTAACAATTATTTGGTTCAAGATTCAAGATTCTTTATTGTCATTCAACATTGGAGGATGAACGAAATTACAGTCCTAGGGATCGATACCAAAATGAAATGAACATTTAAAGAAACACATTTAAAATAGAAAACAGAGCAAAGTGTAGATAATAATAATAACAACAACAATAATAATAATAATAATAATAATAATAATAAACATGGAAGAGGAGAAGAAATGACTGATATGTAAATAGATTATTATTACAGTAATTGCACTTTATTTTGTGTAAGTAGATTCATTCATTATGGCAGGGGTGTCAAACTCATTTTAGCTCAGAGGCCACATTCAGCCTAATATGAAATAAAGTGGACTGGACCAGTAAAATAATATAAATAATAGGATAAGAACTTAGAAATGATGTCAACTCCAAAGTTTTCTCTATGTTTTTGAGTGAAAAAAAGTAAAATTCCATAATTAAAATGTTTACATCTACGAACCATACTTAAACATAACATGAATAAATATGAACAACCTGAAAATTCTTAAGAAAAATAAGTGTAATTTTAGCAATATTATACCTCAGTTTATCATTTATACATGTTCATCCCAACATCTGGATCACAGTGGATCTACAAATACACAAAACATTTGATAATTGGCAGAATGTTGTTAAAATACTACATACTTCTCTTAAGACATTTCAGGTTGTTCATATTTTTTGTGAAAAGCCAGTCTGTAAATGTAAACATTTTGGTGTAATTTTACTTTTTTGACACTAAAACAAAGAGAAAAAATTAGCTTTTTTTCATTATTTATAGGTTATTATGATAGTATTTTACTGGTCTGACCCACTTTAGATTGAACATCCTTGATTGTTAATATCTTCAGTGTAATTTTTAAATTTCACAAATTCATCCCAGGGGCCGGATTGAACCCTTTGATGGGCCAGTTTTGGCCCCCGGGCCGCATGTTTAACACCTGTGCATTATGGTATGGACCAAGGTTATTATCATTAACGAAAACTAACGAAATGACGAAAACTAGAATTTAAAAAACATTTTCGTTAACTGAAATAAATAAAAACTATAATTAAAAGAAAAAACGATAACTAACTGAAACTGTATTGTGTGCTTACAAAACTAACTAAAACGGATAAAAATTATGGATAAAATTCCCTTTGTTTTTGTCAGTGTCGGACTGATACGAAAGCGATTTATTTTGCTCTAGCAATTTTAGCTAGCAGCACATCACTTCTCGTCACTTGCCGTTTCGAGTCGTCTTCTCGTCCCCACTCTACCTTGAAACATGGAGACTAATGTTTGGAGAATTCAGAGTCCTGTCTGGGATTTATTTGAATACGATGGTGGAGAAGAGAAAAGATACGACAAAACTAAAATTAATACTAAAACTAAACTAAAACTAATCATTTAGAAAAAAAAAAAAAGAAAACTAATAAAAACTAGCAAACCTGCTCTAAAAACAAATTAAAACTAACTGAGTTAGAGAAAAAAAAGTCAAAACTAAATAAAAAAAAGCTATTTTGAAAAATCTAAAACTATTAGAACCTTGGTATGGACTTACAAATTGTCTGAAGCATCAACATGTGATAACTCCACTGGCAGGTTTTATTACCTCCACCAGGAGGTGTTGTGATCACTTTGCTTTGTGTGTTTGTTTGTTTGTGTGTTTGTTTGTTTGTTTGTTTGTTTATTTGCAACTTTATGGGAAAACTGCTACAACCACCTTTACTAAATTGTCCCCACAGATAGGCCTAGGCCCTGGGACCAACCCATTAAATTTTGGGCCAAGTAGGCCAAAGTTCAAGGTCACAGCAAGGTCACAACATCTACAGTTTTCCTATCTCTCATCATTGAGCAATTTTTGAAAATTCATCAAAAATTTTAAACTACTCCGATTAGCCTCCAATTTGATCCACCCGTACCTTAGAACAATATCTTGTATCTGGCACAAAATTGTCCACATCCACTGTGGAATGTGGACTCTGTGGACATTTACATTTAACATTGACAACAAAATCTCATTTATGACACATTTTTCATTATAACTCAACAAATATTGATTGGAATTTAATATAATTGGACATACACATGACTGGTACCAAGCTTCAACTTTGTACAAAATATCGTTCCGCTCCATTTCTCTTCCGTTACACTCTGTTGACTTTTGTTATTTTTTTATGCACCATTTTCAGAAAATCATAAAAAATGCCATTCGTGAAATATCCTTATGAAATTTGCTTTGCACATCCATAGTTTAAAAAGAAATAGTTGATCCACACATGCACACCGTACAGGGTTCTTGGTGCAGATTTGCGTTCTCTGAACACTTGTTTACTTTTTGTAATACTCTGGTCCGTCTGTCTGTGGTGAATAAACACAAAGGGCGTGCGTTCATGTGTTTTCCTGACGTTCCTTCTACTGTGCATTCACACAGTGTGCCAGGGGTTAAAACACAGCTGTCTCGAGGCGTTACGGAGCGAACGGCGCTTTGAGGCACTGTGAGAAAGGCTTGGCAGATAAGCCTTTATTTTTGGTGTGAGGATAATGTCGTAATCTTGACCGAGAGGGATCGGATTTGCAAATGAGATAGAAGCGAAGACGTCGAATCCCTTCATCCACATCCACATATATGTCCGCTCCCTCTCACCTCTGCTGCTTCTGCTGCTTCCCCTCCATTCTCTCCACGGGAACACATCCAATCATACCACTCTGAAATTATTATTAAAATTTCTATCATCTGTGTGTGTGTGTGTGTGTGTGTGTGAACTGAATTACACTAGCTCCCTGATTCGTGGTGGTGGTGATACACTGTAAAAAATGACTGCAGGCAGGTCAGCTTTGTACTCAGTTTTTAAAGGAAGCTTACTAGATTTTTAAGTTGTACTAACTTAATATACTAATATGTTAAGTTAAGGCAGAAATGTCTGTTCAAAATCAATATGTTATTAAGTTAAGACTGTTTTCCTTGTTTTTCATTTATACCAATTTAATAAAATAACTTACCAACTGATTTAAATGTGTACATGTAACAAATTTATTTTTTTAAGCAGAGAAAACTCTTGATTTTAAGCTTAACGTACTAACCCCATGAATCATTTAACACCAAAAAGTTGTAAAATGGCAACATAAAAAAACTTTAAGTGACAATACAATGTAAAATTGTTTATTTGGAAAGATTTTTGTGTTAACGATTAAATCAAATATGGGTGTAGTTTTTACAGGAAGAGTATGTGAACAAAACCAGATTTGTATGTAGAACAAGGTTATAATAGTTTTGGATTTTTCATCAGTTTAGTTTTATTTAGTTTTGACTTTTTTTTCTCTAATTCAGTTATTTTCAATTAGTTTTTAGAGCAGGTTTGCTAGTTTTTATTAGTTTTTGTTATTTCTTAAATGCTTAGTTTTAGTTTAGTTTTAGTTTTTGTTTTTTTTTTTATGTATCTTTTATTTTCTTCGTCGTCGTTTTCAAAGAAATCCCATACAGAACTTTCTCCCAACTTGAGTCTCCATGTTTCCAGGTAGAGTGGGGACCAGAAGACGACTGGAAACCACAAGTGACGAGAAGTGACAGACCGTTAAATATCATATGGTGCCGCTAGCTAAAATTGCTTGAGTGAAATAAATCAATTTCATATCAGTCGGACATTGACAAAGATGAAAACGAAGGGAATTTTATCCATAATTTTTATAAGTTTTAGTTAGTTTTGTAAGCACACAATACAGTGTCAGTTAGTTATCGTTTTTTTCTTTTAATTATAGTTTTTATTTGTTTCAGTTAACGAAAATGTTTTTACAATTCTAGTTTTCATCATTTCATTAGTTTTCGTTAATGATAATTATCTTGATGTGGAAATGATGTATTTCTATTGTTTTTAGAAAATAAAACTGTAAATGGAATTACAATGTAGTGCTGTTTAAATTGCAAGACCATAATGATGAAATAACGTCCTATTTACTTTTTTTTTTTTTTAATAAAGTTATTTAAAAAAAGTAAACATTTACAATGAAACATTTTAAACTTGTAAATTAATGGGTTGGTAGAGTTAGTAGAGCGGTTCGTCCAATAACCAAAGGGTTGGTGGTTCGAATCTTGGCTCCGACTGTCGATATGTCAGAGTGTCCATGGAAAACACTGAACCGTAAATTGCTTGTGGCTTTGGAAAGCGCTTTGGACACCATGAGGGTGGATAAACTGCGTTAAATAAGTGCAGTCTATTTACCATTTAAATCTACATGTTTAAAATGTTAAATCTACATGTTTAAAATGTTAAATCTACATGTTTAAAATGTTAAATCTACATGTTACTCCGTAAATATGTTTACAGTTGGATGTGTTTTTTACAGTATTGTTCTGGTAACCGCAGCTGCCAGTTTTTTTTTCTGTAAAAACAACAGGATTTTTTTTACAGTGTAGTATCTGGTGTGAGATGGGAATATAAGCGGCGGCGCTCATCGGAGGCATCAGCAAAAGGAGCAAAGTGGTCCAGAGGCTGATGAGAACAGCGGGGTCACCTTCGGGCCAGACCTCACTCTCACCAATATCAGGTGTTTTTAGTGTCATATTTTTGTCACGGTGAAAATAATGGAATGAGGCCGACGCGAAGGGAGAGGAGGGAGATTGAGTTGGCGGAAAGCAACAGTGACAGACAGAGTGTAAAAAAAAAAAAAAAAAGGGAGAGAGGAAGAGAGGGAGGGAAATTGGAGTTTTTTTTTCCTTTAGTAAGGGTAGGATTTGACCAGGATTAAGTGAGGGAATAGGGGAATCAGGCGGAGGTGGCAGAAGTCTGCACATTTTTTACTCAAGTGGAAAAGTGACCGCTTCATCTAGATCACAGATGTCCAACATGCGGCCCGGGGGCCAAAACCGGCCGCCAAAGGCTTCAATCCGGCCCCTGGGATGAATTTGCGAAATGTAAAAATGACACTGAAGATATTATGAAGATATATGATGTTTCCAACATAGGCACTTATTTAATAAAAAACAAAAAAAAGCTTGTACTTTGCTGGCATTTCCTGGGTCTGAGGAGGTTAATACAAAGAAAACATGTCAAATGTTTAAACTGAGAAAATGTAACGTTTTAACAAATAAATAAGGTCATTTTGAATTAGATGGTGACAACATGTCTCTAAACGTTGGGACAGGGTCGTGTTCCTCACTGTATAAGAAGGTGATGGAGTTAGGGGAATATTCTCCCATCTTTTATTTATGCTTTAGACAGCATTACAATATTTTTGGACTTCAGGGTGTATGAAATGAAAAACCAAATATGAAATACTGAAAACAAAGCATATCTGTTGGTGTCATTTAATTTTAAATGTTTTCTACATAGTTTTTATCTTGTCATAACTTCATCTTGTGTTTTTATGCTGCTTCTACATAGTTTTCATCTTGCTGCGACTTATTCATCTCCATCCGTGTTCTTTTATGTCTTTTTCATCGGCGACTCTTGGCCTTTTACGTACAGTTTAGATTTTTTTCTTGACTTTTATGTTGTTTTCATCTTGTCACATCTTTTACACAGGTTTAGACTTTTCTATTAAGATGAAGTGTTTTTTTTCCTGATCATGGTTCTTGTGGGTGATGCACAGCAATTGTCTTGTCTGGGTTTTTATACACCCCCCTTTATCTATACAGATATGTAGATATACCAGGAATTCCGTCCATCCTTCTGCCCGTCCATCCAAGATTTTTGTCCAACTGATTTCTCAGACACTATTCACTCAGTTTTTTTCAGATTTGACACACATATTCTTTCCCATTAGTCAAGGTGCAGAGCACAGTTTGATGGTTAAATTTCATTTTTTTAAATTTTTGCTCCAAGTGACCCCCGCGACCCTAGTTAGGATAAATCAGGTCCATAAAATTGCTGAATGAATGAATGAATATTTTCACATTTTTGAAATTTCAGCTTAGAAAATTTGTCCAAACAATTTCACATAATTATGTTCTCCCTCTTTCTTTTTTTCTTTTTTTTTTTTTTTACATTTTTTTTAAAAGACTGAAAGTTAACACTCATAGTTATTCCCTGGGTGGGAAGGGTATCAGTGAGTTGGACCAGGCGGGGGTATTAGTAAGCTCCACTTTTTCACTTGTTTGATGGTTCCTTTAAAACAAATCTTGATGTCTACAGGGTGGGGAAGCAAAATGTACAATATTTTGAGGCAGGGATTGAAAGACAGTGTATGACCGATTAGTTTATTGAAAGTCATGAGAATTTATGTGCCACAAGAAAATGTACATAATAGAAAATGTTTTTATTCTATGTGTCCTCCTTCTTTCTCAATAACTGCCTTCACACGCTTCCTGAAACTTGCGCAAGTATTCCTCAAATATTGGGGTGACAACTTCTCCCATTCTTCTTTAATAGTATCTTCCAGACTTTCTGGTAATAGTTTTGCTCATAGTCATTCTCTTCTTTCCATTATAAACAGTCTTTATGGACACTCCAACTATTTTTGAAATCTCCTTTGGTGTGACGAGTGCATTCAGCAAATCACACACTCTTTGACGTTTGCTTTCCCGATTACTCATATGGGCAAAAGTTTCTGAAAAGGTATGGATAATAGTGTTAGGTATGATTATGACATCAGTATATGTTTGGTTTCAAAACAATTGACATAGTGCCTGCTGAGAAAAAACAACTAAATGTTCATTGTAAATTTTGCTTCCCCACCCTGTATATATTAAAATAAATCAATATTTTGTGATGAATCAGAAAATTCTGTAAATAATTCTCCTCTAACACATTAAAGTAGCAGGTGTCTTCTTTTAGAAATCTGCAGGGCAGAAGGTGCAGATAAGTCTTTTAAATGTAGGCAGCAGGGCGTTAACAAAAAAGCCGGTTTGTCGACGCTTCGACGTTTGTGGCACAAGTCGACGTTACTTTGGAGGAGTCGACTAGTCGTGTGTTATTCTCTCTCTCCCTTCCATCACATGTCAGCGTGCAAGCCGTCATTCAGCACATGTTGATACTCTCATCTTTATACATAAAAACATGGACCGCAAGGTAGTGATGTGCGGATCAGCGGACCCAGGTCGGGTTGGTGCAGGTCCAAAAAATGTCACTTTATTTATGTGGCCAGTCAAAAAATTCCAGGTTGAAAAAAACTCCAAAAAACCCTGATGTGCAAGGCCAAGACTGAAGGAAGATGACAACTCAGAGTAGGATTATTAAACTGGCTGTGATGTAGAAAAACTCTGGTCTCAGTAATGTTCTGTGAACCATGGAAGCACCACCGATACTGAAGAATAATGTGCACAGCCAGTGTGTTTGGATTCTTCTGTTCATTTATTTCATGAAGACAATGCGCTCTTTTCTCTAACATGCTGTGCGTCTTTTCTGCCGCTGTCTGAACCTTTTCCCACGTTATGTCGTTCACTTCAATTTAAAAGAAAATTCATGGTGTTAGCCTATGTTTAGTTTGGTTCATTGTTTTAGAACAGGGGTGTCAAACTCATTTTAGTTCAGGGGCCACATTCAGCTAAATTTGATCTCCAGTTGGCCGGACCAATAAAATAATAGCATCATAGCCTATAAATAATGACAACTCCAATTTTTAGTTAAAAAATAACATTAAATGATGAAACTATTTCTATCCAAAACAAAAAGATGTGTTTTATTAATTTCAGTTAACGAAAATGTTTATTCAATTCTAGTTTTCGTCATTTCGTTAGTTTTCGTTAACGATAATAACCTTGCTCCTGACCCCACATGTATGTTGGTTGATTGACAGCGGACACAGCCAATGGTGATAGCACTGTCTCTGCTATAAAATTAAAGTAATGTTTGGAGAAAGGCGACTGTCCTGCACTTTAGACAGACAGAGCCGATAAAATCATCATCGTCTCAATTTGCGGAACGTGGAAAAAATGGTCATAAAGCTGTGCAGTCCCACACAAAGCGGGACACCTGGTCACCCTACGACTGCCCTAGGAGGCAGTAACAGTAAGAAATTGTAAGAAAAAAAAAAAATGAAAACTCAACTGAAGACGGGTGAAAAAGAGTTAGTTTACCGTACCGCCATCAGGAAAAGAGGTGGTAAAAACATACAAATAGAGCAGCAGTTCCTCATGGTGTCACAACATAGACAGATTGGATTTTCATCTTTCAGGAACACGAGTGAAGTAATACTCAGATGAACGGTGCTGCGACCATCTGCTGTAGTACTGTGGAACTGTCATGGCTGCAGTGTACTCAGGCAAACAGATAGGATGTCCCAGATAAATGAAGCCTCATAATCCTTCATGTACCAGTAGTTCAGACATCCAGCTGCCCTTTTGGCCCTTCCCTGGGGATTTCAGGTCATGCCTTCAAATGTAAGCCTGATAAAAAAAAAAAAAAAAAAAAAAAAAACATTTATAATGGCAGAATAAGTCTTGTCTCACTGGAGAGTAACTGCTGCTGTTATCGCTCTGATCATACCTAGAGTTCTGACATGCCTGTTTTATCTTAATACCACATCGTAGCCTCTCAGTCTTTGGACTTTTTTATTACTTGCTCCAGGGAGATTACATTACCACCACCCCCAAGAACAGGGGTCTCAAACTCATTTTCTGTCAGAGGCCACATTCAGCCTGGTTTGAGCTCCAGTGGGTCGGACCAGTAAAATAAAAGCAGAATAACCTATAAATAATGACAACTCCAAATTTTTGTCTTTGTTTTAGCGCAAAAAAACCCTATTAAATTATGAAAATACTTACTTTTTTAAAATATTCAAACAAAAAAGAAGTGAATAACCTGAAAAAAATGAAATTTCTTAGAAAAATAAGTGCAATTTTAACAATATTCTGCCTCACTTTATCATTTCTACATGTGCATTATGGAAACGAACTACAAAGATACTAAAAACTCAGTAACAGGCAGAAAACTTAAAATTGTACTTAATTTTCTTTAGACATTTCAGGTTATTCACATTTTATTTTTATGGGATAGTTTGTAAAAGTAAGTATTTTCATAATTTAATGTTATTTTTTACACTAAAACAAAAACAAAAATTGGAAGTTGTCATTATTTATAGCCATAATGATTTTTTTTTTTTTTTCACATCAAACTGAGAAGAAAATATGGAGTCATGATTTTGTGTAGGATTTAGAAAATGTTTAGAATTGGAATTCTAAACATATTTGGGTTGTTTTTATTCTCACTTTTTGTCTCTAACACAATGTTATTCCTCTGTCCTTCGTCGTTCATTACAATTACATGAACATTTGCAATTATGCAAATTAGGTGATGACATCATTTAGGAACTTCTAATGACTTTTAGGACAGACAATAGATATTGTAATTTTACTGAGGAGTTGGAAACACTCCACCAGCTGTCATTTCCTTTACCACCACTGAACTGTGTAGTGGTCAGTAGAGATGACGGAAGTGATGGGAGACGACATGGTGAGATTAATACCAGGGAGGGAGGGAGGGAGGAAGGAAGGAAGGAAGGAAGGAAAGAAGTAAGGAAGGGAGGAAGGAAGGAAGGAAGGAAGGAAGGAAAGGAAGGAAAGGAGGAAGGAAAGAATGAAGGTTGGAAGAAAAGAAGGAATGAAGGAAAGGAGGAAGGAAGGAAGGAGAGGAGGAAGGAAAGAAGGAAGGTTGTAAGAAAAGAAGGAATGAAGGAAAGGAGGAAGGAAGGAAGGAAGGAAGGAAGGAAGGAAGGTGTGGAAACATAATTTTGTTCCCAAAATGTTACTTGAATATCTGTTGTTTGCAGAAACAGTCAGTATGAGCATTTATCCTCTGGTTCCTGCCGTTAGGGTTTTTGTTGTATTAAAATGCAACAACAACAAAAAAACAAAACAAAACATTGTTTTTTTTTCCCACTGATCCAAGATCAGATACGCTGAGTTCAGTCAGTAATCCATTTGAATTTTTCTCTGAAGTTTTCCTCCAGGGGAAGTGTGTTTGCTGATAGAAGGGGAACATGTATTGGAACAGAACTTATGTTTCTTTTAATATTGTGTTGTTTCCACTGAAGGGAAACTCCGCCCACGTTCTCCTGTAGAAGAATGGATGAGTGTTTGGACCAATCTGCTTCATTAGAACAGTTATTTTTCAGCCACAGCTTGATTCACAGTTGGATTTCACCTTTTTCTATAAAGGTCACGTGTGACACACACTGACTCACACCACACACTGACTAATAGAAATAATCCTTTTTTTTTTTTTTTTTAGATGTCACCTCTTTCCACTGGTTCACTTCTTAATATTCTTGTTTTTGCATTATTTAAGTTGAACCTCCTTTCAGTTTGATATAGAAATGTAGATAGAGATTTATTTTATTTTATTTTATTTATTTGTGTCTGTCTTATCTTTTTAAGCCGCTGCCATTTCTTTCCAACATTTTCAATATTTATTATTTTTTAACAATCAATTATTTTTTCCTTTTTATGTGACATTTCTTCTATTACTTCTTTAGAAAAGTGCATTTTCATCTTTTTACTTTTTTTTCTATTTTTTAAATAATTTGTATCTTTTTACATTTATTATGACTTTTTGTATTTCTGTATTTTTATATTTTATATAGTTATATTTTACGCTGTTTTGTCAGTATTATCCTTTTACTGCATTTTCATTTGTTTATATCATTTTAACATTTAAAGACACACAGCTATTTTTGTCACAACTTCTAAATGATTTTTTTGTCTTTCCCAAGTGATTATCATCTATTACAAATTACCCTCTGCATTTTGCATTTTTCAGAGAAAATCATATATGTACCTGTATTTATTTTACAGATCAGATGTAGTTGTTCATAGCAGTGCAGAGTTAGATCAAATCAGAAAAAAGTGATTTTTTAAATTTTTTTATTTAACAAAATCTGTCATTAACTGAACATAAACCCAGTGTGTCCATCCACTGTCACTGACCCAACTCCATGGGTTTTACTGGTGAATCAGTGTTGTAGAAGATGACAGTGTTTCCATGGTAACTGCAGAGCCTCTGAACGTCCAAATGGGTCATATCTGATGACCATGAAAAGATCAAGAACTGTATTTTACTACAATTATTTATATATATTGGTAGGATTAGTGCAGGGGTCTGCAACCTTTATTATCAGTCAGAGTCATTTTGCCTCCTCTTCCACCAAAAAAAATAGTCTGGAGCTGCAAAAAATAACAGAGCTCATAAACTTTTAAAAGTTTTAATCTTTTTTTACATTTTATCTGTTACAACCACTGAACACAACAAACAGAAGTGCAGTGTGGAATGGATTCTGGAATATGATTATTCTAAAAGTACACAGTAAAAGTATTTCATAGTATTTGTGCTAATAGTATATGAAGTACTAATACCAAAAATACCAAATTCATGAGGTACTTATTAGAAAAATTTATTTTATTCATCATTGAATTTCAGATGAAAAAACACACTTTTGTAGCTTGGAAGGGAATCTGTTGTAGGATTACCCCAAAAGTACACAATACTCATACTCATACAGTCGCTCTATGAAAAGTATCGCTATTTATGGAAATGATTCTCTCCAAAACTCAACACTGCCTCCACAGTTCCCAGTTGTACTGCTCCATATTCTAGTAATATGTAATATGTATAGTAATTCTAGAGTAATATACAAAGGACGGACAGAACCCTGCGTCCGTCTGCGTCTGCGTCTTTAACGTAGAGCATAAATGAGCCCTTACTTTTGTTGTTGAAGGCACATTTGCTCCATGCAGCTCATCTACTGTAATTGTTGAGTGAGTAGCGCACAAGAAAACGCTAGCGGCTGGTTTGACCGCAGTAAAGGGGGGAGCCACTACAAGGAGGACAAAGAGATGCATGCAGCTCCAGAGCCGCAGGCTGACCACCCCTGGATGAGTGGATGAACAGGTATTAAACAGTTTAGATCAGTAGATGGTTCTGGTCGTTGGTGGATGTTTGGGTCGTTATGAGGTTAAGTCAGATTTAATTCAGATCTGTCCAAAATGAGATGTTGCATTTTTCATTCATATAAAAATACTACTGAGAATTTCGAACACTGGTTGGTGATATAACAAACATTTTCTCTCTGTACTGTGTCTGATATATACATTGTACATCCTCTTAGCCTAAAAAGTTTCTATCATCACAGACAACAGTGGCGGGGTGGGGGTAGGGCTAGGAGAATGGTAGGGTCCAGGTACAGACTCCTAGTGGGGGTTCAAGGGGGTAAAGCGAAGGAAAAGGAACATTATAAATGCTTCAAATCACATAAAACTGTACTTTAAAAAATTATGACACACTATTCTCTACACTATTGACTATTCATTACACTATATTATACACTCTGTATTATCCACTATTATCTACTGTCATACACTAATAAAATGAATCCAATTAAACCTCAGTAATGTGACCACTTTTGGAACCAAAGCCAAGAGTTGGCTTTAATAAGGCTGGACTCATTCCATTCTATTCCATTCCATTCTATTCCATTCCATTCCATTCCATTCCAAATAATTTAAAATGAGAAACAACAGGATACAGTATAGACCTACGTTTGACAACTGTGTGTTATTTATTCAACCACTGACTGTGTTCAGCGGTACCTCAAAGATCTTTAATATTCCAGAGGCTTGTATTATTTTCAACATTTTACATGTTCAAAGGGGGGGGCGGGGGGGGGGGGGGGCGTACATTGGACAAACTGATCAGTTCCCCGTTCTTCTCACTGACTGTGAATGAGCTTTGCGCTGCCTCTCTGGAGGTCTTCCACTGCCGTATGTAAACATCTGAAGGCTGTTTATTTGTGGGTTTTGGTGCTCTCCATCTCAGGAGGCCCCACTGAGTCCCAGGCGGTTCTAAAGTGGGTGATAGTGTGTGTGTGTGTGTGTGTGTGTGTGTGTGTGTGTGTGTGTGTGTGTGTGTGTGTGTGTGTGTGTGTGCAGAACTTCTCCGTGGTGCTGTTGGAAGGCCCGCTGTGGCTCTGCGTTTGTTTACATCAGGGAAACAGATCATTTCTGGGGCTTCGATGAACCATCGGCAGTACAGGGACATGTGAAGTGTTTATTTACTCGCTGAAATTGGATCTTTTGGAGCTCAGATTAAAAAGTGCTGCATGATGAAGTGAACACTAGTAAAGAGAACGTTTTCCAGAACAAGCTTAAAGGAATATTCTGTCAAATAGCTGAATCAATTCCACTTCGGTTTGTTTCTGTCAGGGAAAGATCTGAAGAAAATCTTATGTTGTCTTATTAAGATATTTCAGGTAATACTGACCATCTGTACATTAAACCAGTGCCGTCTTCACACATGGGCCTGATGGGCACCCATGAGCACTGCATACCAGTGCTGCAGGTATAAGTGGGCAAAACTAGTTAGCATATTTTTAATGATCCTTGTGCAGGATGTAGCAACAGTGCCTTTGCAAAATACCACTGGCAGAAAAGTTGTGTTTGTTGAGTATTTGCCCCCCCCTAAAAAAAAAACCCAAAAAAAAAACAGTGTGTTACAAAAAGTCCAGTATATTTCCTGTTTCCATTTCCTTCTCTCTAAACTCTGACATGGAACATGTGCACTCAGAGTTGAATATCTATTTTTAGATGCCTGTAAAATTGGAACCAAGGAAGATAGAGCAATAATTATTTTTGCATTTTAAAGCAGAGGAAATCAACATACATATTACACATTCAGCATGTCCCAGAGTGCTGTTTCCTTCCACTGATGGGTTTGTAGATATCCAGCTAAAAGAGCGCACGACCAAAACAGTCTAATCCAGACCGCAGGTGGTTTACAGATCTGATCTGGAGTTCACAGCACTTCCTACTAGGGCTGTGTATTGGCAAGAATCTGGTGATATAAATATCATGATACTGTTAAAAAGGCAATTTTTTGTTTATTTCTTTTTTTTTTTAATGATTATTTCTGTGAAGAATTGAATTACGCCAGAAATATGCACAAATACTAAACACATTTTTATTTGATCAATGCTAGATCAATGTACATTTTATTTTTGTTTTTGTAGAGTTTATGGAAATGAGAAAATTAAGTTGTGTAGAAATTGAAAATGAGTTTAACAGGAATTTGTTCATCTTTTTTACATTTACAATTTTAAGAGATAAAGCTATGACATTTCAGTACTTGGGAAAAAAAATGTGTAAATAGACAAAAAAATCTTAAATTTTTGATGGTTTATTGCATTTTTTAGTTTTTAATTATTTTCTTTTAATTATTTAGTTAATATGGATGTATTACATATATATTATTAAAATCTGAGATGTAAGGGTTGTATTGATGTATAGCAAATTAATATCCTGAATCCCAGTTACGACTTTTTTTCTTTTTTTGTCCATTTTTGGATACAAAAGTTTTATAGCTTCATTAACTACAACAACAACAACAACAACAACAACAAAAGAAAACCTGTTCAATGCAAAGAACATTCATAAAAATGTTTTTAAATGTATCTGAAAAATATGTTTTTATTCAGTGCTGTTTTCATTCAAGACCATTAATTCATGGGAGAAAAAAAAGAGCAGAAACGTGTACTATTGTGGCTCTCAGGAGGTTCAAATGCTCCACAAATGGCACTAAAGCATGTAAAAATGGAGTTCTGCTCTGGTGGACTTGTATGGTAGGTCATAAGGAGTTCAACTGAATTCAAGATCTACCTGTAGAATTCAATTTAACACAGATTACGTCTAAGTTTTGAAAGGTTAAATCAGGATAGAGGTTGAAGTCTGTATTCATTCTCATTTCTCCTTCAGCGTTTCTGCTTTTCCTTATGTAACAGTTCATTTCATGTTACATTTGAGTCACAGAATCGGAAGCATAAAATTAAAATCAGCAATAATGAAATATAAAGAAACAAAGATATGCGCAGTGTTGTTTCTGTACAGCTCACACACTCCTCCGGTTTCCATCCTGTAGAACTCACCTTACAGTCGACCTGGGATAAAGAGCCCGAAAAACACTCAAATAGCTGGAAAACACTCTTTCTAACCAAGGTGCTGACAGCAGGCAGGCAACTTTTTATTTTTATTTTTTTTATTTTATTTTTTTTTTACTGAATCTCTTGTTATTGCGAGTGAAGTCTTTACGTCGGAGCCGGAGCTTCTCTGTGTGTCAGTCTGTTACTGTAGTTTTCAAACAAACTCCATTGATTCTCATGCTCTTGTTTTCACTTTATTAACCCTTTCATGCACAGTGGTCACTACAGCGGACAGCTGTTCAAAGGTGTTCTCTTATGTATTCATGGATTTTATTATTTTAGTTCCATATCAGCCAACACAGTGGACACTTATCCATCATCCCACACACTGCAATTCATACCATTACTGTAACTTTGCTGTTCTAGATAAACCTAATCTGCAGTAGGCCCTAATATGTTTGAGTGCAAAAAAAAAAAAAAGAAAAAGGTAATTGTTATTAGATTGTAATTAACAGGGATTTTTTGTTGCTTTTTTTTTTTTTTTTTGTTTGCATATTGTCTCCATGAAGTGAGTCATAACTAGTATTAGAGTGTGTTAAAATGTGAGAAAACATCAGATTAGCAGCATTAAACATGTTTTTATTTCATAGTTTTCACACAGTATATGAGTAAATACATATTTTTTTTGTTTCTAAAATTAAACATATTGTGTCAAGGTGAGTGGAAATTTTTGTAACTCCATGAAAAAAAGGTTAATAAAAAAATTAAATCGCATTGTTTTGTTTTTTTGTTTTTTTGTTTTTTTTTGGAGGGGGGGCATTCTCTAAGAGGAATGAAAATCACACAGGGAAAAAAATCTTGATTAAGGTTCTCATAATTTATGCATGAAAGGGTTAAAGCTACGTGAATGAAATACAGTAATTAAAGCCAGAAATGTAAATATATGAGTATGTTTTATAAACCAGCCCCATCCCCCAGCCTTAGAGCATCTCCTTCACATAATGTTTGTGGTTACAGCATTCATTTGGACTGCTCCGGGGTCATTCATTGAATTATTTCTCTTCCACTATCTATAATATAAAAGGGAAGTGGACTCTGTGTGTGTTTGTGTGTGTTTGTGTGTTTGTGTGTGTGTGTGTGTGTGTCTCGGGCATCACACAAAATCCGTACAGAGCTGACTGCTGCAGTTTGTCATACTTATATATTTTTGATTAAGAAAGAGAGGAGTGAAAACGGCAAGTTGATAGGACTAATATTTTGGGAGATATCAGTAATTTTGGAATACAATAGCCTTAAATCCTTGGACTTAGACCAGGGGTGTCAAACTCATTTTAGTTCAGGGGCCACATTCAGCCCAAATTGATCTTAAGTGGGCCGGACCAGTAAAACAACAGCACAATAACCTGTAAATAATGACGACTCCAATTTTTTTTATCTTTGTTTTGGTGCAATCAAAATTAAATTATAAAAATATGCACATTTGCCAACTATCCAAACAAAAATGACGTGAATAACCTGAAAAAAACTGAAATTTCTAGAGAAAAATAAGTGCAATTTTAATAATATTACACCTCAACTTACCATTTATACATGGATATTACGGATTGGATCTACAAAGGCACAAAATATTTAATAACAGGAAGAAAAATGTTCAAATTTCACTTTCATAATTTCAGGTTTTTCGCATTTTATTGTTAAAGGATAGTTTATAAATGTTAATATTTTCCTCATTTCATGTAAGTTTTTACACAAAAAAAGAGAAAATTTGGAATTGTCATTACTTATTTATAGATGTAATGTAATATTATGTTTTTCGCATTAAACTAAGAAAATTTGGAATTATTATTTGTCGGTTATTAGGCTGTTATTTTAGTTGAGCTCACATTGGTCTGTATGTGGAACCTGAAGTAAAACGACTTCCGACATCCTTGATTGTTAATATCTTAAGTGTAATTTTTGCGCTTTGCAAATTCATCCTGTGGGCCAGATTGGAACCTTTGGCGGGCCACATTTGGCCCCCGGGCCACATGTTTGACACCCCTGACTTAGACCCTTAGCACTGATATTATCGTGTTTTTTATTGTGTTTTCCTCTATTTCATGTGTTTTGCCAAGATATAAAAATAACAAATATATTAGTTGAATTATACAATTTATGCAACAACCGATATATATGCGTTTAGTAGAATAGGTCCAAACAGGTAACATCTTCCAAAATAAAAACATTTGATCCATACAAATAAAATTGATTTGGCAAAAACCGATACATGTCTTTACTAGGAGAGAACATTACATGAATAGAGCTACCTCTTACAAAAAAAAACAAAAAAAAAAACAACAAACATTATTATGATCACAATGGGAAAAAAAACAGAATATACCCGGTATTTAAAACTTCACTGACCAAGCATGGTCAGGGTGCTTGGTAAAAAAAAAAATTCCAAAACTCCACTATTTTTTCCTGTTCTGGATCATGGTATCCAGAATTTTGTGAGGATCCAGATCAGTCTTCAATATCTTGTAGAACCTGTTGGGAACTTATTTTTTATTATTATTTTTTTTTTGTTTCCAAGCACTTTGACCATTCATTGTGGAGTTACACATACATATGTTGAAAATATCCCTGTCTCCCAATGATAAAGAATCCTTTTAAAAATTCCTGGATCCAGACAGTGATCTGGATCATTCCCAAAATCTAATCATTTGTTACTTGTCCCATTTTGGACATTTCCTGAAAATTTCATCAAAATCCGTCCATAACTTTTTCAGTTCTGTTGCTACCTAACCAACAAATAAACAAACCCTGGCAAAACATCACCTCCTTGGCGGAGGTAATAATATGAAATAATAAAACATAATGTTGCACAGAAATAGACGATAATCTGTCCCATACTGTGGTGTCTTCATACCTTCCTCTCCTTTTTGCTGTTTCCTTCCTCCGTCCTGTGTAGTTCTGTCTTTAGCCCTGGACAATCCTCTGTGGTGAGCTTGTGCACAAAGGATTAGCCATTAGCCCTTAGTTTCCCCTCCTTCCTCCACTCCTGAACCCCCACCCCCCCACCCCTCCAGTCAACAGTGTGTGTTTTTTTTTTGTTTTTTTTTTCCCCGTCGTCGGCTGCTGGCGAGATTATAGGTGTTGTGCTGCGCTCAGTGATAGCCAGTGGAGTTGCTTCAGAGTCCGTGCAGATTGGAATTGAGATTTGCCGTCACGGTGGCATAATAGAGTAAGTGCCAACTGATGGGGACTGACGAGGCAGCGCTGTTCCAGGGTCTGTGGATTTTCTCAAGGAGAGGGGGGTCACTGAACGGATAGAGTCTGGGTAGAGCTAAAAACAGTCTGGATTTTTCATTTCAGATAGTAACAGCATATAGAATATGTCATGAAATGCATTGCATCTGTTAGGTCTGTCCTCGTACATACCTCAGAACACATTATATGTCTGCTTTTCCAGAGCTTCCTGAAGGACTTGGATTGTAGTTGCAGTTGTATGCCCATATTTCACATTATTATTACCAAAATTACCTGTTTCTATCCATGTACATGAATACAAACTTTTGGAAAACGATGAGAGTAACTGAAGAAATCCACTTGGGACGACCATTAACCGTTAGATTTGAGGAAAAAATACTCAGTTTTTAGATTCTTCACAACAAAATTTATATTAATCTGGTTTAATTGATGCCTAAAATAGCTTGGGTGCTGCACCTTAATAGTATAGCATAGCATAGTATAGCATAGTACAGTACAGTACATATAGTATAGTATAGTATAGTACATACATTACGGTACATACAGTATAGTATAGTACACTACAGTACAGTAAAGTATAGTATAGTATAGCATAGTACAGTACAGTACATATAGTATAGTATAGTATAGTATAGTATAGTATAGTATAGTATAGTATAGTACATACAGTACGGTACATACAGTACGGTACATACAGTATAGTATAGTACACTACAGTACAGTACAGTAAAGTATAGTATAGTATAGTATAGTATAGTACATGCAGTATGGTACATACAGTATAGTATAGTACACTACAGTACAGTAAAGTATAGTATAGTATAGTATAGTATAGTATAGTATAGTATAGTATAGTATAGTGAAGTACAGTGAAGTATACATGCAGTACGGTACATACAGTATAGTATAGTACACTACACTACACTACACTACAGTATAGTATAGTATAGTATAGTAAAGTGCAGTACAGTACAGTATAATTATAGTATAGTATAGTATAGTATAGTGACATTTAGTACAGTACAGTATAGTATAGTATAGTATAGTATAGTATAGTATAGTATAATATAGTATAGTATAGTCAAGTATAGTATCGTGTAGTAGAGTACAGAACAGTATAGTGTAGTATAATATAGTACATACAGTACAGTATAGTGTAGTATAATATAGTATAGTATAGTCAAGTATAGTAGAGTACAGAACAGTATAGTGTAGTATAATATAGTACATACAGTACAGTATAGTGTAGTATAATATAGTATAGTATAGTCAAGTATAGTAGAGTACAGAACAGTATAGTGTAGTATAATATAGTACATACAGTGCAGTCCAGTGTAGTTCATTTGTAGTTCTAAATCACAGTGTTATTACTTTGTCCTACATCGTTCATTCCAATTACGTGCACATTTATAATTATGCAAATTACATGATGAGGTCACCTTCTAATGGCTGATCAAACCATGTGTGTGCACTGTTGGTTTTCTTTGAAATAAGTTTAAAGCTGCATGAAAATGTCTACAAGAATAACTGATCTATATATTGTTGACGTGTGTGCACTCATGTTACATCCAATGTCCAAACAAAACTGATGAAACCTTTTCTCCATCAGTTATTTATCAGATTGAAACCGTTTGCTTCCTTTCCTTCTGTACTAATCCACATGTGCTCCAAAATGACATAGACCTGACCGCTTGAAATTAGGACTTACATGTCACTGTAGACTGAACGTTTATGGACATAAAGGAAAGAGAGCAGAGTCGGCTTTCACTTTTTTTTTTTTTTTTTTTTTTTTTTCAAATTTAACCTCACTGTGACCAAGAATGTGAATTGGGAGTGAGAATAAGGAGTTCACACAGTGACAGAACCTTCACTTTACACTTTTAGAAAAATATCAAAAAGCACTGCTGTCCCCCCCGCCCCATGGTAAAGAACCCAGACCCACACCATCTTTAAGGAGGAGAGATATATGGGAGACACCTACTTTGGTTCTAACCTCAAATGTGTGGACCGGCAGATTTGACTGCAATAACAAGTTTTGGTCCTTTCACGTTACCTGGATCCCAATTTAATGCAACTAAGTGTACGCTTACACACCGTGTGCACAGTAAAGAACCTTTATCTTCATGACTAGAGGTGTGTATTGGCAAGAATGTGGCGATACGATACAAATCGCAATACTAGGGCCACGATACGATATATCGCAATATATTACACTGGTCAACAACAAATTTATTGTTTAAGTTTTTTGAGCTGATTTAGGATAATTTTGGTGTGCTGAATCCAAAAATCACATTAATTTTGCTCAATCAGGTCAACTTTCTGAACTGTGCTACATATTGGCTTTTTAACATTTTTGCTTACATTTATGGGCATTTTCACATCGTATGATTCAAAAGTCTTTCATATTTCTTACAATAAACAAGTTCTGAAGATTTTACTTTTGCCAATTTATGATTAATGTTTTTTTTAATATTACAGGTGAATGAAATGGCTTCGACTAGAAGATCTTGCAAAAATAAGCCTGACGTATTCTGCTACATCTGCAGTGAATACATAATAAATAATAAATACATCCTGTTAGAAAATGATTTTTTTTTTCTCTTGAAACCTATTTTGGGTGAGAACTATATAAAAAATCAACTGATAAAGTCACAAAAATGTAATCAATTTTGTGAGAAGATCAAATTTTTCAAAATCAAATTAGCAAAAAAAACCCTGACCTGATTGAGAAAAACAGATGTCATTTTTGGATTTTGCGGTGCAATATGGTCGTAATTCAGTTGAAAAAACCTAGACAACTTGCAAAAAACATTTTTTGTAACCCAGTGTAATGATACTGTTAAAGGATGTTAAGAGATTATTTCCTGGAAAAATTGAATTATACCAGAAATATGCACAAATACTAAACCTATTTTTATTCATTCAGAACACAATTTAATACTATATCACAAAACTTTCCTCTTTAAAAACTAACTTTTTTTTTTACAGCTAAATAATAATAAAATTATAAGCACAAAACACACACAAATAAAAAAAATAAAATAAAATGATGTTTTACAGACATTACAGGTTCAGATCCGGCTCAAATGTTCATATTCTATTAGTTGTGAATAGAATGTATAGTGTTCAGTCCTGGAATTATCCAACATCAGAACATTATTTTAATGCAAGGCACTAACATCTGCCTCTCAGACAGTAAAAAGTGCTTTGAGGATGATTGAAATAATCATTATTTAACAAAAAAGTGTTATCAGTTAAAAAAAAAAAAAAAAAAAAAAAATATATATATATATATATATATATATATATATATATATATATATATATATATATATATATATATATATATATATACACATGACCTGAAATATCACAATACTGCTTTCTTATTATACAAACAACAGAGTAAAACACCCATGGGAATATAGAAATAAAAGAGCTGGCAGGATTCCCCCAAAAATAATAAAAAACAAAACGTGAACCTCTGCCATATCTCCATTTAAATAAATACCTAAAAATTGTTTTTAATATCGATATAGTATCGTGACATGAAATATCACGATATATTGCGGAAGTGATATTTTCTTACACTGCTATTCATGACCATAAATGCACTTACATGGAGAAAATGCTCCGATCCTATTTCACTTTTGTATTGTGAGGACTTTGACTGGGATGTCGCTGTGGAGTGTTTTAATCAACCTAATGTGACCAAAATCAACTTAGACAGTGGAGCAGATGCTTCTGTGGTAACCCTCAACATCATCTGATATCCGAAGAAGAAGACGTTGGTCCACAGAGATTCACCCAAACACACAAATTAAGTAGACATGGATTCAGTTTGTTTTATTCAGTGTCTTTTTTTGTCTCTTTCAAAATGACCTGAAGTCAAACAAATGTTAGGGATGAATGAAAGAACAAACAAACAAATGAATGAACAAACAAATGAATGAACAAACAAACAAATGAATGAACAAACAAATGAATGAACAAACAAACGAATGAATGAACAAACAAATGAATGAATGAACAAACGAATGAAAGAACAAACAAACGAATGAACAAACGAATGAATGAACAAACAAACGAATGAAAGAACAAACAAATGAATGAACAAACAAATGAATGAACAAACGAATGAATGAACAAACAAACAAATGAATGAACAAACGATTGAATGAATGAACAAACGAATGAACAAACAAACGAATGAATGAACAAATGAATGAATGAACAAACGAATGAAAGAACAAACAAACGAATGAATGAACAAACGAATGAACAAACAAACAAATGAATGAACAAACGAATGGAAGAACAAACAAACGAATGAATGAACAAACAAATGAATGAACAAATGAACAAACAAACAAATGAATGAATGAACAAACAAACAAATATAGGTAGTTTTTTTTTAACATTGAACACATTAAATCTGAGGGCACTGACAAACTGACTCAAACGTCTGTGAGTCAGAGTAGCTTACCTATATTGTCACTGTCAGGTGGGAACCTTGTAAGTCCATTTTTGGTCTTTTTTTTTTGTCATAAAACAATTCTGTTGGTCAGTTTTCATGTTGGCCTGATGGTTTTAGAAATATTTAATCAATGAAAAGTGTTGAATGAATGAATGAATAAATGTTACTTGTTTGAATGTTGTTTTTTTTCCATTGCTGTTTTTATTATGTGCAAATGAATAAATAAGTAAGTAAATAAATAAATAAATATTTCAGTTATGTTCTAAAACACATAAAGAACATACAGTGGACTCTATGCACAGCTCCACTACTTCCTGAACTTCAGGTGGGTTCTTTATTTCCTGTCTGATTATTGGACACACTGATTACTCCAGGTGTGCCTAATTAATCAGTAATTAATCAATCAATTAATCAACAAGAAGTAGCAGACACACCTGGATTAATCATTGTGTCCAATAATGAAAGACAGGAAATAAAGAACCCAGCTGAAGTTCAGGAAGTAGTGGGGCTGTGCACAGAGCCCATTAACAGTTGGTAACTGAAAAAGGAAGAAGCTGAAGCCAGAGGTGTAGTTCTGCTTCTCCTGTGCCCATCCTTACTCCAACTCCACACCTGAGGTTGCAGCAAATAAAACATTACGAATTTCATGAATTAGTCTACATTCAGTTTCTTAAGTCACTTAGAGATCATTGTACTTTCATAGCCTTTCAGAATTTGACAACGTAAAGCTAAGTTAAAGCTTGACAACAAGCTACACAATTTCACTTCATCCTTCAGTTGGTTAAAAATGGCTCATGACTCCATCTGTTAACTCCACTCATTTATTTAGAATAAACAGTTTTTCCAGTTTCCTGAAAAATAAGGGATTTGGACGTAAGAGTTTTCTATCTATCTATCTATCTATCTATCTATCTATCTATCTATCTATCTATCTATCTATCTATCTATCTATCTATCTATCTATCTATCTATCTATCTATCTATCTATCATATTTTGTCGGTTATAAGTAAATGGGAAGATTTTTAAAACATTTTTTAGAAGAAATAAAAAAAAAAAAAACACTTCCTTTGAGACTTAAGTGATTCTAAACACGAAATATGTTTTTTAAGCTGTTCACTCAAAAGTCCATCCATCCACCTGTACATTTGTCCGTCCATCCATCCATCCATCCATCCATCCATCCATCCATCCATCCATCCATCCGTCTCTTCATCTGTCTGTCCATCTATCCATTCTTCCTTCCTTCTTTCCATCCATCCATCCATCCATCCGTCTCTTCATCTGTCTGTCCATCTATCCATTCTTCCTTCCTTCTTTCCATCCATTCTTCCTTCCTTCTTTCCAGCCATCCATCCATCCATCCATCCATCCATCCATCCGTCTCTTCATCTGTCTGTCCATCTATCCATTCTTCCTTCCTTCCTTCCATCCATCCATCCATCCATCCATCCATCCATCCATCCATCCATCCATCCATCCATCCATCCATCCATCTCTTCATCTGTCTGTCCATCTATCCATTCTTCCTTCCTTCTTTCCTTCCTTCCATCCATCCATCCATCCATCCGTCCATCTCTTCATCTGTCTGTCCATCTATCCATTCTTCCTTCCTTCTTTCCTTCCTTCCATCCATCCATCCATCCATCCATCCTTCCATCCATCCATCCATCCATCCATAGAGCGACGCTGATGACTCAACCTGCTGTACTCTCATATGTGTGGTGTAAATGTGATGAAACACATGAATGCCGGTGGTTGTTTTTTTTGACAGACTTCCACTTGCCGCAGGTGTTTTCAGTCTGATTTGATGGTGTTGATTTGACACAGATGGACCCTGACTGACATCCTGCCAGCTCTTTTGACAGCTTATACCTTCATCACTGAAACCAGAACAACGAGCCCGGTGACATCTTAGAATTCGGCGTCGTCAACTTGAGCAGGATCTAATTATCATTCAAATGACAGACCGATACTGCTCAGCAAGTTTCGGGCGGTGTATCTGAAAGATCGTCATCTCTGTAAATAACATTCAGCAGGCGGTCACAGTATAATGAAGCTTGTTTCAGTACCTACTACAGACCCAAGTGAGCCGGGATGTTTTCAGCAAAAAAAAAAAAAAAAGGTCCACTCAACAAACAAGAGCATACAGTAAGAGAGGGTTCCACCGGAGTGCATCGAGAAAGACACAAAGAGGATGTTTGTTACAGCCCGCCAGCTCATTTCTGTAGATTCTCCACATTGTGCAGTGGCTGGGAGAGTAAATATGCCAAGGTTAGAGAGGCCTAGCTGCTAGTCTGAGCTGAGAATGAAATTAATTGAATTTCCAACAAGCATACTGATATGAGATACGGATAGAAAATTCAAATTCCATGTGTGCTGGCAGTATAAGGACAAATAATGGAGTAAGATGGAAGATGAGACACATAGACCAAAAGAAAAACACCAGTCAAATAATAGCAATAGTGTTGCATTTTGATGCCTTGGTGGTGCGAGCTATAGCTGCCGCATTCCAGATTGAAATCAGGCAGAAATAAAGGCATGAAAGATTGAGTGTGATTGATTAAAATGGAATGCTTTTTTTTTTTCTGCCTAATGGACAGGGAGTGCTGAGGGCCAGAGTGGAGGCTTTGTCATAATGCATTAGTAACATCAGATTGTAATTGCTGCCCTATTTGGGGAGGAAAGCAGCATTACTTTGTCCCCGTGTTATTTCAAGTCCTACGTGACTTACTTTAGACTACAGTCAGCATATTTCTGGATTAAAACAGATTAAAACTTTTGGATGCAATACAACACAGAGAAAGAAGTGAAAATGCTGCTTGAATCTTATAGGAAATATAAAAGGCAGTGACTCACAAAACCTAATTCTTTGTCACCTGGATGATGAAGCAGTGCATTGTCAAAAGCAGAATGCACACATAAGCAGTTATGAAGACAGACATTCAACACGTGCTGCATTGAAATGTAGTTAATGTGACATAAAAGATTCATAACCTTGTAGTGCTGCAGAGTTTTGCCGGAACCATAGGTATGAGGGAACCATAGGTATGAC
The DNA here is from genome assembly GCF_902148855.1 of Sphaeramia orbicularis. Taxonomy (NCBI): domain Eukaryota; kingdom Metazoa; phylum Chordata; class Actinopteri; order Kurtiformes; family Apogonidae; genus Sphaeramia; species Sphaeramia orbicularis. The sequence continues at coordinate 53,358,077 of NC_043977.1, read as the reverse complement.
GGAACCATAGGTATGAGGGAACCATAGGTATGACGGAACCATAGGTATGACGGAACCATAGGTATGACAGAACCATAGGTATGAGGGAACCATAGGTATGAGGGAACCATAGGTATGAGGGAACCATAGGTATGACGGAACCATAGGTATGAGGGAACCATAGGTATGACGGAACCATAGGTATGAGGGAACCATAGGTATGAGGGAACCATAGGTATGAGGGAACCATAGGTATGACGGAACCATAGGTATGAGGGAACCATAGGTATGACGGAACCATAGGTATGATGGGACCATAGGTCTGACGGAACCATAGGTATGACAGAACCATAGGTGTGACAGAACCATAGGTATGACAGAACCATAGGTATGACAGAACCATAGGTGTGACAGAACCATAGGTATGACAGAACCATAGGTGTGATTCATAACCTTGTAGTGCTGCAGTTTTCCATTAATGATAACGTCTGGGGTGGACACCATAGTTTTTTCATTCTGCCAATATGATGGTGGGCAGAATGTCACTGTTCCAGACACCTAACAATGTTAATGAATTTTGGGAGAAGTTTGGAGTGTGCCAAAATTACAGTGTATGACATTAACAGAAACAAATCAAATTGTATTTATGTAGTGCCACATCATAACAAAAATCATCTAATGACCCCTTCCATTTAGAGCTGGTCTAAACCAGACTCTTAATCCCATGTACAGACGCCAACAGAACCATCCAGGAGTAAACACCTGGTGACAGTGGAAGGAAAAACGACCTTTAACAGGTAGAAACCTGGAGGAGACCCCGACTCTGGAGGATGGACCACTGACATGAGCAGTTAAAGCAGGGCTGTCATAGGTCTTTTTGGTTCAGGGGCCATATTCAGCTCAATTTGATCTCAAGCGGACCAGACCAGTAAAATAATGACTTAATAACCTATAAATAATGACAAATCCAAGTTTTTCTTTTTGTTTTAGTACAAAAAAACCCAATTAAATTATGAAAATATTTACATTTTACAAAAAAGATGTGAGTAACCTGAAAAAACTGAAATTTCATTTGAAAAATTAGTGCAATTTTAACAATATTATGCCTCGACTTATTATTTATACATGTACATTACACACAGTGTTCCATAACCATTTGGTAACAGGCAGAATATTGTTAAAATTTTGGAGTTTGGAACTAAAATTTGAACAATTTCTACAATATTCCATCTCTTATTATTAACACAACTACAGATCATAGTGGATCCATAAATGCACAAAACATTTAGTAACAGGCAGAATATTGTTAAAATTGCACATTTAGGGTTGTTCATCTTTGTTTTTATTTATGTATTTATTTGCATTTTATTGTGAAAGAATAGTTTTGTAAATGTAAATATTTTCACAGTGTAATGTTTGTTTGTTTTTTGCACTTAATTTTTTTCCACATAATTTTTCACAAAGAAAATTTGTCGTTGTCATTATTTATGGGTTATTGTGTTATGTTTACTGTAGATCACATTGGTCTGTCTTTGAACCTGAACCAAAATGATTTGGACAACCTGGACTGTTCAGGTTCATTTTTGCACTTTCATCCTGTGGGCCGCAATGGAACCTTTGGCGGGCCAGATTTGGACCCCAGGGATAAAGGAAGAGGGAGAGAGATTCGGGGAAATATACACTGTAAAAAATAAACTCGTAAAAAAACAGTAATATTCCAGCAGTCGGGATGCCCGAAAAATACTGTTAAATAATGGAAAATAACCATCTCATAAAAATATGGTCATTTTCCATAATTAAAATACAGTTTTTTGCCTTAACTTTACATGAGATTTTGCATATTTTTTTTTACTTTTAATGTTTAATAAAGAATATTTACATGTATTAAAACAATCAAATTAACTATAAACACACACACACACACACACACACACACACACATATATATATATATATATATATATATACATACATATATATATATATATATATATATATATATATATATATATATATATATATAAGTTTTCAATAAGACTAAATTGTACAATCCACTGATAAAAACTGTATTTTGACAGTTTATCAGTGCTTATACATGTTATACATTCATAAAAATACATTTATTCAACATTTTTGTTGTGAAACCTCCCGTAATTACGCAAGATATTTGTCAATTAACAAATAAGTCTTGTTAAACTTACAGAGCAAATACTTCTTTTACGGTTAATTGTCAGTAATTTTGTCTGTTTTTTTTTTTTTTTTTTTTTTTTTTTACAGTATTAAACTGTAAATTAATAGTTTAATCTCATAAATAGAAATGAAATATTTGTGAAATTATGATACATTTGCAAATGTATTTTAACTGTATTTTTCTGTGAAAACAGAAAAATTTTCTTTTAAAAAATGGAAATTTTAGGGTTATTCACAGTTTTAGTTTTTTCATGTGGTTTTACATTTGATGTGTAAAATCACAGTCTATTTTTGTAATTTCATTGATATTTTCCTGTATCTTAAAAATACAGGAAAAATCTGTAAAATAAACAGTGAAATTTCTGTTAAATTACAGATTTTTTTTTTTACAGTGAAGGCACAGGCGAGCCAGACCTAGAATCTCAGGTTTTGAAACCCTGACAGTCACATCTGTAACAGAACCATAGGTAGTTCCTCGCTATAACGATGTAAAACCAGAACTGCAGAAGTGCTGCGCCACATGTCCATTTTCTCATGGGGTGAAAAATAATTTCAGAACTCCGCCAAAAACCTGACATTGGCAGAACATGATCCATGTGAGGAAGCAGAGCAGCAAAACAGCACATGTTAATGACAGAGGAAGCAGTGTTTATATGTCACTGTGAAAAATCAGGAATACTTCAGTAATGAAATCATGATGAATAATAAAAAGGTCAAAAGAAATGTTTGATGATAATCACTGAAGGTAGATAAGGGCTACCTTTAGCTTTTTATTCCCAAACTGAACCTCTGCTCTGGATCTAAGACTGTTTATCTGTGTATGTGTATTAGTTTCAAATCCTTCCACAGTTTGTTAAATTCTCTCATTTACTTCTGCAGCTCTTCATCCATGGTGGCGTTTCCATCTGTCATTAACTCATCTAACACTAGATTAGATATTTATAAATGATACTAACACAACGGCAGATTTACCCACTGGCATCCCCCCGTTTGAACATGTAAAATGTTGAAAACAATATAAGCACACTTGCTGGGATTCGAACCCTGGTTTCCTGCATCGTAGCGTTTCTTTGAGTTATCAGTCCCAGTGTTGGGGAAACTTGAATTACAGCCACAGAAGGTCTGAATGTATGGTTCTACAGATGGAGCTACAGAACTGCATGGACTGAATATGAAATATGTTTGAAAACAGAGTGAATCACACACAGCTGTCAAACATAGGCCTAGACCTGGACTGGATCCTGTTGGTTTTAATTACCTCCGCAAAGGAGGTTATGTTTTTGCCAGGGTTTGTTTGTTTGTTTGTTTGCAGGATAACTCAAAAAGTTATGGATGGATTTTCATGAAATTTTCAGGAAATGTTGATACTGGCACAAGGAACAAATGATTCAATTTTGGTGGTGATTGGGGGGGGGGGGTCTGCCTTGGTGGAGGTCTGCCCTCTCCGAGTGCTTTTCTAGTTTTAAATAATTTCGAATGGAATGGAATGGAATTGAATGTCATAACTGAGTCCAACCTTACTAAATCAACTGTGTGCTTTGGTTCATAAACTGGTCACATTAGCGAGGTTCAATTGGATACATTTCATTAGTGTATGATAATTTTAAAAATACAGTTTTATGTGATTTGAGGCCACACACACACACACACCTACACACACACATTTCCATTTTTTACTGTTAACACTCCTTTATTTTTCAATGATACTCAAACATTTTTAACAGACCTAGTCAGAACATACCAAAATATTCAGCTGTCAAAAACTGTCAATCATCTATCAGTCCATCAGTCTCCACGGTCCCCACCAGAACAACAGCAGACATGGCAGAGCGAACAGGAGGTGTATTCAGACCACTTCTGTGAAAGTTTGTGAGCGACCTGTGTTCCCTTTCCCGGAGTTCTGTGTGACTGCAGATAGGTGACAGCATTGAAAGATGGTCACTGAGGCATTCAGGCAGGAGAGGAACAGAATGCACTGTCTAATCCTCTCAAAGCTAGAAGAGATGAAGTTTTAAAGCCATAAGTCCTACTTTTAATCCATTCACAAATGCTATGACCCAGTTGGAGACCTTCATGGATTCATCAGCGGTTCCAGAGGCGCCCCCGTCAGTTCGTGGTATATTTGTGTGAGTGATTTAGAAAGACGCTGTGGTGTTTTTGCTTGTTCATTTGAGTCAGGCATTTTAGATTTAACAGTGTGCCCCCAGTCTGTTCACAACAAATGAATGTGCTGGTGTTTCTTGTCGATACAAAAATAAAAGTGGCCTGCGCCGTTTGCCTGAAAAGCTGACATTTGTAGAATGAAGTGACTGCATGGCCACTGTGTGAGAAATGCATTAGCTACTGTTGGTCAGTCAGGTAGTCATTCAGCTCACTCAGCCACATTCCTCTGCTGGATTTATGTCCCTAAATGTCCAACAGAGTGGATTTGACAAAGCCTGTTCCTGCTGTAAGAGAATAGAGTTTTCAGGGTGACATCTGTTATAATTACAACCAAGTAGGGATGGGAATCGAAAAGAATTTAACGATTCTGATTCCATTATCGATTTTGCTTATCGATCTGATTCTCTTATCAATTCTCATTGGGTGAGGGAATTAAAGAGTACAAACGGGTATGTTTGCATTAACTGTCTTTTATATTTCCATCTCTGCACAGAAAATGTAGCATATACAGTATGTACAAATAATAAGAACAGATTTAGGGGTGGGGGCGCGTACAGTGAAACTAAAACTAAAGACGCTTTACTAATTCCTCTATTGCTGCATTTCCATTACCTGGAACCAGTTCGACTCTGCCCATCTCCTGTTGTTGTGCACCTCATTTCCTTTCCCCTACCTTTGGAAACTTGTATTTGAGGGGATACGACGTTTGTTGCCCACACCAGAACCTGAACTGGACCTGGATGACGGCCTGGTGTTCACTCTGCTGCTACATTCACAAGCGTCGCAAAGTAGTGAATCAAATGAATCACATGCTCTGGATAAATGTTTAAACATATTGGAGGGATTCCACCCTTTTGAAGAAATGGAAGCTTTGACAGTGTTCCAGTGGACCTGGTGTCGTCTGTTTAGACCGTTTCTGCCTCAATGCTATGTTGGCTACGTTGTGACCAAAACAATGCAGTGTACGCATGATGTCATCGCACATGTGCAACGAAGGCGGAATCGATGAGCAGAATCGTTAAGCAGGCAAATGATTCCAAGAAATCGAGCTACTGATTCCCATCCCTACAACCAAGACAATGCAACCACAGACTTCCAGTACAGAACTACAGAATTTATGACGCATAAAATACTGCGGAGGATGTTTGTTAAAAAGAAAGACATTTAAGGGTGAAGTTACACCAACCTGACTGCCGATCGTCACCAGAAATGGTAATTCGAACGATCGATAGACTCTTGTCTCCCTGACACAATCAAAAAAGTGTGAAGAAAAAGCCAAATCAACTACTGACTTCAGCGTACGTTCTGTGCTTGCGCGAACTGTAAAACCAGAAATGACAGAACATCTCTCTAAACTAAAACACAGAGCTTGTTGTCGTCAGTCGTTGTTGTCAGCAGAGACTGTTGAGTAGTCCAGAGGAGTTGTTGTTGTTGTTGTACTTGTTGAATGTATGGCCAGTAATAAGAAGACACCGGCATTGTCAGCTCTTGGGCTTCTATTTGTGGAAGAAGAAAGATTTTGCAGGCCAAATCTAAGGAGAAATCGCATTATGCTAACAATGCTAACAGTGTTGACTTGATGGAATGAATGAAGTCCATAGTCAACAGTGACTGTCACTCATTCAGATCCGATCTGAGCAATGAATGGTCTATTACAGAAGACAATAATAGTGTGAAGTACCTTGGCAGAGTTGGATTCACATGGAAACTTCTCCTTCACTGATTCACTAGTCCAGGACTATCCCTCCACCAATCAGATCGGTCCGACTGAACGACAGGTAGTGACTGATTACACATGTTGAATCGGCCGAAAAGACTGGAGATGGCATTAACGACAGCCGATCGCACGGAACACACCAAAAAGGCTCATGTCACCGACGTCGTCAAACTGCCCGACAATGTCCAATCGCCGAAAATCATGTGTGTGTCTTCGCCTTAAGAGGTCCTTTCTGAACCAGGGATGTTAGACTCATTTTAGTTAAGGGGCCACATACATAAAATAATGAAATAATAACCTATAAATAATGTCAAGTTCAAACTTTCCTCTATGTTTTAGAGCGAAAAAAGTAAAATTACATAATAAAAATGTTTACATCTACAAACTGTATTTTAAAAAGTGTGAATAACATGAACAACCATGAACAACCTGAAATGTATTAAAGCTGCTTATGGTTTTCGTCACCAATTTTTCATCAAATCTATCAAACCCTAGTCATAGCCTAAGTATCAAGAATCCGTAAGTCTTTCTGTGATTATGCACCTGAATCTCTTCCCTCACGGTGAGCAATTTTGAAGTGTACTCCACCATGAACATTGTATTTGTTTACAAACACAGCCAGTAGGTCACTTGGGCATTTTGGGAAATTTGTTGTGACGTGCATTGTGGGAAACAAAGCTCCACACAGCTGCATTATGGTCACAGCAGCTACAAACACAGAAACAGCTTCATTGCTTCTTGCTACTGCAGCCACGTGGAGCTCTGATTCTGCGTTTCCACGCCCCGTATATCTACACCGTCAAGAGCATGCCAAGCCTGTAGATAGCAGTGTGGTGAGACCATCGAGCATCATTAACCAATCAGAATCCTGAAAAGAATCACAACAAAATGTTACTTCCATTATGAGTAAGTGATGACGTAACCAATGTGGGTTCTCCTGGTTCTGGGTCCAAACAAATCTGAGACGTGCAAATGTATGGGCTGGGAACTTTTTTTTTACAATCACAAACTGATGAAACGGATGAAAAAGGGTTTGAACCATGTTAGATCTGTAGTCATTAACAGCTGCATCTGTTTTCCAATCATATTTTGTCTTTAGTTCTTGAAGACCGCTGTGCATGGACGTAAATTATTACTTCATTTGCCTTCCACTGAACTGGACAGAACTGATAAAGGACATATGAAGTATGAAGATGCGAAAACACCTCATAAAAGCCTTATTCTATGTCAAGTAAATACATAAACATCCTGTTAAGCAGATGTAGTGGGTGCTAATTAGCTAAGATGCTAACATTCGCTAGCACCAAACTTCCTTTTTTTCTCATTTAATACTTGTAACTTCACTTACCAGCTCCATCCTCTTCCTCTATACTGGATTGTCACGTGTGAAGTGGTGGAATTTTTCCTTCAAAAACTGTGACGTCCGTCCTAGATCTCTGTTTCTTCGTTTACAGGCAAACGTGAAAATGGAGATTTGCAAAAATCTCCACTTTGGCTGCAGTTTTTAGAAACCATCGTTTTCTGTGGGCGTGGCCATTGTCTTGTATTTATATTTATAGTTAATTTAATTTGAAGTTTATAGTTGTAGTTTTAATATATATTATATATTTATGTATATTAGTTACATTGCAAACTCACTGATCGATTATGTACAAACTAGAACACTGAGGTCATCAAACGCAGGGTTACTAGTGACTCCCAGAAATATTACAAAGAAAATGGGGGATGCAGCTTTTACTAACTATGCACCAAAGTTATGGAATACAATTCCAAAAGACATTAGAGAAGCTAGTTCACTGAATATATTTAAAACCAAATTAAAAACATTTTTATTCTCATCAGCCTTTGAAAGGAGATAAAAATGGGGTCACAATTCAGGAACCAGGAATGTGCGCTGTTTTTATTTTTATTTTATTGTATTTCTGTTTTTATTTTTTATTTTATTGTATTTCAAATTTCATTTTATTTCTTGCACTTCAAAAATTCTATGTATAATCAAATATTTTAATGTGCGCTGTTTTTATTTTTATTTTTATTTTATTGTATTTCTCTCAAATTTCATTTTATTACTTGATGTATAATCAAATCTTAATGTATTTTAATATTGTATTTTTTCAATCAATGTGAAGCACTTTGGGCTACAATTTCTATATGAAAGGTGCTATACAAATAAAGTTTATTATTATTATTATTTATTATTATATTTGAGGCACAAACAGAGAGAAAAATCTCACTTTTGCCAGATACCATCTATGTGTAAACATAGCCTAAAGTCTGTCTGTTTGTTTCATGAGTGTTCACTTGAACTGTTCTGTCCTCAAATAGATGAGCATAAATACTGTAATTTGCAGTGTAGGTTTTATTTCCTCTTACCGTTCCATTACACATATAAAACATTTCTACAGATTGTTGCTAGAGTGTACACTCCATATTTAAATGGAATACATCCATTGTTGATCCCTCACAAAACAAAATCCATGCACAAAATTCAAACACACAAAATACCATTGGCAATGTTAAAGAAATATCTCATTTAAACTGTGAAAGAGTCATGGCCAGTGGAAAGGTTTGGTCGAGTTTAGGCACAAAAACAAGGACAATAACGTCTAAAATAAAGAACTGACAAAGCATTCCTCTTTGGTGAGAGATGAGACATCAGCAGTGGTTGTCCTGGGTTTAAGTTCACAGGGTTTGTTATTCTACTACATCCTTCAGCAGCGGCTTTGTTCAGAAGTTGATCCCTTTTTAACAACATTACTTGACCCTGAACTCATTCACAGAACAGCAAAAATTGGGCAAAAACTGCAAGAGATGTGTAAGCAGTGGATGTTTTAAGTCCTTTCAAAAATGTTCTAGTATTTTGTTATTCTGGTGGAGTCAGACTGGAGAAGAATGTGGACGTACAGTATGTGGTCTAAGCCAGATCAGGACCCACTAATGCCCCCCCAATGACAAGACAAGACCCAAACTGATAAAAGTTATTCTTCTCAAATGTATTATTTTGAAAAGATGTTGTGTTTTGAACCTGAGATAATCCAGAATATCACAGAATGAAAACACTGAAGACAAGTTTAATAATGATAAACCAAGCTGACCAGCAGGTGGCGACAATACATATGGAAATATTCCCTTTAACACTAAATTAAGTCCATTTGAACCAAAACTAAAGAGTGAACCAGATCTGATGGAGTCGGTGCCAGACCTAAGTTTAAACATGATTTGAACAGAAACTTTTGGTTTTTCTTTTATGCTGTGAAATGTCTGGTGTTAATTATCACTAGCGGCATTGTACCCGTGGTGCCATTGTACGATAGCATGATAAGTGGAAGCTGTCTGCCACCACTATCCATTTGTAAACTACCATTTAATTATGCATTTTGCAGGTAATAATTTGAGGCAACATGGGAGGCATGAAGGGAAGAGCATGTATTTGTTTGGCCTGTCAAGCATGATTAAATCCATACAGCGGCAGTGAACTGCAGCCTTCACATTGTAACATGGTCTGGTGGCAGTAGAAATTTCATTAAAGGCAGCATAACCACCAGTGTTGGGCAAATGACTTCAAAAAAGTAATTAGTTCTAGTTACTAATTACACTGAACAAAAATATAAATGCACGACTTTTGTTTTTGCTCCCATTTTTCATGAGCTGAACGCAAAGATCTAAAACTTTTTCTATGTACACAAAAGGCCTATTTCTCTCAAATATTGTTCATAAATTTGTCTAAATCTGTGTTAGTGAGCACTTCTCCTTTGTCCTTTGCTGAGATAATCCATCCACCTCACAGGTGTGGCATATCAAGATGCTGATTAGACAGCAGGATTATTGCACAGGTGTGACTTAGGCTGGCCACAATAAAAGGCCACTCTAAAATGTGCACTTTTACTGTATTGGGTGGTCCAGGGGGGTCAGAAAACCAGTCAGTATTTGGTGTGACCACCATTTTCCTCGCACAGTCTTCTTCATGAATTCTCTGAAACAGCTTTGGAGATGGTTTATGGTAGAGAAATGAACATTCAGTTCACAGGCAAAAGCTCTGGTGCAGATTCCTGAAGTCAGCATGCCAACTGCATATTCCCTCAAAACTTGTGACATCTGTGGTATTGTGCTGTGTGATAAAACTGCACATTTTGGAGTGGCCTTTTATTGTGGCCAGCCTAAGGCACACCTGTGCAAAAATCATGCTGTCTAATCAGCATCTTGATATGCCACACCTGTGAGGTGGATGGATTATCTCAGCAAAGAAGAAGTGTTCACTAACACAAATTTAGACAGATTTGTGAACAATATTTGAGAGAAATAAACCTTGTGTGTACACAGAAAAAGTTTTAGATCTTTGAGTTCAGCTCATGACAAATGGGAGCAAAAACAAAAGTCGTGCATTTATATTTTTGTTCAGTGTACTTTTCCAAAAAAGTAGTTGAATTAGTAACAGAATTACTCCTTCATAAATGTAATTAGTTACCAGGGAAAGTGATTATTTTTTAATTGAACTTTTTTGAAAAACCTTCAGATATGTAAAAGGAAACTGATTTTTGAGCGTGTTTCACGGGTCAGTTGCATAGAGTAGAACAGCAGACAGGTACTGAATACCAGGACTGTGGTGAGGCTGGGGTCCACCAGGGCCCGGCTTTTCCACCACATAAGTGCATATCTGTATTTATAGGAAGAAGATGCTCCTCCAGTTAATCCCACATCTCCACTTTTTTCAGTGGCTCCTCCTGGATACAGCGGTAAATGTCTTCAGACCAGTCAGTCGGACTCTCACCGATAACTCCTCCCCTAAATTAGCTGAGCACATAGCTGCATTCAAGTGAATCGGGCATGCTGGGACAACTCAAACTCGAACATGTCATTAGACTCTTAGGTGAAGGCAGCGTGGACAACTCAGACTAATAGGGCACACAGGTGAAGCATGAAGGCAGTGTGGGCAATTTGAATAAAAGAATGGCACGTAAACGCACGGCTCGCAACGAATGGGTTCTTATTGTTCACTGAAAAGAGCCGTTCAAAATCAATCAATCAATTAATCAAAGTTTATTTCTGTAGCACTTTACAAAAACATAACGAAGCCCAAAGTTCAAAAGACTCAACTCGTCCGCGAACATCATATCTCTCATGCCTGGCTGAGTGAGCCAGGACGGATAAAATCGCCCATAATACCTCACAGCATTTGAATACGGACATAAAATTGTGCCTAGTAGATTGCCGGGTAATGTTTCTATTCATTTGGCAAGTTTGGTGGCAATCGGGCCTGTGGAGGCTGAGGAAAACCCGTACAAACGCCCTCCCGTGCTGCAACATCAGGAGATCGATTGGACATGCGGCGGCCAGCGTCGGACACAGAACGTCCATTATAGTAGGATTACAGTGCATTACCGCCCCCTACTGTTGGGGAGTGTGAATGGATGGGGCTCATCTCTATAAAAAAATAAAACACAGGATTGGTTTAATAACATTATTTTTGTCAGTAATGTCAGGAATACGTTTGTCATTCAACGCTCTTAGCTGTTTCACCAGAGTCCAGTCCAGACTTCAGGGTCAGTTCAGTCACAGATGACCTGCCTCCAACAACAGCCGTTGGTTTGTGTGAATATGCGGCTCTGTCCGTCTCCATCCCTGACATTCATTATGTAACTTGGTAGGTCTTAATATCGGTCACAGTAGAATTACACTGTAAAAAACGACTGTAGAATTAACACCAAAAAGTTGTAAAATTGCAACAAAAAAAAACTGTAAGTGACAATAAAGTGCAAAATTGTTTATTTGAAAAGATTTTTGTGTTAACGATTAAATCCAATATAGCTGTAGTTTTTACAGGAGGAGTATGTGAACAAAACCAGATATCTATGTAGAAATGATGTATTTCTGTTGTTTTTACAAAATAAAACTGTAAATTGAAAAACAATGTGGTGCTGTTTAAAATGTTGAAATAACGGCCTATTTCCTTTTTTTTTTCTTTTTTTTTAATAAAAAAGTTATAAAAAAGTAAGCATTTAACAAATTAATATTTTAAACTTGTAAATTAATGTGTTGGTAGAATTGGTAGAGCGGCTCGTCCAATAACCAAAGGGCTGGTGGTTTGAATCCTGGCTCCGACTGTCCGTATGTCAAAGTGTCCATGGAAGACACTGAAGCCTAAATTGCTCCCAGTAGGACCTGGTGGCTTTGGACACCATGAGGGTGTATAAAATGCGCTAAATAAGTGCAGTCCATTTACCATTTAAATCTACATCAAGGGTGTCAAACTCATTTTAGTTCAGGGGCCGCATCCACCCCAATCTGATCTCCAGTGGGCCGAACCAGTAAAATAGTAACAGTGAAAAAAGTAAAATTCTATTATGATCAGGTTTACGTATACAAAGTTTCCTTAAAAATCTGAATAACATGAACAACTTGAATTGTCTTAAGAAAAACAAGTGCAATTTGAACAATATTCTGCCTCAGTTTATCAGTTTATCATTTACACATGTGCGTTACAATCGTACAAAACATTTAGTATCAGGCAGAATATTGGTAAAATTGCATTTACTTAAGATATTTCTGTTTGTTCATTTTTGTTCAGGTTATTCACTTTTTCTGTAAAAGTATAGTTTGGCAATATAAACATTTTCATGTTATTTTACTTTTTTTACACCAAAAAAACAAAGAGAGAGTTTGGGGTTGTCATAATTTACAGGTTATTATGATAATATTTTATATATTATATATGTATATATTTTTTAATTCTTGAAATCTAATTGGACTGTATGTGTCTATATGTGGAACCTGAACTGAAATGATTTTGACACCACTGATTGTGAATATCTTCAGTGTAATTTTTGCATTTCACAAATTCATCCCACGGGCCGGGTTGGACACTTTGGTGGGCCAGATTTGGCCCCCGGGCTGCATGTCTGACACCTGTGCTCTACATGTTTAAAATGTTAAAACTACATGTTACTCCGTAAATGTGTTTACAGTTGGATTGTTTTTTGCAGTATCGTTCTGGTAACCACAGCTGCCAGCTTTTTTCCATAAAAAAAAACAGGATTTTTTTTTTTACAGTGTACATACGTAGCTTGTATTCTGTATTTGTGTGCCAATGGCCACCAAGCATTTTCCTATTGTCATTCTTTATATCCCAGTCATTATTGCTCCATGCCTGATTCATTTGGTCATTTGCGTCACTGGTACGACTGCCCTTGGCTCACTTTTTGGAGGAGGTTGGCTTCTCATCAGCCTTATGGCTGACAAATGACTTTGTGAAAAGCGATATGTTCTCCTGCAGGAAAAAATAAGGAATAGAAATTGAATCGTGGCCTCTGTCGGCAGTCTCATCTGTCATCTTTTCAATATTGATGTCCATTATGTTTATGGATTATTTGGCTGTCTTTTGTTCCCTGGCTCAGCTCGCCCTGTCACATCAGCCACTCGGGGCAGCGTCTCACTGATAATGTCATTTTGACTGATGGCTTTCATAGTTTAATTGTCAACATAGACTTCTTTTAATGGAACTCCGTACACAGCACAGATTACATCTTAGATGTGTTAAAACTGTGTGTACTGGTTGTAACACAACACTGATACAATTCAACTGTGCCATAGATTGTGTATCATCATCCTTGGGCCATTATCAGCTATTTGGCTCATGTTTATTGCTTCCTGTATCACCTTTCATGTATCGCATGTCCATTTACGGGAAGAGAGCAGCTCTGGGTAAGATTTATCACACCTGACAACACACACATTTGGTTTTGCTGACATCGACAATGACTGTACAAAGAGCAATGGCCATTTTAGAGAAAATACCGAGCAAAAAAAATCTGTACAGTAAATATGTCATTCAGATTGTAACATTCAGCGAAGATGAGTATTTATAAAAGGGATTTTGTTTTCAGTTTCATTTCTTTTGGAAACATCATTTTTATCTGTATTTCTCTTGTCACATGGACTGACTATTTTCCTGTTTTAGGTTTTTCCATGTAATTGTGTTCTATCGACATATTATTGTCTAGTAGCTTCATTTTATGCTCTATATTATAAGTATCTTGTCTTCTCCATTATATACATACTAGTATGTGCCATGGGTTGTAGATGTGGTCGTTTTTATGCTGGGGAGAGCAGATTTGTGTGACAAGATGTAAGTCTATATTTGATAAGTACTGACAGAAAAATAGTTTGGTAAGTAATTCTGTAAAATGTGAAGGACAAGTCATGTATTAATACGCAGGCACAACTGCAGAGTAAAATTGTGATCCACAGAGTACACGAACGGGTGAATGATTGGTAAACCATCCCTGTACTCTGGGTGTGTGTGTGTGTGTGTGTGTGTGTGTGTGTGTGTGTGTGTGTGTTGGGGGGGGGGGGGTCCGTGCAGTGCTGCAGATCATACGACCGTACCTATGTCTCATGTTTCAATCTGCGAAGTGAAAGTGAAACTTAACAGGCGTTACTAATTCCACTACCTCTTCTGCTGTTGTTTATTGTTCATTTACCTTTGGACCCGACACCCCCTGTAGAACTGGGGACTGTAGGCGTTCCTGTTTTTAACTTTATTTCCCATTATGCAGCGTGGTACTGCACTTCTGTGATTGTAAGGCAAGGGTGTCAAACTCATTTTAGTTCAGTTCCGCATTCACCCCAGTTTGATCTCCAGTGGGCCGAACCAGTGAAATAGTAACAGTGAAAAAAGTAAAATTATATTATGATCAGGTGTACATCTACAAAGTTTCCTTAAAAATCTAAATAACATGAACAACTTCAATTGTCTTAAGAAAAACAAGTGCAATTTTAACAATATTGTGCTTCGGTTTATCAGTTTATCATTTACACATGTGCGTTACAATCGCACAAAACATTTAGTAACAGGCAGAATATTGGTAAAATTGCATTTACTTTTCTTAAGACATTTCCATTTGTTCATATTTGTTCAGGTTATTCACATTTTTTGAAAAAGTATAATTTGGCAATGTAAACATTTTCATGTAATTTAACTTTTTTTTACACCTAAAAAAAACAAAGAGAGAATTTGGGGTTGTCATAATTTATAGATTATTCTGATAATATTTTACTGGTTCTGACCCACTTGAAGTCTAATTGGACTGTATGTGTCTGTATGTGGAACCTGAATTAAAATGATTTTGACACCACTGTTAATATCTGAAGTGTAATTTTTGCATTTCACAAATTCATCCCACGGGCCGAATTGGACCCTTTGGAGGGCCGGATTTGGCCCCCGGGCTGCATGTTTGACACCTGTGTTGTAAGGCTGTTGTATTCCAAAATGACTAATATCTCCCAAAATATTGGTCCTATCAACTTGCAGAGATATTTAATGTGGAAACGGGACTATTCCTCAACTGTAGGAACCAAATTGGCCAAGTAAAAACATCTGTGCTGATACACACACACACACGCACGCACACACACACACACACACACACACACTCTGAGCCCTTCCAGTATTATGATACAAATCCAGATGTGGCTGCTCTAAAACTACAAGGGAAGCAATGCTTCCACCAAAACTTAAGCAGAAAAAATACATGTAGCAAGTGTCAGGAGATTTGTTGTCATGAAAGCGGTTTCCCCCATGAATACCACATTTTTCAATTTGTACTTAATTAGCCTTTTTGAAGTAATTTCTTGTAAAGCACGACGGTTCCAATGGATTTCACTCATTGAAGCAGAAGCTGCTCTTGCCTCAAATCCACTGAAGCAGGAGGTTGTCGGTTTTTAAATGAATTTTTTCTCTCTATTTCACCTTTCTTAAGTGATTTATCACCATTTATTATAATATCAACCTCTGTATTTTGCTGGGTGTTTTTTTTGTGTATGAAAATCAGGTATTTTCCCACACCCAGTTCATTGATTGAGGGTTATTATATCAGAAACAGAAAAAACGGAAGAAAAAGTGACTTTTTCAGCAAAATCTCTCATTAACTGAACATAAACCTAGTGTGTCCATCTACTGTCATTGATCCAACTCCATGGGTTTTACTGGTAAATCAATGTTGTAGAAGATGATGGTGTTTCCACGGTAACTACAGAGCCTCTGAATGTCCAAATGGCTCATATCTGATGACCATGAAAAGATGAAGAACTGTATTTTTCACCAAGTATTTACATGTATTGATAAAATGAATGGACCAGCAGGTATTAAACAGTTTATATCAGTAGATGCTTTTGATCACCAGTGTCTTTATGAGTTAAAGCATGTGAAGGAATGGAAGGATGGACATCTGAAAGACACAAGGAGCTGGATGATGTAGGGTTTTGAAGGTCACTAACAGGACTTCTTAGTGAATTCATCATCAACATTGAAGCTGGATGATGAGGTTTATGATATCTTGAATGTTTTGTATCAGACAGAGACATTTCCTGGGAATACCAATGAGAACAGTGTTACAGTAAAAAAAGTTATGTAATTAAAACTGTTCTTAAAGTGTTCTTTAGTAAAATAAAAATTAATTATCAAAATACGTCTCCATGGCCTGCTGTGTAAAAGCAGGCCATTAAGAGTGATTTGGGCTTTGAGTTATTTCTGAGCTATAATATCACTTAAACAGTAGGGATGTAAGAAAATATCGGTTATACAATATATTGCGATATTTCAATTCACAGTACTGTATCAATATTAAAAAAGTGCTGTATCAATATTTTTAAGTATTTTTTCAAATGCAGATATTGTGGAGGTTAATTTTAGTTTTTTTTGTTTGTTTGTTTGTTTGTTTGTTTACATTTTATTTATTCTTATTTAACACTCTTTTATTAGATTATATTAGTTCCTTTGTTGGGATTGCACAAAAATAATGTTCTGATGTTAGTTCTGAACAAATAGAATATGAACATTCGAACAGGATCTTAAACTGTAACGTCTGTAAAACAGAATTTAAGTTTAAACAGAGGAAAATTTTTTGATATGCCATTAAATCCTGCTGTGATTTAATAAAAATGTGTTTAGTATTTGTGCATACTTCTGGTGTAATTCCATTCTTCCAGGAAATAATATTTATATTAAAAAAAAAAAACAATAAAAAATTGCCTTTTTAACAGTATCATGATGTATCGTGATATATTGTATTGTGATCCTAGTATTAGTAAGTAAGTAAATTTTATTTATAGAGCACTTTTCACAGACAGAGTCACAAAATACTTTATCAAATCAAATCAAATTTCCAGAAACCCAGCAGAATCCTCCAGGAGCAAACACTTGTGATTGGTGACAGTGGAAGGAAAAACTTCCCTTTAACAGCAGAAACCTGGAGCAGACCCAGACTCCTGAAGGATGGACGTCTGCCTTGACCAGTTGGGGTTAAAGAGAGAGAGTAAAGGAGGAGAAAAGAAAGAGCGACAGAGATAGAGAGAGACTGGGGGAGAGGGAGATGGGGGGGAGGTAGGAGGAGACACATGGAGTACATGTAACACTGTAGAGTAGCAACTTTACATTGCAAAAAACAAATAAAACAGTGCAAATAAAATACAATTAGAATACCCGTAAAACACAATAAAATACCATTAAAAACAGTTTAGAAAATATGATGAATACATAAAGTGTAATCAGTTGGTGGTGGCCCTGAGTCAGTTGGGAAATTAAAAGGCCTGTTTGAACAGGAGGGTTTTGAGGTGTTTTTTAAAACTCTCTCCAGAGTCCATGGACCATAAGTGTAGAGGCAGGTCATCCCAAAGCCGCGGTGCTACAGCTTTAAAGGACCTGTCACCGTGTGAGCTGAAACAGGTGTGTGGAACCATCAGCAGGTGCTGTTCTGAAGACCTCAGGCTACGAGCCCAGCTGTAGGGCTGAGTCAGGGAAGCAATTCTGAAATGAAAACGATATAAATACGATATAGTATTGTGATTTGTATTGTATTGCCAGATTCTTGCTGATACACAGCCCTATTAAACAGTATCAGTGTGGTTAGAAAGGTACAGTTTAACCTGTTTAACCCTGACCATATTTTCAGGGGAAAACGCCTAAACAGACATACCCAAAGTAAATGAAGAATTACCCCACAATAATCAGGTTCATATGGATGTTGTTGGTGTCTATGGACATTTACAGACCTCACAGAATCTATTCCCATTGTCTAAAATATTGTATCTATTACTATGCCTGAGTAAACTGTAACAAACTAAAAGAGAAATTAGAATTTTTTTATCCTCGCCTTTTTTTTTTTTTCGGCTGGATTGACGATGATATGCATAAATTAATTGTTCGTGTCGGAGATTTTTAATAGCGTATATTTCACCCCACAAAGATTAAAAATCATGTTTGAACATTAAAGTTTGCACTAAAATACACTTTTGATGTACTTTTATTAACATTAGGGTCTAAACTTTGAGCAAAAGTTGAAAAAAAACATCCATTGTCCTGATTTATTATATTTTTATAGTAGATGAATATTAATATAATTTTTTAGGCCCGCGGGTGGGCTGATCGAGCTAAAGGGTTTTTTAAACAAATGATACCAAAAATAAATAAATAAATAGATGTTTTCCTCAAGCTGAATGCCAGTTCTTTCAGGTTTGATTAGGTGGTTGTCATTTGTGTGTTTTCTATAGATGTGTGGCGTAGACATCCCCAGTATGTCTTCGAACACACTAATCCCAAAAATATGGCCTGGAGCGACTTTTTTTGACGTGGATAGAACATGGCATCACAGATAATTAACACCGGATCGGGTGTGCGTAGTTTATTAACCAATTTTCACTCAGCAAGGGTAGAAGTCACTAGAGACTGAGCAGCTCAAGAGACTCTGGAGGAGATACTTAGTGAGTGTGTATGTGTTGGACACAGTTCATCATTACAGTGGATTAACAAATCCAGTTCTGAATAAATACCACTAATCCAACTGTTCACAATAACCATCACTGGTCCAAACTGGGAGAGGGAGCAAATGGAATAATTCTGTGGAGTATAAAATCCAAAACAACCCTTATTAAACCTGAGTCTTGTTAAACAGCTTTATGACAGATCACATACACTATGTTTGGACGGAGACGCTCTGTTTGTTTGTCCGTCATTTGAACCTTGTGCTCCTGTTGTAAAACACTGCAGTCGAAAGATTTTCACCATTGAAGTATGAAGACTTCCTATAGAACCGTTATTAGAGCCGCAGCTATTGATTATTTTTGTAATCGATTAATCTTCCGTTATTTTCTTCAGTTCAATTTGATTAAATGTTTCATTGTCTATTAACGGCAGGGGTCTCAAACTCATTTTCTTTCAGGGACCACATTTGATCTTTCATCTCTGTCTAAAATCTGTTAAAAATAAAGTATAAAAAAAAGCATGAAATGAAATAATTTCACTGATGGATTTTGGATTTGTTTTATTTGCATTGACTATCATGTAAACCATTTATTGTAATAGACAAGGTTATAATCGTTAACGAAAACTAACGAAATGACGAAAACTAGAATTGAATAAACATTTTCATTAACTGAAATGAATAAAAACTATAATTTAAATTAAAAAAAAAAAAAAGATAACTAACTGAAACTGTATTGTGTGTTTACAAAACTAACTAAAATGTATAAAAATTATGGATAAAATTCCCTTCGTTTTCGTCTTTGTCAATGTCAGATTGATATTAAATTGATTTATTTCCCTCCAGCAATTTTAGCTGCTGGCACCATATGATATTTAATGGTCTGTCACTTCTCGTCACTTGTCATTCAGAGTCAGCTTTTCGCCCCCACTCTACCTGGAAACATGGAGACTAAAGTTAGGAGAAAGCAGCAGAGTCCTGTCTGGGATTTATTTGAATACGACGGAGAAGAAGCGAAAAGATATAAAAAAAACTAAAACTAAGCATTTAGAAAATAACGAAAACTGATAAAAACTAGCAAACCTGCTCTAAAAACTAATTAAAACTAACTGAATTAGAGAAAAAAAAGTTAAAACTAAAAAAACTAAACTGTAATGAAAAATCCCAAACTATTATTACCTTGGTAAGAGCTGTAATGGCAACATATCTGATGGAAGCAGATGTTTGAAGAAAGGGGCAGGTATTATAAGGGTGTATTCATACCAGGAAAGTCTGATAGTTCACTTGCTTTGGGCCGGACCAAATTTTTACTTTTTTTTTTTTTAATTATGGTGCGGTTCGCTTTCACACTGTACCTTTTTGTAAGTGGACCAAAATGTGTAAACAAAACCACGTGTGCTGAGGTCGTTCAGCCATTGGACAGAAATGAGCAGTGTCGATTAAAGCGCCAAGTCCAAAGTGAAAGGAGAGAATCATGGAAATTTTGTGTGCTGTTTGTTATCGTCATAGCGATATGGTTTTTACAGATGCAGACGTTTGCACAAATGTTTGAACAGCAAGAGCGTTTGATGCAACGTCAGGTTTACAATATTGTAGAATTCATTTCTCAGCGACGAGGACAGCGCTCATGTGCGCACATCATGTTGTGACTGTTGCTCTTCATGCAGGACGTAACAGCTCTGAAGTTGGAATTCTGCTAGTATATCACAGACTGTTCTCCAAAAGCATTAGTGCTCCGTACTGCTGACCTGTGTGTAGCTATCCTATATCACTGTTGAGTTCAGCCAGGTACAGAGTTCCTTAACGCAGGTAATGTTTGCTGGGGGTGATGAAGTTGTTTATTATTTTTCTTTTCAAGCACAACAGACAAATCTAACCAGAGTTCTGAAAATGAAATGTCCACATGTTACTGTGTTGTGTGTGTGTACAACTGTGTCGGATCAGGTCCGGGCTGCTTTCACACCTCAAACGAACCACACCAGGGTTTGTATGGTACTGCGCCGAGACCACCTCTTCAGCTTGGTCTCAGTTTACTTGTTTGGTCCGGAACAGAGTTCGGTGGTTTTTATTCACAGCAGCCCAAAAAGTCCGAACCAAGGGAGCAAACGAACTCTGGTTCATTTTAAACGAACCAAACAAGGCAGGTGTGAATACACCTGAAGTTTTCTTCATCCTGCTCCTTTTCAATCATGTAGATCGGAATGAATAAATAACAAGAAAAGCTCTCGGAGAGCACAGACCTCCGCCCAGACAGATCTGCCCCCCCCCCCCCCCGTGTTTGTTTGTTTGTTTGTTTGTTTGATTGTTTGTTTGATTGTTAGCAAGATAACTCAAAAAGTTATGGACGGATTTTTGTGAAATTTTCAGGAAATGTTGATACTGGCACAAGGAAGAAATGATTACATTTTGGTGGTGATCGGGGGGTTGGGGTGGGGGGGGTCCACGGGGGGGCCCCACTGATCGTCCTTGGCAGAGGTCTGTGCTGTCTTTTCTAGAAAAGCACTCAGAGAGCGCACACCTCCGCCAAGGACGGTCAGTGGGGCCCCCCCGTGGGCCACCCCCCCATCCCCGATCACCACCCAAATGTAATCATTTCTTCCTTGTGCCAGTATCAACATTTCTTGAAGATTTCATGAAAATCTGTCCATAACTTTTTGAGTTATCTTGCTAACAAACAAACAAACAAAGACGCACACATGCACACACACAAAGCGATCACAATACCACCTGAGGGAGGTAAGGATGCAAAAAAAAACAAAAAACAAAAAAAAAACAATGAGTAGATGAAAAAAACTGTTAATTGACAGAACTGGTGTTGGTGCAGTTTTTACTTTGGCGATGGCTGATGCAGTAATAATAGTGCAGTGTGTGTGTGTGTGTGTGTGTGTGTGTGTGTGTGTGTGTGTGTGTGTGTATCCACTACATCTATGTCAGCGACCACACACACAGCCGTTATCAGGATGTATAAGCCCATGTCTCTCTCATCCCTCTCTTGTCCCTGGCGTCTTTACAGCCAAGGTCACCGTGGTCTTGCTCTGTTTTCCAGGGATGCGTGGCCTTCATTCATCATCCTTATGATGCCTGCGTTCTGCACTGCCCTAAATCTCCTGTCTGTGTGCATGTTCATTTGTGAACTTGCTCCAATGAATGATCCCGCTCCACAGCTTTTATTTTTGGTTTCACTCATGTCTCTACAGTACACAAAGCGTACCTGTGTCCTTGCACGTACAGTAATATAAAAGCATAGGACAAAAACACTAATACAGTAGAACAGGGGGTCAAACTCATTTCAGTTCAGGGGCCACATTCAGTCTAATATGATCTAAAGTGGGCCGGACCAGTGAAATAATAGAATTAATAGGATAAGAACTTATAAATAATGTCAACTCCAAAGTTTTCTCTGTGTTTTTGAGTGAAAAAAGTAAAATTCCATAATGAAAATGTTTACATCTATGAACCGTACTTGAACATAACATGAACAAATATGAACAACCTGAAAATTCTTCAGAAAAAAGTGCAATGTTAACATTATTACGCCTTAGTTGATCATTTATACATGTGCTTCACAACTTACAGATTTAGTAAAAGGAATCAGAATCAGAATTGCCTTTATTGTCATTTGACAGTACAAAGTACATCAAACGAAACTGAGTTCGACGATTAGGGACATCTGCTGCTCCTAACTGGTGCGCCACCACAGAACCCTCTTCATTGAAGGAATTACAGTGAAGATAATGCAAGCACATACATCACATACATAAGACATAGGACATTCTAAACACAGTACATGTGATCACGTGATGGGACTTTTTCAGTGGATTGGGTTGTGGGAGGGGGAAAGGAAGAGAAGAAGAATGGTGTGAGGCAGATGGAGATGGAGGGGTTAAATGCTTGTATGTGGTGAGTCCCTCTTTCTGTACACTGTAAAAAAAAAAACAACTGTAATTTAACAGAATTTCACTGTTTATTTTACAGATTTTTCCTGTATACAGAAAAATATCAATGAAATTACAAAAACAGACTGTGATTTTACATGTCAAATGTAAAATAACACGAAAAAACTGTAACTGTGAATAACCATAAAAATGTAATTTTTTCAAAAGAATTTTTTTTCTTTTTTCACAGTAAAAAACAGTTAAAATACAATTGCAAATGTATCGTAATTTAAGAAATATTTATTTTCTATTTATGAGATTAAACTGTTAACTTAAAGTTTAATACTGTAAAATAAATAAATAAATAAATTTTAAAAACAATATATATATATATATATATATATATATATATATATATATACATACATACATATACATATATATATATATATATATATATATATATGAAAACCAGATAAAATTACTGACAGTTAACTGTATAAGAAGTATTTGTTCTGTAAGTTTAACAAGACTTGTTTGTTAATTGACAAATATCTTGTGTAATTATGGGAGGTTTCACAACAAAAATGTTGAATAAATGTATTTTTGTGAATGTATAACATGTATAAGCACTGATAAACTGTCCAAGTACAGTTTTTATCAGTGGATTGTAAAACTTAGTCTCATTGAAAATTATTTATATACAGGGTGGGGAAGCAAAATTTACAATATTTTGAGGCAGGGATTGAAAGACAGTGTATGACCAATTAGTTTATTGAAAGTCATGAGAATTTAATTTGCCACAAGAAAATGTACATAATGGAAAATGTTTTTATTCTTTGTGTCCTCCTTCTTTCTCAATAACTGCCTTCACACGTTTCCTGAAACTTGCGCAAGTGTTCCTCAAATATTCAGGTGACAACTTCTCCCATTCTTCTTTAATAGTATCTTCCAGACTTTCTGGTAATAGTTTTGCTCATAGTCATTCTCTTCTTTCCATTATAAACAGTCTTTATGGACACTCCAACTATTTTTGAAATCTCCTTTGGTGTGACGAGTGCATTCAGCAAATCACACACTCTTTGACGTTTGCTTTCCTGATTACTCATATGGGCAAAAGTTTCTGAAAAGGTATGGATAATAGTGTTAGGTATGATTATGACATCAATATATGTTTGGTTTCAAAACAATTGATGTAGTGCCTGCTGAGAAAAAAACAACTAAATGTTCAGTGTAAATTTTGCTTCCCCACCCTGTACATATATATTTATATATATATCTATATATATATATATCTATATATATATATATATATATATATAGATATAGATATAGATATAGATATATATGTGTGTAATTTGATTGTTTTAATACATGTAAATATTCTTTATTAAAGATTAAAAAGTCAAAAAAAAAAAAAAAAAAGCCAAATCTCATGTAAAGTTAGGGCAAAAAACTGTATTTTAATTATGGAAAATTACCATATTTTTATGAGATGGTTATTTTCCGTTATTTAACTGTATTTTTTCGGCACCCCTGCTGCCAGAATATTACCGTTTTTTTTTGTTTTTGTTTTTTTTATAGTGTAGTCTTCAGTTAAAGAGAGGAGAAAGAATAGAACTTATTGACTGTTTTTTGCTGTAAAGTTTAGGTACATTCTGTAAGTTTTATCTGTGATTTTTTTGCTGTGGTAGATGCGTCACTTAGGCCAGTGTCTGCGTTGTCCCTCTGGTGGTTCTCAGTATCCTCCTTCACGTCCTGTCCTTCTTGTTGGGACGCTGTCAGAGGATAACCTACTTGAGGCTCACTCCTTTTTTCTCTGCTGTTGACCTCCCTTTATTCGTCAGTGCCAGTCTCTGTGCCCTTCATGATGAAAAAAGATGAAAAGTCATCACACTCGGCTGTACACACTGTTGCAATCATGATCTGGAGAACTACGCTGCCAGAGCGAGCAGCTGGATGGTGTTTGTGGAGTAGTCTGGCTGCTTTTATTTTTCTGTCTGGACATTCACACTAATACCAGACTGCCACCTTCCACCTCACAGGAGCTCGGGGCTCTCAAACTCATATTCTTTCAGGGGCCACATTCAGCCCCATTTGATCTGCAGTGGGCTGGACCAGTAAAATAATAACATAATAGCATATAAATCATGACCACTCCAAATTTTTGTCTTTGTTTTAGTCTAAAGAGAAAAAAAAAAAACATTAAATTATGAAAATGCTTACTTTTGTAAACTATCCAAACAAAAAAGAAATGACTAACCTGAAAAAAAACTGAAATTTATTAAGAAAAATAAGAGCAAATTTAACAATATTCCGCCTCAACTTATCATTTCTACATGTGCATTATGGATCAGATCTACAAAGACCCTAAACACTTAGTAACAGGTAGAAAATAATTAAAGTTGTGCTTAATTTTCTTTAGACATTTCAGGTTGTTCATATTTGTTCAGGTTATTCACATTTTATTGTTACAGGATAGTTCGTAAATGTAAATATTTTCATAATTTAATGTTTTTTTTTGCACTTAAACAAAGAAACAAATTTGAAGTTGTTTATTCAAGATTTTTTTTTTTTGCTTGATTCAAGAGTTTTAGCTTAATTCAAGATTTTTTGATTAATTTAAGATTTTTTTTCCTTTTTTTTTGGCTTAATTCATGATTTTTTTTTTTCACTTAATTGAAGATTTTTATTGTTTGATTCAACATTTTTTCCTTAATTCAAGCTGAATTTTTCTTTTGCTTAATTCAATTCAAGACTGTGGAATTTTTGACTTTGCCAAAACATCCCATGGGCCAGATTGGAACCTTTGGCGGGCTGCATTTGGCCAGACCAGTGAAATAATAACATAATAACATATAAATAATGACAACTCCAAATTTTTGTCTCTGTTTTAGTGTAAGAAAAAAACATTAAATTATGAAAATACTTACTTGTATAAACTATCCAAACAAAAAAGATATGACTAACCTGAAAAAAACTGAAATTTCTTAAGAAAAATAAGAGCAAATAAGAGCCTCAACTTATCATTTCTACATGTGCATTATGGATCAGATCTACAAAGACACTAAACACTGAGGAACAGGCAGAAAATTGTAAAAAAAAATTGTGCTTAATTTTCTTTAGACATTTCAGGTTGTTCACATTTGTTCAGGTTATTCATATTTTATTGTTACAGGATAGTTTGTAAATGTAAATATTTTCATAATTTAATGTTATTTTGTGCACTAAAACAAAAACAAATTTGAAGTTGTTTATTCAAGATTTTGTTTTTGCTTAATTCAAGAGTTTTAGCTTAATTCAAGATTTTTTGATTAATTTAAGATTTTTTTTTTTTTTTTTTTTGGCTTAATTCATGATTTTTTTTTTCACTTAATTGAAGATTTTTTTTTTTTTTTGCTTAATTCAACATTTTTTCCTTAATTCAAGCTAAAAAATTGTTTTGCTTAATTCAATTCAAGACTGTGGAATTTTTGACTTTGCCAAAACATCCCATGGGCCAGATTGGAACCTTTGGTGGGCTGCATTTGGCCAGACCAGTGAAATAATAACATAATAACATATAAATAATGACAACTCCAAATTTTTGTCTGTTTTAGTGTAAGAAAAAAACATTAAATTATGAAAATACTTACTTGTATAAACTATCCAAACAAAAAAGATATGACTAACCTGAAAAAAACTGAAATTTCTTAAGAAAAATAAGAGCAAATAAGAGCCTCAACTTATCATTTCTACATATGCATTATGGATCAGATCTACAAAGACACTAAACACTTAATTACAGGCAGAAAATTGTAAAAAAAATTGTGCTTAATTTTCTTTAGACATTTCAGGTTGTTCATATTTTTTCAGGTTATTCACATTTTATTGTTACAGGATAGTTTGTAAATGTAAATATTTTCATAATTTAATGTTATTTTTTGCACTAAAACAAAAGTTTGAAGTTGTTAATTCAAGATTTTTTTTGCTTAATTCAAGATTTTTTGCTAAATTTAAGATTTTTTGTTTTTGCTTAATTCAAGATTTTTTGCTAAATTTAAGATTTTTTGTTTTTGCTTAATTCAAGATTTCTTTTTGGGCTTAATTCAAGCTGTATGCAGTCGGACCGTGTTCTGGACCCTGAAGGGACGCTGGTTCAGTTGCCACATAAATACATAAGATGTTGTCTTTCAAATTAAGCCTAAAACATTCATTTTGGACGTAGAGTTCCTTTGTTTAAACCTGATCCTAACCCCAAAAGGTGAATGTTAAGAGGTTAAGCTTTTGAAAACTGTACTTGATTTTTATTTTAGGACATTGCCAATAATCATTCAAAGTACCTGCATCCCTTCAGGGCAGGATTCAGTCTGTAGCCAATCTCCAGACAGCAGCCAGGCAATTAAAAAACCTCTTTAACCTCCAGAGAATGGAATGGCCCCATAGAATACTTCCAACTGATCTGCCGTTTCTTGCTTCTTTTATCTCTTGTCCTGCTCATCTCTCCTTTAACCCATCAATTAACTTTAATCTTCTCATTTCTCCTGGAAATGACTTTTTTTTTTTTTGTTCTTTCATAGATGTTCTTTTCCTTCCCTGCTGTTTTTTTTTTTTTTTTTCAGTCCCCCAAAAACTTCACTGTTGGTCAGAACTTGAGAACACACTGTAAGCCTGGACTTTATATTTGCTAAAATGCTTTGATTGCAATCTACTTAAATGATTTAAGTTTTATTACATTATCCAATCCAATCCAACTTTATTCGTAAAGCACTTTAAAACAACTGCAGTGGACCAAAGTGCTGCACAGAAGAAAAATTAAAACCAAAATACAAGAATAAAATACAGAATAGATTTAAAGACATAGAAACTGTACAAAAACAAACAAAAAAAAGTGCTATACAGAAGAATAAATGAAACCCAAATAAAAAGAATAGAATACAAGAATAGATTAAAAGCCATACAATTAAAAACAACAATATAGATAAAATAAACAAATAAATAGAAGAGATAAGTAAGAACAATAAACCACTCCCAAATAAAAAAATATAAAATAAAGATAATACCTTCAAACATCTCACATAGTTTCAAAAGCCAAGGAGAAAAAATGGGTTTTAAGAAGGGATTAAAAACAGACAGAGAGGAGGCCTGTCTGATATGGAGAGGCAGATCGTTCCATAGTTTAGTATACTATAAAATGTTCAGTATATTCCACTAATTTGTAGACATAGTTGAAAGTATGAAAAAGTTCAAGTAGAATTGATTTAAATCACTCAGTTTTAGTCATGACCACACCTTTTTATCTCTGCATTGCATTGTGGGTATTGGGCATGTTGTTGTAAATGTGTTCTTTTTCTGTGCAGGGGTTCAGCGGGGTTGTGGTGTTAGTGTTAATTTGGACTGAATATGTGTATGTCAGTGTCTACTGTCCTTTTTGTGTTTGTGATTGTATTTTTGTAGAGCTGCACCATGAGTCAAAGCCAGAGGAAGAACTATGGATTTACTGTTCATCTAGAATTTTACTAGAGCAATATAAATCTTTACGTCTTGCCAAAATAAAAGCAATTCCTGTTCTGACAAATTGCATGGGCTGGCTTCCTGCCTAACTTCCATCCACGCTACAATGTATTAAGCTGAATAATTATACAAAGTAATTTATATTGCAAAAGATTTTAATTTAAATAAACTTGGAATTGAGTCCAATGAACAGCCGATGGGAAGTTAATGATTCTACAAAACAATTGACATTGCAACATATTTTAAGTTAAATTAACTTGGCATTTAGTGCGTTGTACTTAAAATAGCAATTCCATTCAAATCAAGCATTTAAGTTTAATACACTCAAGTTTTCATTACTCATTACTGAATTTTTTTAAGGCAACAGGCTACCTCAGATTTTTTAAGTAAACTCAACTGATCCGGTTTTACAGTGCATGCTTTATTTTGGTAAAGGCTGTGCTAAAACAGAGATCACAGAAGAGCCTTGACAGCTAGTCCAAACACGGATCAATACACGGTGATGTCAAGCAGGGGGAGGGGGGTTAATTGTAGAAGGGCTAATCATTTCAGTCATTACCCAACATGTCTCCTGATTCCAGGGATTAGTCGACAGAAACACAGGAGATGTTGTGTTAGTGCTACAGGAGACTCTATCAGGGATTTGAGGAGTGGAAAACACTGCCTGTCCCCAGTCGGCGTTGGTAATTGTGTTGCAGAAGCACCACTAGTGTGTGAGGAGCTGGATGAGGGTGTGTAAACACGACAACATTAGTATTTACATTGTGTTATTTGATTAAAGAAATAAAACCTAAGGATGCACCTATCCAGAAATTGTGGGCTGAAAGAAATATCTGCATTTGAAGGTTTGTTTTTATCATGAAATACAACTGAGCCTGCATCATTTCAAACATATGTCAAATGAAATGTACGCTGTAAAAAAAATCTGTAATTTAACAGAATTTTCACTGTTTATTTTACAGATTTTTCCTGTATTTTTAAGATACAGGAAAATATTAATAAAATGACAAAAACAGACTGTGATTTTACATGTCAAATGTAAAATAACATGAAAAAACGGTAACTGAAGAACCATAAAATTTCCATTTTTTAAAAGAATTTTTTTCTTTTTCACAGAAAAATACAGTTAAAATATATTTGCAACTGTATCGTAATTTCACAAATATTTCTTTTCTATTTATGAGATTAAACTGTTAATTTAAAGTTTAATACTGTAAAAAAGTAATAAAATGAGATAAAATTACTGACAATTAACCATAAAAGAAGTATTTGTTCTGTAAGTTGAACAAGACTTGTTTGTTAATTGACAAATATCTTGAGTAATTACAGGAGGTTTCACAACAAAAATGTTGAATAAATGTATTTTTGTGAATGTATAACATGTATAAGCACTGATAAACTGTCCAAATACAGTTTTTATCAGTGGATTGTACAACTGAGTCTGATTGAAACATATATATATATATATATATATATATATATATATATATATATATATATATATATATATATATATATATATATATATTTAAAGGCAATTTGATTGTTTTAAAATATGACACTATTCTTTATTAAAAATTAAAAAGTTAAAAAAAAAAAAAAAAAAAGCAAAATCTCATGTTAAGTCAGGGCAAAAAAATGTATTTTAATTATGGAAAATTACCATATTTTTATGAGATGGTTATTTTCCATTATTTTACAGTATGTTTTTGGCACCCCTGCTGCCGGGATAATACTGGGTTTTTTTATGTTTTTACATTGTAATGTAAAACTGCTGTTATCAATTGTTTTTGTTTTCAAGTAATCCATCATTTTTTTTTTTTTTATTTAATTCAATTAAATGTTTATTTGAATAGATGAAAAAAAAAATTGTACAAATGTGAAACAGGCCTGTCCGAAAACAATATCTATATAGAAATAAAAACAATGACAACAGTGCAGATGTGAAATTAAGGAAGCAAATCTTTGATTCAGGAAAACTGAAATCAATTTTTTATTTGAGTTGAATCAATTAATCAGTTTGGCTCTAATGTAATCCAAACATATGTGAATTGTAAAAGTCTGAGCAGTAAAGTCTTGAGATATTTTGGACCTTATTGTAACTTGATAGAAACAGACTTCTATTTCCACATGAGACATCTTAACTTTTTCTCATCTGAACAAAAGGATGTTGTATGACTTATATGCAGACATCTGGCTGCAGATGTTTTGTCTGATGCACTTTATCTTCATCTCGTGGGCACTTTTAGTGAAGCTGACTTTGGAAGGTTTGACTTGAATTTGCGTTTTATGATGTACTGTAATCTTGTTTTCATTTTTATGTATGAAAGCTTGTGTCTGTTTGAAACTATTTAATATACTGCTGCCTGTCTTGGCCAGGACACTCTAGAAAAAGAGATTTTTAATCTCAATGAGGTTTTCGTGGTTAAATAAAAGTAAATAAGTAAATAAAAATAATTCATAATTGTTTCTAAAGCCCTTTTTGCATTGGGCTGGTCCTTCCTGTTTCCAGTAAACCTCAGGTCATATGTTACGATCGTTGGGCTCGTCTGTAATCTTACTTGAGTGCAAATAGTTACCTCTGCCAAGGAGGCTCTGTTTTTGCCAGCGTTGGTTTGTTTTTGTCTGTCTGTCCGTGTGCAAGATAACTCAAAAAGTTATGGACGGATTTGGATGAAAATTTCAGGAAATGTTGATACTGGCCCAAGGAACAAATGATTAAATTTTGATGGTGATTGGGGGGGGGGGGGGGGGGGGGGGGGGGGGGGGCACTGATCTGCCTTCTCCAAGTGCTTTTCTAGTTCATGTCTGTAATTTGGAGAAATTCCATCACACTGACCTCAACTGTGGTAGCGAACGCAGAGGTCCGGTGGGGTTATTAGTCCCATTTATGCATAAATGGGTCTTGAAAGTGTGTAGAGTGGAAATTCAGAAAACGCATATTGCGATACAGTGTTGGATAGTCACTGAAAGAACAAACTGAAACAGCCACAGAAAAAGGACGGAAAGATATTGAAATGGACGACATCCATGACAGCTACAGAAGGAATGTTTTGCTGTTGTTCTGTAAGTTTGGAACCTGAATCGGGGCTGAACAGGGGTTCACAGAAGTCACAGGTTTCTAGTGGTCCCATACCAGTAGATCTATAAGCTTTTTTTCTATTTGGATTGAAAAATAAGACAAATGTTCCAGAAATAAGGCTTTTTTCACTTTCTTAGAAATCATTTTTTGCAGTATATTTTTAAAAAGTTTTTGAAAAGATGAGCAACGGGGTGGGGTGGGGGTATTAGTAAGCTCCGCCTACTTTTTCACTTGTTTTCTTTCATTTTAAAAAAGACACGGACAAGAAACAGCTGATTTTATTGGAGGAGCATTAGTATGGCAGGTAAAGTCATTTGGATGAGTGGAAATAATTAAGTTTCCTTGTACAGCTCACAGACTGCAGCGCTCTTAAACCGTATGCTTTCAGGGCACGTTGTCAGTGCTGTTCTCAGGTGGTCAAGTGTGCATGACAGTTCAATTATACCCTGGTTTGTTTGTTGTCTCATCTGAGTATAGCGTTCTGCTGATACTTGGTCTGGAGCTGATTGAATTACTCATTTGTGACTCTTTGACAACGGCTCTAAATGTAATTTCCCTTATTTCCACCTGTCATGTATGTTGTGCTGTGTAAAAATGTTCAGCGGTTTTCATGGAAGCTTGTTTTTTGACTCTTAGTTCGGAGTCAAATGATCAGATCCACATTAAGGCCCGTGGGCAAGAATTTAAGCTGTCACAACTACGGGTGTAACAAAATGATCGGCTCTGCAATATATCGTGATATTTCATTTCACAATACTGTATTAATATTAAAAAGTACTGTATCGATATTTTTAGTTCTTTGTTCAAATGCAGATATTATGGAGGTTCATTTTTGGGTTTTTTGTTTTCTTTTTTGTTTATATTTTATTTACTATAATTTAAAACTCTTTTTATTAAATAATGTTAGTTCCTTTGTTGGGATTGTACAAAAATAATGTTCTGATGTTAGTTCTGAACTAATAGAATATGACCATTTGAGCAGGATCTTAACCTGTTTAACCCTGACCATATTTTCAGGAGAAAAACGCCTAAAAAGACATACCCAAAGTAAATGAAGAATTACTTATAATACTTATAATAATAAGGTTCATATGGATGTTGTTGGTGTCTATGGACGTTTAGAGACCTCACAGAATCTATTCCCATTGTCTAAAATATTGTATCTATTACTATGCCTGAGTAAACTGTAACAAACTAAAAGAGAAATTAGAATTTTTTATCCTCGCCTGTTTTTTTTCAGCTGGATTGACAATGATATGCATAAATTAATTGTTCGTGTCGGAGATTTTTAATAGCGTATATTTCACCCCACAAAGATTAAAAATCATGTTCGAACATTAAAGTTTGCACTAAAATACACTTTTGATGTACTTTTATTAACATTAGGGTCTAAACTTTGAGCAATAGTTGAAAAAAACATCCATTGTCCTGATTTATTATATTTTTATAGTAGATGAATATTAATATAATTTTTTTGGCCCGCGGGCGGGCTGATAGGGCTAAAGGGGGTTTTAAACTTTAATGTCAGTAAAAAATAATTTGGAGTTTTAACACAGGAAACTTTGGTGATAGCATTAGATCTTGTTCTGATCAAATTAAAATGTGTTTAGTTTTTGTGTATATTTCTGGTGTAATTCAATTCTTCAAGGAAATAATCATTTAAAAAGAAAAAGAAACAAACAAAAAAATTGCCTTTTTTAACAGTATCATGATATATCGTGATATATCATATTGTGATTTGTATTGTATCGCCAGATTCTTGCCAATACACACCCCTAGTCACAACTCAACTGTTTTACAATTGAACTCAATAGAGACAGAGAAGTAAAGCATCCATGTTCCTGTTCCAGCTGCTGGGTTTGGTGTGTATGTGTACGCACATGTCAGGGTTTCAGTGCCGCTCACATTCATTATCAACTTATTGGATGTACTGTATTTCACTAAAGGTAATGTACAGAGAATTAGTTTAACCCTTTCATGCACAGTGGTCACTCCAGTGGACAGTTCTTCTCCAGCTGTTCTCTTGTATATTCATGGGTTTTGTTGGTTTAGTTCCATATCAGCCAACACAGTGGACACTTATGCAGCATCCTATAATAATACACTAACATTTATACCATTACTGTAACTTTACTGTTCTATATAAACCTGATCTGCACTAACATGTTCGAGTGGAAATCAATTACTAATTGTTATTAGACAGTAATTACCGGTTTCCTTAAACAAAATGTTGTTTTTTTTTACATATTGTCTCCATGAAGTGAGTAATAACTAGTGTTAGAGTATGATAAAATGTGAGAAAACATCAGATTAGCAGCATTAAAAATGTTTTTATTTCATATTTTCACCCAGTATATGACTTTCTGATGATGGGTTTAAATACATGTTTCTTTGCTTCAAAAATTAAATGTATGGTGTCAATCTGAGTGGACATTTTTGTAACTCCATGAAAAATAGGTTCATTAAAAAAAAATCTCAATTGCATTTTTTTTCACATGCTTAAAGAGGAATAAAATCACTCAAGAAAAAAATATTGACTAAGGTTCTCATAATTCATGCATGAAAGGTTTAATGTGGATTGCAGTGACACCTTCGGCTGGAATCGGTGGTGTTCATAAGGGACAAAGACTCCGTTTCCCATGAGCACTAGCACCTACTGTCATAAGGGCATAACTGTGGCCAAGGCTGCATTTGATTTGAAGTTATGAAAGAAGAGCAGATCCTCTTTTCAACTCTGCATTTCTTTTTCAAACAGCAACTTGTAGGGTGCAAAGTGAAACTGAAAGTGAAACCTAACTTTGAAAGTCCGACTCCTGCTTCTCTGGGTACGGTTACATGATGTTTTTTAAATCCGATTTATTTTTCCAGAAGAAATTAATTCAGAACTAAAGTATTTTCTCTTCTGTTTACATGGAAATGTTACACCTGAATAAAGGTTTACATGAGGTATTAATGAGGTAGCTCAGTGAGCAGAAGGGTTTGCGCTGCAGTGCTCATGTTGCCTTGTTCTCACAGCCCTTCTGTTAGCTTAGCTTAGCATAGTCACTGCATTTCCATGGTCACACGTAGACAGTTTTTTAAAGGCGATTTGTTGTCTTTTGTCAGTGATTTTGTGAAATCCGATTCTCCCTAATTATTTCTTTAGATCTGCGACTTACTGCACTCATACAATCTTGGGACTGTTGTGTTGACGGAAGTTGGAAGATCTTTTTGTTGGAAGGGATGCATGCACTAAATTAGCTTTGCTTTACCGTTTTAGCTTTGCATTAGTTTTTATTTACCAAGATTTTATTCCTGCAGTAAGTCACATGGCCATGATTTGAGCCTCAATTTGCGATCACATTGACCCCAGCGGACTGAAGGAATGATTACGGAGAACTGAATTTCACAAAATCACTCATAAAATACTACAAATCACCTATAAAAGCCTGGCTACGTCTGACCATAGGAATGAAGCCATTATGCTAAACTAGGCTAAGCTAAGCTAACGGAAGGGCTGCAGTAAGGCAGTCGGTGCACTGCAGTGCAAACTGATTTGCCCACTTATTGAACTCATTAGTTCATGACAAATGAGTGAATAAAAAACAGGTGATGAACTGTTCCTTCAGGGTTTTCCAGGCTGGTAGATCCCATCAGAATAGCCCACTGGAACGGTTTGGTAAGACTAGACTGCAGTGCATATTCTTCTGCCAGCATAGAATGTGTGCGTCATTGTGACAGGACAAGACAACGAGCATGTGCAGAAAGGAAGGAATAAAGTCCAAACGGAATAAAAGGTTTACATGTCCGAGGAATAATTTAGTTCGGAATTAAAAGGGGATTAAACCAGTGACTTTTTTTGGATTTAAATTTATTCTGAACTATTCTTTTTCAACTGGAATAAAGTGTTTACATGGTCATCTGAAATAGGATCTAACGTTTATTCAGATTAAACCAGGAATAAAAGTTGTCATGTAAACGCACGGTATGTCTGTTTTCCTCTGGAGCTCCACAGTGTTCCTCACAGACCGGTGTTTAAGACGTGTCCCAATAATATATATTTGCACTAGCTTTTCCACAAAGCATTCAGTCCTTTTCCTAAATGCCTTCAGTCCTTCTTCATCTTCATCATTGTGCATTAGTTCAGTTCAGCTGTAGCTGCTTCAGCCTTCTGCATTCACAGGATTCTACTGGTAGAATCGTCTTGTTCCTGAAGGACAGTTTAGTATCCAGGCCCCACCATGAACATTCAACTCCATCCAGAACCATTTCAGTGTGACCTTCCAAAGCCCTTAGTTTGGACTGAACCACTGCTCCAAATCCAACAGATTAGCCCCGTCACAGAGCTAGCCCTGTGGCTAACACACAATTGTGTTTATTTATTTATTTATTTATTTGCATTTGCATTTATGCATTTGGCAGACGCTTTTTTCCAAAGTGATTTACAGGGCAAAACCAATCAAATCACTCAATCAATCAAATTTTATTTCAATAGCGCCAGATCACAACAAAAAAGTTATCTCATGACACTTTATATATAGAGTTGGTCCAAACCAGACTCTAAGCCAATTTACAGAAACCCAACAGAATCCTCCAGGAGCAAACACTTGTGACTGGTGACAGTGGCGAGGAAAAACTTCCCTTTAACAGCAGAAACCTGGAGCAGAGCCAGACTCCTGGAGGATGGATGACTGACAGGACTAGTTGGGGTTAAAGAGAGAGAGTAAAGAAAGAGAAAAAGACAGAGCGATAGAGATAGAGACTGGGGGGGGGGGGGGAGGAGGGAGTAGGGGGAGACACATTCAGGCAATTGAGGATAAGTGAGTGATGATGATGAAGGCAGGAGAGAGGCAGGACCACCGCAGCAGGTCTTGAGATGATCCTGGGAAAATCTGTGATAATCCTGGGAAAAACTTTATTAAAGTATTTAAAATGGAATGTCTGACAGTGCTAGGAAAGGAGGTGCTCTCGGTGCTATTTATTTATTTATTTAAAACATGCAAAGAAATAAAATAAAACAAAATGAAGCAAATTAAGACAAAACAAAATAACATTTAAATGAACACAATCTTTCTTCAAGCACTTAGAAGTCTGAATTTTGCACAATCGAAAAGGAGTAGGAAGAAGTATAAACTTATTTAATCCAACCCCTCAGTGCTTTTACACCTTTATCACTAACTTAATACAAGAATCAAACAATACAATTTTCCTAATTTTAGCATCGAACCACAACAAATACATAATACAGTAATTGAATTATACACAACACACAATGTTCATGTCAGTACAGTCATACAAACAGACTCAATGATTCAACAGTTTCCTTCAATAATTCCAGCAGATTTATCAATACAGCATTATCCATAAGCAAACAGGCCTCACTGTCATTATTAAATACTGGACCTCTCAAGAATCAGTTCTTTATATCTTTTTTTAAACTGAATTATGGTAGATATTTGTTTTATCTCCACACATAATTTGTTCCACAATTTTACTCCACAGATGGTCATACAGAAACTTTAACACAGTACGTATTTTGTGAATCTTTAAATTAAATTTTCCCCATAAATCATAGCCTCCCTCTCTTTCACAAAACATTTCTTGAATATTGCCCGGCAGTAAGTTATTCTTTGCTTTATGCATTATTTGAATAGTTTTGAACTCACAAGGTCAATGAGTTTTAAAGTTTTAGATTTTAAAAATAGTGGATTTGTGTGTACTAAATGGGACTGAGCTACCAACAGACACTAGAGTCCAATCCAGTGTTAAATGTTCCAATGCATCTGTGTAAAGAACAGTTATTCTTTTCCTTTTGGAGAAGGAAGAGGGACGACTGCAGCTCTGGTTTCATTCCTTTTAACTCTATCCTTAGTTCTATCATCAGTTCAATGCACAGGTTTACCTCTGTTTTAATCTGTGCTCTATCACTCTACTCTTTAGTTTTCTTTTTCTGTCTGCCAGTCCAGCTCCAGTTCCAGTGTCCACCATTACAACTAAAGAAATCCAACTAATCCTTTTCTTTAGGAAAAAGGACAGATCTTACTCCTCACTCGTTCATCTTATTTCTTACTACTAACCTCTGCCGGTCGGTGTAGTGTTGTCATAGTGACGTAAATCTGCTGTAAATGAGTCCAGTCTTGTCTGGAAATAGCACTATTTAGGTGAGGATAATCTCATTTTAAATTGCGGACTACGATCAGGCATATATGTAAAAATGAAACTTTTTCAAGATCACGCACAAAGTCTGTACAGGACCTTTAACAGGGTATTACAAATGCAAAAAATACTGTTGAACTTCATTGACAAAAGACGAATGATGTCACATTAGTTTAACTATTTAATGAAGATGAACATTTTCTACTAAAATGTAGTCTATGACAGAACACCTGTAGCATCTGTGGTCTGTTAAACCCACCCCATGTTCTGATCTTTACCTAAATCTAACCAGACTGACTGAAACAGGAGAGGCCTCCAAATGGATCCTGTGTTAATGCATTCACTTACAATGTCCTCCTCTCCAAGCCAGTTATACGTTGCTTATTCTGTTACAATACTCATGATTGGTCTTGAACTTGATACCAGTCTCCAGACCAAAACCAGCGTCCTGGTCTTAGCTCAGATTTGACTGTATTTTTACTTGATCTGGCCTGTGTCTCAGATGAAGACGACTGGATTTTATTTCAAGACCTATCACTACCACAACTGTGGGAATATCTGTCAATTGCCTGTGCAAGCAATTATATTTCTTTAGTCTGATTCATTATAGACATCATGCTTCAAATGCAGCCAAGAGATGAAATCTTTTCCAAATTAAAATACTTGTAAAAACAGCTGTGTTTGCCTGAAGCAGATCTTTTGACTGCCAAATCTTTAGTGATGAAATTTGTCAACCTGAACTACAAGTAGACAACAATAGAGCTGAAACAATGTCGATTATATATATATATATATATATATATATATATATATATATATATATATATATATATATATATATATATATATATATATATATACATATATATATATATATATATATATATATATATATATATATATATTTATATATACATATATGTACCGCCAAACCAAGGTTATTATCGTTAACAAAAACTAACGAAATGACGAAAACTAGAATTGTAAAAACATTTTTGTTAACTGAAATAAATAAAAACTATAATTAAAAGAAAAAAATGACAACTAACTGAAACTGTACTGTGTGCTTACAAAACAAACTAAAACATATAAAAATTATGGATAAAATTCCCTTAGTTTTCGTCTTTGTCAATGCTGGATTGATATGAAATCGATTTATTTCCCTCGAGCAATTTTAGCTGCTGGCACCATATGATATTTAACAGTCCGTCACTTCTCATCACTTGTGGTTTAGAGTCATCTTCTGGTCCCCACTCTACCTGGAAACATGGAGACTAAAGTTGGGAGAAAACAGCAGAGTCCTGTCTGGGATTTATTAATTTAATATTATTATTAAACCTAAAACTAAACTAAAACTAAGCATTTAGAAGAAAATAACAAAAACTAATAAAAACTAGCAAACTTGCTCTAAAAACTAATCAAAACTAACTGAATTAGAGAAAAAAAAGTCGAAACTAAATAAAACCAAACTATAATGAAAAATCCAAAACTATTTTAACCTTTTGCCAAACATTAGTTTTATCCACACAGAATCAACTCACAGTTGGATGTTAGTTCCATATTCAGTTGGTATAAGTTAGTCAGTTGGATCCAAATGTGTTTCAGACTGACCTGACAGATTATTAATAGATGTCATTGGACTGGTTTGTTGTTGCTTATATCTACAGACAGTTTTTACCTCCACCAAGGAGGGTATGTTTTCATCGGGGTTTGTCTGTCTGTGGGTCTTTTAGCAAGATAACTCAAAAAGTAATGGAAGGATTTGGATGAAATTTTCAGGAAATGTTGATTCTGGCACAAGGAACAAATGATGAATTTTGGTGGTGATTTGGGGGTGGGGTGATCTGCCTTGGCGGAGGTCTGCGCTCTGACAGCTTTTCTAGTTATATACTCTTTTACTTTTATACATTTTTGGTTGTTGTTTCAGGTGGTTCTGGAATAAAGGGAGAGTTGTTTGTCATTTTCCACCATGTCTGTTTCACATTTTTACTTTTTTTTTTTTTTTCACTTATCCCCCCCCCAAAAAAAAAAAAAAAAAGGGGAGGCAAGGGGTATTGTTTTTGGTTCAGTTTGTTTGTGTCTTTAACACTTTAGCAGCAAAACTGTTGGTTCAATTCATACCAAATTGGGTTTATAGATTGGCAGTGACCCAGAATAGATGTCATTACATTTTGGGAAAAGTAGGTCAAAGTGCAAATTTCTTATGATTTTTAAAAAATCTTCCCATTTACTTATAATCAACAAAATATTATAGATAGATAGATAGATAGATAGATAGATAGATAGATAGATAGATAGATAGATAGATAGATAGATAGATAGATAGATAGATAGATAGATAGATAGATAGATAGATAGATACTTCATTAATCCTGAGGGAAATTCAACATGTGTGAGGGGCGGGGTTTGTTGTGCCTGGCACCACTTTGCATCAAATTGAAAGATTGATGAATCAGTAGATTAATCAAATACAAAAATAATCAATAGCTGCAGCTCTAAACAACAGTGTTCTATATAAACTTTACTAAAAAAATTCTGGAAACTCAAAAACTTTTATCAGTACTATCTGAACCATCGTGAGAATCGTAGTGTGGGCGGTACTAGCACAGCCAGGTAACAAAGGTCTAAGGTTAGCAATCTGTGTCAGAAAAAGTCTCCAGAAATGTCGTGACCCCTCACACAAATGGATGTAGCCGATATGGTCTTCACACACATGCACATGCGGTAGGTTTCAGGATAATAGGTTCAGTTGCTTAGTAGCTACTTGCCTCCTAGCAAATATGTGGCACTTCTAAATTATGTGTGCAGACGACCTAATTTAGTTAGGATCGATTGACAGATGCAGCTAATACAGTGTTAATTTGCCGCTGAATGTACCGGAGGGGACAGAGCATGTAGTGATAAACAACAACACGACAAAAAGGACACAGAAAACTATGTAGTGAATAAGAGTGCATTATATTAATCTCAGTCATTGACATTAACACTACATGTTACGGTATTCAATCATGCTATTCTTCCCACACTTCCTGATTAGGGGTGTAAGAAAATATTGATTCCACAATATATTGCGATAATTCATGTCACATTACTGTATTGATATTAAAAACTACTGTATTGATATTTTTAGGTATTTATTTAAATGGAGATATGGCGGAGGTTCATGTTATGTTTTTATTATTTTTGGGGGAATCCTGCCAGCTCTTTTATTTCTATATTCACATGGGTGTTTTACTCTGTAGAATGAAAAAGTAGTAATGTGATATTTCAGGTCATGCATATAGTTTTTTTTTTTTGTTTTTTTTTAAATGATAACACTGTTTTGTTAAATAATGGTTATTTCAATCATCCTAAAAGCAATTATACTTTTTTTTTTTGTTCAGAAAAGGTACACTTTTTAGATGTTACCTGCTTGAAAGTTTCAACTGTGACTCCAGTCTTCCTCAGAAGCGTTCTCCAACGTGCTGCTGACGTGTCACGTGTCCGAATTTCAATATAAATTGCTAGGTTGGAACTTGTGGAACTGAGTCGACAGTGAACAAGTTCATGGCAACATAACTTAAAATTTACCATATAAAATTTATTACCTTTTAAAGGCTTTTTTAAGGTATGAAATGCAGATTTGTAAATTCAAACCTTTTAAGATTTTTTAAGACCCCGCAGAAACCCTGTTTCTAAAGCTGCATTTCCATAACGTCGTACCAGCTCAGCTTGACTCGACTCAGCCTTTTTGTGTTTCCATTACGAACAAGAAAAGCACTCGCAGAGCGCAGACCTCTGCCAAGACCGATCTGCCCCCCCCCAATCACCACCAAAATGTAATCATATGGTCCTTGTGCCAGTATCAACATTACCTGAAAATTTCATGACAATCCGTCCATAACTTTTTGAGTTATCTTGCGAACAGACAAACAAACCCTGGCAAAAACACAAACACATAACCTCCTTGGCGGAGGTAACAAATGAAGCCCCACTGGAGCTAATGTCACATAGATGAGATTATATATGAGCATATTGCACACATTGGGATGATTTGGCATGCAAGCTCTATCAGAGACCTCTAAGCCGACACAGCTTCATGCACTTCACCGAGTTGGAAACGTTTAGTATTCCGAGGACATGCTTCCCCACCGCCATGGCTGCCTTCCAACACCTGCAGCTTCAGACGCAGGTTCAAAAGGGGAACGCAGAGGTGTGATGTTTAGAGAAGAGTTTAACATCCAGCAAAGGAACATTTCACTCTTCACTGCATTTTGTATTTGGACACACACTGAAAAAAAAATCTGTAATTTAACAGAATTTTCACTGTTTATTTTACAGATTTTTCCTGTATTTTTAAGATACAGGAAAATATCAATGAAATGACAAAAATAGCCTGTGATTTTACATGTCAAATGTAAAATAACATGAAAAAACTGTAACTGTGAATCATCCCAATGTGTGCAATATGCTCACATATAATTTCATCCACACTGTAAAAAAAAAAAAAAAAAAGAAGTAATTTAACAGAATTTTCACTAACTGTGACTAACCAAAACAATTTCCATTTTTTAAAAGAATTTTTTTTTCTTTTTTCACAGAAAAATAGAGTTAAATACATTTGCAACTGTATCGTAATTTCACAAATATTTCTTTTTTATTTATGAGATTAAACTGTTAAAGTTTAATACTGTAATAAAATAAAATGAAATGAGATAAAATTACTGACAATTAACTGTAAAAGAAGTATTTGTTCTGTAAGTTTAACAAGACTTGTTTGTTAATTGAAAAATATCTTGTGTAATTATGGGAGATTTTGCAACAAAAATGTTGAATAAATGTATTTTTGTGAATGTATAACATGTATAAGCACTGATAAACTGTCCAAATACAGTTTTTATCAGTGGATTGTACAACTGAGTCTCATTGAAAATTATTTCTATATATATTTATAGGTAATTTGATTGTTTTAATACATGTAAATATTCTTTATTAAACATTAAAAAGTAACAAAAAAAATATGCAAAATCTCATGTAAAGTTAGGGCAAAAAACTGTATTTTAATTATGGAAAATTACCGTATTTTTATGAGATGGTTATTTTCCATTATTTAACAGTATTTTTTTGGCACCCCTGCTGCTGGAATATTACTGTTTTTTTAACAGTTTTTTTTTTTTTTTTTTTTTTTTTTTTACAGTGCAGCCAAAAAAGAAACAAATGAAGCTGAAGGGGAAAAATCTGACCCAACAGCAGTGAAATGTTAGCACAGGAGTTACAGAAGTTGCGCTGGAACTAGATTCAACAAACATTTATTGAAAAATGAACTGACTTTGACCTTAAAATAAGAGTCGAGCTCGAATTAAACCCGACAGCGGAAAATCACGTTAAATCTTGCTCCAGTTTATTGTTTTCACATCCATCAAAAATTGTCACAAGGGATCGTAGGGAATAACAAATGTTCCAAGATTGGAAAATGAAAGAGGAAGCAACACAAGGGACCAATGTATAGCGACAGTCGTATGGGTGTCTCTGCTGGGAAGATGTAAGATATGACATAGGGGAAAGGATGCCAAGTACCACCTCTTCGTTTTCCTTTCTGGAGTCGTCCTCTTGGGCGATAGCAAGTTAAAAATAGAGCTTGTCTAATGGGCCGAAGGGAAAGGGAAGGAGAGAGAAAGCGCGCAGACACCGGAGGAGTCCTATGTGGTAAAGCAGAATGCAATTTGAGATTGGCCAGATTGCTTTTTTTTTTCCTCCCCCTTCTCCCCCATGGCCACTCATGAGGCGTGATATGCACTGGCGGGATCCCTAAGCCGCCATAAGCCTGACGCCAGTATCCACACAGCCGCCAAGGAGTCGTCGCACTCGCAGCGTGAGAAAATCAGCACGATGAAATAAAAGAGGGACTCCAAAAAGATCAGCGGGGATTTGAGAGTGATAGATGAGAGTCAGGCAAGGAGAGCTGGGGAGGGAGCAGGACACGGCGCTGAAGGGAAAAAAGAGGAGGATGGATGAAGGAGATAGCTCGGCTGGGATTATGGAGGGATGTGGCCCAATGTAAACGCACTGGAAGCTGATTTCTCACACACACATCTCATGGGTAGAACTGAATTGTTAACAGAGCTCCGTCACAGATCTGCACCTCCACCAAAAAATACTCTTACAGAAAGTCGGTGTTATTAGAAATCAGGGCTCTCAAACTCATTTTCCTTCAGGGGCCACATTCAGCCTGATTGGACCTGAAGTGGGTCGGACCAGTGAAATAATAACATAATAACCTATAAATAATGACAACTCCAAATTTTTGTCTTTGTTTAAGTGTAAAGAAAAAAAACATGAAATTATGAAGATACTTACTTTTATAAACTATCCAAACAAAAAAGATATGACTAACCTGAAAAAAACTGAAATTTCTTAAGAAAAATGAATGCAAATTTAACAATATTCTGCCTCAACTTATCAACTTATTGTTCTTGTTGTCTGTTCTTAAAGTTAGAACTGAACAGGGGAAAAAGGCCTTCAGGTATGCGGCCCCATTCACCTGGAATGAACTACAAAAAGACCTGAAACTGAAGGATCTGGTTTCATTGGACACTTTTAAGAGGATGTTGTATGACTTAGAGAGGGAGATATCTGGCTGCAGAGGTTTTACCTGACGCACTTTTGTCTACATTTCTTGAGCACTTTTTGCAGAGTTGCCTTTGGAAGGTTTGACTTGTCTATGTGCTTTTTGTGTATTTGTTTTATGTATGGAAGTCTGTCTGTAACTATTTAATGTACTGCTGCCCATCTTGGCCAGGAAACTCTTGAAAAAGAGATTCTTAATCTCAGTGAGGTTTTCCTGGTTAATTAAAGGTAAAATAAAAATAAAATAAAAAATCATTTCTACATGTGCTTACTTTTCTTTAGACATTTCAGGTTGTTCATATTTGTTCAGGTTATTCACATTTTATTGTTTCAGGATAGTTTGTAAATGTAAATATTTTCATAATTTAATGTTATTTTTTGCACTAAAACAAAGAAACAAATTTGTAGTTGTTAATTCAAGATTTTTTTTTTGCGTAATTCAAGATTTTTTGCTAAATTTAAGGATTTTTTTTGCTTAATTCAAGATTGTTTTTGGCTTAATTCAAGATTTTTTTTTACTTAATTGAAGATTTTTTTGCTTGAGTCAACATTTTTTCCTTAATTCAAGCTAATTATTATTTTTTGCTTAATTCAATTCAAGACTGTGGAATTTTTGACTTTGCATAAAAATCCCACGGGCCAGATTGGAACCTTTGGCGGGCTGCATTTGGCCCCTGGGCCGCATGTTTGAGACCCCTGTTATAAATGTACCGCAGC
Organism: Sphaeramia orbicularis; assembly: GCF_902148855.1. Lineage (NCBI taxonomy): Eukaryota > Metazoa > Chordata > Actinopteri > Kurtiformes > Apogonidae > Sphaeramia > Sphaeramia orbicularis. Next base: position 53,313,368 of record NC_043977.1, on the reverse strand, counting down.
TGAAAAACAGGCTTTGAATTGTTGTTTGTTTTTGTTTTTTTTTCTCTTAGGTGGAGAAGGCTCGACTGAGACGGTGCAGAAGGAAACATCCACCTGCGACATTTGTCAGTTTGGAGCCGAGTGCGACGTGGATGCAGAGGATGTGTGGTAAGTTTGCACACACACAACTGCACAACAGGTTGTGTTCAAGTGCTTCAAACAAACAGAATGTCACATTGATTTAAGGACCAGATTTACGACACCGACTAAATTAGCGTGAGGCTGTAACTGGAAATGAAAAATGAATTCAGCAGCATCTGTAAACCCTGTGTCACCTGAAGACCCATCTGTTCCAGTCGCAACGTCAGAATGGAAATAAACCCACACGTTCAAGCTTCCAGTTGTATCTCGCATCCCATAAATACAAAATTTGACTGATATGAAAGGAGAGTGGAAAGAATCGTCGTTAGGGATGGGAACCGAGAACCGGTTCTTTTTGAGAACCGGATCCCAGTAGCTCGATTCCTTGGAATCGTTTGCCTGCCTACTTAACAATTCTGCTTATCCATTCCGCCTTCGTTGCGCATGCGTGATGATGTCAAACGTATGCTGAATTGTTTTGGTCCGAATGTAGTCAACATGGCGTTGAGGCAGAAACGGTCCAAAAAGACGACACCAGGTCCACTGGAACACTGTCAAAGCTTCCATTTCTTCTGAAGGGTGGAATCCCTCCAGTTTGCTCAAACATTTGTCCACAGCATGGGATTCATTTACAGGAATGTCACGTATTTGATTCGCTACTTAGCGGCGCTTGTGAATCTAGCGGCAGAGTGAACACCAGGCAACAAATGTCGTACCCCCTCAAATACAAGTTTCTGAAGGTAGGGGAAAGGAACTGAGGTGCACAACAACGGGAGACGAGTAGAGTCGAACCAGTTCCACGTATTAGAAATGAGGAATTAGTAAACCATCTTTAGTTTCACTTTCACTGCACGCACCCCCCAAATTCGGGCCTGGCATCATCTGTTATTATTATTTGTATATATTGTATATGTTATATTGTTATTGTATAGGTTTTGGATTTTACAGCGTACTGTCTCCATGACGACAACCAGTAGTGCACATAAAGTCCTAATTTAAATAGGGCAGTCTCCAAGACTTTGCGCCCGTTGTCATTTTGTGCAGGCAATCTTAATAAATCACCCTTGACACGCAAATCAATAGCACGCACATTTTTTTTGCGCGATCAAGCAAATTTGCACCCATTATTTGTGATTTTAGGAAATCAAGCCCTTTATCAGTTAAAAGCATCAAAATCAGACTCTATCTGGGATGTTCACGAAACACTGAAAATGATTCAGTGACTTTTTGTCAACAAATTTTATGCTTCCAGCATCATTTGAAGTACATTGTTTTGTTCATTGTGTCATCTTAGAGGAAACGGTGGGTTTTATGATGCAGTTTTCTTAAGCAAAATGCAGGAGAAGCTACAGTTCCAGATATTCACCTACATTTCCCTCACACAGCTTTCATATAGACCATGGGTCTCAAACTCATTTTCTTTCAGGGGCCACATTCAGATTTGATCTCCAGTGGGCCGGACCAGTAAAATAATAGCAGAATAACCTATAAATAATGACAACTCCAAATTTTGTCTGTGTTTTAGTGCAAAAAATCCCATTAAATTATTAAAATACTTACTTTTATAAACTATCCAAACAATACGATGTGAATAACCCGAAAAAAACTGAAATTTATGAAGCAAAATGAGTTCAATTATAACAATATTATGTCTCAACTTATCATTTCTACATGTGCATTATGGATCAGATCTACAAAGACACTAAACACAATGGGCAGAAAACTGTTAAAATTGTGCTTAATCTTCTTTAGACATTTCAGGTTGTTCATATTTGTTCAGGTTATTCACATTTTATTGTTACAGGATAGTTTGGAAATGTAAATGTTTTCATAATTTAAAGTTATTTTTGGCACTAAAACAGACAAAAATTTTTATTTGTCATTATTTATAGGCATGATGCAATTTTTTTTTTTTTTTTCCACATCAAACTGAGAAGAAAATATGGAGTCATTTTTTTTGTCGGTTACTCTGCTGTTATTATTTGACTGTAGATCATATTGGTCTGTATGTGGAACCTGAACTAAAATGAGTTCCACAGCCTTGACTGTGGAATTTTTGCACTTTGCAAATTCATCCCACGGGCTGAATTGGAACCTTTGGTGGGCCGCATTTGGCCCCCGGGCCACATGTTTGAGACCTCTGATATAAATTGATATATGAGTCAGTGAATTACATTAATGAGTTAAAACAACAGCCTAAAGAGTTTCTGCAGAAGTGGCCAGTTCTGTAGCCGATCTATAAACAATGAACACGTATAGGGATTTGGGATGTAATGATATGAAAATTTCATATCGTGGTTATTGTGACCAAAATTATCACGGTTATCATTATTATCGCGATATTGTTGAAATTGTGCTCAAAATGTTCAAAAAGTACTTATGCACACACTGAAATAATTTAACCAAGTTTTATTTTAAAAAATAAAATAAAATAAAATAAAATAACTGGGACAATGTTCTTTCTGTTGCAGAAACATTCAAATATTAACCCTTAGTGGTCTGAGCCTATTTTGGCCGTTTTTCAGTCCTTTTGATTTTGCCTTTAAATACTATATAAACAAATGTTTACTATACCCATGTTTGGGATCTTTTTTTTCAGCACAACTTCATCTATATCGTCTGTCTATTATTTTTTCACTTTAACCTACTATATCAACATAAAAGGACAAAAAAAGCACACACAAAAAAAAACATAAAATCCGATTTGAAAAATGTATATAATTTATTGTATAAATAACACACAGATGACCTTTTCAAAGACTTTAAAAGTGAATATTGGTTCCAAATATTAGGTATATAAAATTAAAATTGTAATAAATTAAAACTATGCTCAAATATTTGACATAAAAGCATATCTTTACATAGGCGTTTTCTCCAGAAAACTGCGGCAATCAAACACGGTTATCATGATAATTAGAATTTAAACGGTAATACTAACCGTCTGCAATTTTACCACGGTTTATCGTTTTACTGGTAATCGTTACATACCTAACAGGGATCAATACACAGGTTACCACTGAGGGTACCTTACATATTCTTCAATGGTTGGTAACCTGTTGTTTACTTTTGACGGCGCTGTCCGTAGTCCTGAATTATGGAAAAAAAAAAACAAACAAACATGGGAATTTGAACATCTCTACAGCTATAGATTTTCTTTCTTTCTTTTTTTCACTTTGAAGTGAAAGCAGAGGTTTTTTTTTTACTTGTCAGAGAACCTTCTGGCTATTTGTGATCATTTTTTCCTCTGCACTCTTCACCTCAGGGTCTAGAGATCCTGCTGTTGTACTGGTGGTTCGCAGATTTTGATGTAACAGATACTGTCCACTTGTTGGAAGTGCTTGCTTCTAGAACAGGGGTGTCAAACTCATTTTAGTTCAGGGGCCACATGCAGCCTAATATTACACTGGGTTACAAGAAAAATGCTTTTTGCAAGTTGTCTAGGTTTTTTCAACTGAATCCGGACCATTTTGCACCGCTGAATCCAAAAATGACATCTGTTTTTCTCAATCAGGTCAGGTTTTTTTTGCTAATTTGATTGTGACAAATTTGATCTTCTCACAAAATATAATAATTAATACCAAAATAAGATTGGGAAGCACACTTTATGAAAGTTGTGACTTGATTCCTGTTAGGTACAATGGTGTATTCAGTGCAGATGTAGCAGAATACGTCAGGCTTATTTTTGCAAGATCTTCTAGTCGAAGCCATTTCATTCACCTGTAATATTAAAAAAACATTAATCATAAATTGGCAAAAGTAAAATCTTCAGAACTCGTTTATTGCAAGAAATATGAAAGCATTTTGCATCATATGATGTGAAAATGCCCATAAATGTAAGCAAAAATGTTAAAAAGCCAATATGTAGCATAGTTCAGAAAGTTGACCTGATTAAGCAAAATTAATGGGATTTTTGGATTCAGCACACCAAAATTATCCTAAATCAGCTCAAAAAACTTAAACAATAAATTTGTTGTTGACCAGTGTAATATAAAGTGGGCCGGACCAGTAAAATAATATAAGTAATATAATAAGAACTTTTGAGTGTAAAAAGTAAATTCTGTAATGAAAATGTTTACATCCACAAATTGTACTTGAACATAACATGCACAAATATGAACAAGCTGCAAATTCTACATTATACATGTGCATCAGAACATACAGATCACAGTGGATCTACAAATACACAAAACATCAAATAACAGGGAGAATATTATTAAAATTCCACATACTTCTCTTAAGACATTTCAGATATTCATATTTTTTGTAAAAGGCTAGTCCAGGGCTGTCAAACTCATTTTAGTTGAGTTCCACATCCAGCCTAATATGATCTAAAGTGGGCCGGACCACTAAAATAATATAAACAATAGGATAAGAACTTTTGAGTGAAAAAAGTAAATTCCATAAAATAAAAAATACACTTAAATATGCTTAAATATCCTACAATACATGCAAAAATACACTTAAAATTCCGTAATTAAAATATTTACATCTACGAATTGTACTTGAACATAACATGTACAAATATGAACAAGCTGCAAATTCTTTAGTAAAATAAGTGCAATGTTAACAATATTACGCCTCAGTTTATCATTTATACATGTGAATCACAACTTAGAGATCACAGTGGATCTACAAATACACCAAACATTAAATAACAGGGAGAATATTATTTAAATTCCCCATACTTTTCTTAAGACATTTCAGATATTCACATTTTTTTTGTAAAAGACTAGTCTGTAAATGCAAAAATTTTTTGTGTAATTTTACATTTTTTACACTAAAACAAAGAGACAAATTTGCAGTTTTCATTATTTATAGTTTATTATGATAGAATTTTACTGTTCTAATCCACTTTAGAATTAATTGACCAAAAATTATTTTAACATCCTTGATTGTTAATATCTTTAGTAATTTTTGCATTTCACAAATTCATCCCAGGGGCCAGATTGAACCCTTTGGCGGGCCGGATTTGGCCCCCGGGCCACATGTTTGACACCTCTGGACTAGTCTGTAAATGTAAACATTTTTGTGTAATTTTACTTTTTTTACATTAAAACAAAAAGACAAATTTACAGTTTTCATTATTTATAGGTTATTATGATAGTATTTTACTGTTCTGATCCACTTTAGACTGAAATGACCTAAAATGATTTTAACATCCTTGATTATTAATATCTTCAGTCATTTTTGCATTTCGCAAATCCATCCCAGGGGCCAGATTGAACCCTTTGGTGGGCCTGATTTGGTCCCCGGGCCGCATGTTTGACACCTGTGTTCTAGAAAAACGTGCCTTGGTAATCGATATGTTCTGCAAACACCTTCCCATTCTACCTCCCAGTTGTGGCTCAGGTAGTGGAGTGGGTTGTCAGTTCAATCTACAGCTCCTGTCCACACACTGAAGTGTCCTTGGGCAAGAAAGGGAACATCAGTTTGTTCCCAGAGGCTGAAATGTGTGTGTGTGTAAATGGGTGAATGTGACACTGCACAGCACTTTGAGTCCCAAATAAACAGGAAAGTGCTTTAAAATTGGAAGTCCATTCACGTTCCTGTTGCTTTTGAAATAAATTAATACAAGTGGAGAAAATGTCCTACTTCTATAACACACTGTCTGTTCTCTTCGGGGCCTCCTCCCAGTTCAGCTATCATGATCATGTCAGGAGAAAAATGGGTTAAGACATTCTTAAATGATGCTTCAGTCGTGGTAGCAGTAAACTGACAACTGCAAACCTCAGTAAATCATGTTGATTCCATCCCAAAATGTGCAGTTTTAAAAAGGGGTGTTAGAAAATAGTGGTTCTGCAACATATCGTGATGTTTCATTTCACAATACTGTATGAATATTAAAAAGTACTGTATCAATATTTTAGGTATTTGTTCAAATGCAGATATTGTGGAGGTTCATTTTTGTTGTTTGGTTTTCTTTATTGTTTCTATTTTATTTCTTTTTATTTAGCACTGTTTTATTAAATAATGGCTATTTGAAGCATCCTAAAAGCACTTTTTACTGTCTGAGAGTAGTTCCTTTGTTGGGGTCGCACAAAAACAATGTTCTGATGTTCGTTATGAACTAATACAATATGAACATTTGAACAGGATCTTAAACTGTAATGTCTGTAAAACATTATTTAAGTTTTAACACAGGAAAATGTTGTGATATAGCATCAGATCCTGTTCTGAGCAAATAAAAATGTGTTTAGTATTTGTGCACATTTCGAGTGTAATTCAATTCTTTCAGGAAATAATCAAACAAACAAAAAATGGCCTTTTTAACAGTATCGTGATATATCATATCGTGATCCTAGTATTGTGATTTGCATCGTATCGCCAGATTCTTGCCGATACACAGCCCTAGTTTTAAAGGGAGGCTCTGCACTGAGGCACCTGCAAAAAAATAACTGCCTTCCCAGCACCTGCTCTTGTGTGTTTTTAATAAATCCCGACCATAGTTTGTGGACAAAGAGTGTTTGCAGTGGTGCAAAACATTTTTGAAATAGGACATTTTAAGGGCCAGATTTACCATGAGGTCCATCAGGTAATCCTTTCACCTTGAAACCCTTTTTATCAAAACCTACCCACTGCATTTGTTATTGAAGTACATATGAACACTAAGAAGCCCTTTCATATTTTAATACTACTGCTGCCGAACACCCACTGAGGTTTAGTGCACGGTTGACCATTTTATTTAACCTCAATTACTCAAGTAGGGCACAGAGAGAAAGGAGATTTTTGCTTATTCTGAAAATCCAATTACTATCCTAACAAGACTTGGCAACATGATGCCAAAAATGATTTGCCTCACAAAAAGAAAACTAGTTCAGTGAAGAAATAACATTTGTCATGAATTTAACCATTTATTGTGAAATGAGAGAGATGCAGGTTGTGTGTGTATATCGGCTGTCTTGCTTGCATAAGCAGGAAGTAGCACTAAAACCTCCTCTGGGGGAAAATAATAAACGCGTGGGTGTAGAGTCCAATTAGACGGAGTCTCAACTGGTGTAAGTAAACTGTTTTCCAGCAGCAGACAGTAGTAGCAGGGTGTGAATGACAACGACACCAACATTGCTGCGCGGTTATTCAGTGTGAAACAAGAATCAGCTGGTATCAGCAAAAGGGAACGGGTGCTTCTGTGAATTCCCAGCAGTACTGCTTGAAATTAGAAGTGCTCTGAGACTATGACTCTATCAAACTGCTTGATGTAATGGAAGGATAATGTACCCTGGTGGGCAATAACCATAATGCCAACGGAACAGCTTCATGATACATTCTGAGCCTTGTTCCAAATACCAAACAGCTGGAGTCCACTCCTCCTGATGCCACCCACTTTCACAAATGCATCTTAATATTCTGTTAAAAACATGGAAATTGATTTATTGGCAGTGCTTTAATCCCCTGAAGGCGAATTCATAGGGTCAGAATATCACAACACAGTGCTGATGATACACATAAACTGAAAGCATAAATGAAAATGGAGCCTCCGGCATATGTAGCACAATCTGGAGCAAAGACTGAGCAGTGCACAGTGTGGGACATTACAGCTATCTGGACTCCACTGGAACATACTACTGCTACATATTAAGTAGAACTAGAAAGGCTTCTAAAAGCCATTTGGATTCCTTTTCCAACGGTTTCACCTGAAAGCTTTTCAAAGGTTTCTGCCTAGATCAGGGGTCTCAAACTCATTTTCTTTCAGGGGCCACATTCACTATGATCTAAACTGGGCCGCACCAGTAAAATAATACAAATAATAGGATAAGAACTGAGAAATAATGTCAATGCCAAAGTTTTCTGTATGTTTTTGAGTGAAAAAAGTGAAATTCTGTAATGAAAATGTTTACATCTACGAACTGTACTTGAACATAACATGAACAACAAGTGTTCAGAGAACGCAAACCTCCACCAAGCACCCTGGACGGTGTGCATGTGTGGATTGACTATTTGTTTTTAAACTATGGATGTGCAAAACAAATTTCATCATGATATTTCACGAATTGCATTTTTTATGATCTTTTGAAAATGGCGCACAAAAAATAACAAACGTCAACAGAGCGTAATGGAAGAGAAATGGAGCAGAACAATATTTCATACAAAGTCTAAGCTTGGTACCAGTCATGTGTATGTCCAATTATATTCAATTCCGATATATATTTGTTGAGTTATAATGAAAAATATGGGGTAAAGGTGATTTTCAGTGTTAAATGTAAATGTCCACAGAGTCCACATTCCACAGTGGATGTGGACAATTTTGTGCCAGATACAAGATACTGTTCTAAGCTACAGGTGGATCAAATTGGAGGCTAATCGGAGTCATTTTGAATTTTTGATGAATTTTGGAAAATTGCTCAATGATGACAGAAAGAAAATTGTAGATGTTGTGACCTTGCTGTGACCTTGAACTTTGGCCTACTTGGCCCAAAATCTAATGGGTTGGTCCCAGGGCCTAGGCCTATCTGTGGGGACAATTTGGTAAAGATGGTTGGAATAGTTTTCTTGTAAAGTTGCTAACAAACAAACAAACACACAAACAAACAAACACACAAAGCAAAGTGATTACAATACCTTCTGGCGGAGGTAAATATGAACCTGAAAATTCTTACAAAAAATAAGTGCAATGTTGACAATATTGCGCCTTACTTTATCATTTGTACATGTGCATCTCAACGTCCAGATCACAGTGGATCTACAAATACACAAAACATTTAGTAACAGGCAGAATATTGTTAAAATTCCACATTTCAGACACTTTTGTAAAAGGCCAGTCTGTAAATGTAACCATTTTTGTGTAATTTTGCTTTTTTAACACTAAAACAAAGAGGAATATTTGCAGTTTTCATTATTTATAGGTTATTATGATAGTATTTTACTGGTCTGATCCACTTTAGATTGAATTGACCTGAAATGATTTTAACACCATTGATTGTTAATATTGTCAGTGTATTTTTTGCATTTTACAATTTCATCCCAGGGGCCGGATTGAACCGTTTGCGGGCCGGTTTTGGCCCCCGGGCCGCATGTTTGACACCTGAGGCCTAGATCATGGGTCAACCTTTGCATTCTAGAGAGCCATTTTAGGACAGATATAGAAAAACCAAACTGTCTGCAGCCAAAAAAATATCCTTATATACATATATATACTGTCTAGGAAGCTTTTTAGGATTAGTTGGTACGGAATATGTCAAGAACAAATCAGAGTTTTGGTGCATTTACAGAATTACAAATTACAGAACTCCACTAAAGGAAATGGTGACATTTGTCAGTATTGTGTTGTGCAGCAGAAATGGACCGGTATGTGAAGGCTTTCATTACAATGGGGAATAGAGATGAATACCTTCAGTGGCATTAAATAAAAAGTAGTTTTACTTCCACTGCTGCTTCTAGTTTTGATTCATTTGAAGCGTAGTCTGCATTTTTACAACCGCATAACATCAGAATGACTTTATGATTCTGACAATAATAGCAAATTGAGTTAAAGAAAAATAAAAATAAAAAGAATAAATCCATTTATATTTTCATTTGACAAAGCCACATGGAGCCACTTGAAAAGGGCCCAAGAGCCAAATGTGGTCCAGGAGCTACAGGTTGTCCACCACTGACCTAGAACCAAACATAAAAGGTCTGTCTGAAATCTCATAACATAGAAGTTCTACATGCACAACATCTACATCCAACAATTTTTTTGTCTTAATAAACAGCAGAATTTGTTTCTGAGTAGCTCCTCTAGGTTCAACTGGACTTTCTAATGGCTGGTGGGGGGATTTGGACTTACAAACCTGTGGGGGGAGTGCAGTACCATCAGCTATTAGAACTGAAGAAGTCTGTTGGATGAGAAACAAAACATTTTCCAAAGAGTGGAACTAGTCCAGCTGAACCAAGAAGAACCACCAAGAAGAACAATGACCTGGGCAGATGAGAACCTACACAGACCAACAGTAGAATGTATTATTAACCCCACAAATGTAATAAACCGCACACATAATAAAAATTTGCAGCTTTTAACATAATAATCCCACAAATGTAATAAGTTCCCCACAAACGTAATAACAGTCTCCTACCACAAATGTAATAAATAATTATTACAGTAAAAATCTTCAGTTTCCAAAATTGTAATAAATAGAATGAGTCACTGTTTTAAACCACTGGTCACATGACTGCGCATTTAGAGAATAGATGTTATCGTCAGTGTTTGAACTATGCAAATAAGCTAACATTGTGATAGGCTAAAGTTATGACAGGCTAACATTATGAAAGGCTAACATTATGAAAGGCTAACGTTATGATATGCTAACGTTATGAAAGGCTAACGTTATGATAGGCTAACATTATGAAAGGCTAACGTATGATAGGCTAGCATTATGAAAGGCTAACGTTTAATAGGCTAACATTATGATAGGCTAAAGTTATGCAAGGCTAACATTATGAAAGGCTAACATTATGATAGGCTAATTTTATGAAAGGCTAGTGTTTTGACAGGCTAACGTTATGATAGGCGTATGTTATGAAAGGCTAACATAATGATAGGCTAATGTTATGAAAGGCTAACATTATGAAAGGCTAACGTTACCCTATGTTTGCCTCATGTTGAATCTATTTCCATTCATGCAGCTGCTTGTGTGTCCAGTAAAACCTACAAACTGCTCCTGATCAAGTCATGACAATTTTACAACAGTGAACAAATACTACTGATGGATTTTTGGGTGAACTAAATACAGTAGTCTTACATGTCACTGTTTCTAAAACGGCATTTTTCTAGAGTACTATTAAAAAAAATGAAAAAAAAAAAAAGGGGAAAAAAAAGGAAAGGGCAAAAATTGAGAGTTTACCACTAAACCACTGACAATAAGGCGACAGTGGACATGACTCAAGCCCAAGTCAGTTCTGCATCTGATAAATAGACAAACAGATATGAGTATTTCAGTGTATGTCGCTGTAAAACAGGAACCACAAGATCTGTTTAATCTTTCTTAAGCCTGAAGGTGTTTTGATAAGACTGTGCCTGGCAAATAATCAGACAGGTAATTGGAACCCAACAGCAGGTAATTTTCATCAAACAGCAGCACAGCCACTGATTTAGCTTAGGTTTTGATTAAAATGGCAGGTTATTTCAATCAGGCAGTGGCTGATTTTAATCAAAACAAACTGTCAGTTAATCAAACGATGAATGGAGAGAAGGCAGTAATCAAAGCCCAGGTGAGGCTAAATGTGTTTACTGTCATGCATTATTCTTATTTTCATACAAACAATATAGAATTAGAAATATTGGCACCTCCCCTTATCTATAGAATGGAACAGGATGTAAGATTCTATAAAATGTCATTTATTTAGATGTTCTTATGGTGGCTGATGTCCAGAAAGTCCAGACCTTTTACTGAGTTGCAATACCAGGGAAACGAGTCAACACCAGAAATCAAAATGCAACGTATTTAGTTAAGTCCTGATTTGTTGTCTGCTCAAGAGGAACCAAAGATTTTGAATCAAACTGTTTTTAGCTAAATGAATTACATAAGGCCAGATTCTTTTGTCTCACATTGTATCGGATAATTTTTTCTTACTTATTGTAGTTGCTATAAATCTGTACAATACAGGAAAAATTTGATGATACAAAAGATGGATGGATGGATGGATGGATGGATGGATGGATGGATGGATGGATAGATAGATAGATAGATAGATAGATAGATAGATAGATAGATAGATAGATAGATAGATAGATAGATAGATAGATAGATAGATAGATGGATGGATGGATGGATGGATGGATGGATGGATGGATGGATGGATGGATGGATGGATGGATGGATGGATGGATGGATGGATGGATGGATGGACAAAAACAGCAAAAAGATGTGACAACAAAAACATTTCAAAGTAAAATTATGTTTTTTTAACCCTTTCATGCACGAATTATGAGAACCTTAATCAAAATTTTTTCCTGAGTGTTTTTATTCCTCTTTAGGCATGAAAAAAACAATGCGATTTAAAATTTTCTTCTGAAAAATTAAAAAAATAATAATAATAATTTTAAAAATGTAAAAAATATATTTAAAAAAATAATAATAATAATGAAAACAATTTCTTATGAACCTGTTTTTCATAAAGTGGCAAAAATGTCCACTCAGCTGGACGCAACACGTTTAATTTTTGATGCACAGAAACATGTATTTACTGATAAATTGTGTGAAAACTATGGGGAGGATTTGTGATTTTGGGGGTTTATGCTCAGGAGAGATCTACATAAGGATACCAATTCATGTCAGAAAAGATATGGAGTGTCTTAAAACTTTAGTAAAGATACGTCTAAAAACAAAAAAACAAACAAAAAAAACCCAACAACAACAAAAAGAACAACAAAAATCCATGAATATACAAGAAAACAGCTGTAGAATAACTGTCCACTGGAGTGACGACTGCGCATGAAAGGGTTAAACTGTGTCCTAGCTGAGAAGGTAAACAAAATAAGCCCTGAAGAGAAAACTAAAATGTATATGATGACTCTAATTTTTATTGTCACATGTCACTTCAGCTTCAAGTAATTCAACTAGTTTGAAAGAATGAAAAACTTCTGCATCTCCTCCTTCTTTGTGTTTTAGAAAATGTCACCCACAGTTCAGATTTTGACTAAACATGAGTGTTTTCAGACAGTCCGGGGTTTGCATGTGTGATTGACAGCTGTAATTACCAGTTGCTGATGACTCTACTCGGTGTAAAGACACAGCGGTTTGAAACAGCATGAACCCACTCCAGGTCATCTACCTTCATATTTAGTTTTCTTTGGACCAAGAGGAGAAAACTGCAGAAGGGAGGGGTGTGTCTTCCAAACTGTCGTTGTCTTGTTTTGTTTTTTTTTTTATAGTGGAGGCACAGTCGGACCACAGCAGACCTTGTCATTTCCTCCCAGTAAAGGTCAGACTGGCTGGATTAAACCTTTAAAATGGCTGAATGGACTAAATGGACTGAATGCATTAGTTGAGAAATTGCTGATGGTGTTGACATCAGTTTTGCAATGTTGTTGTTTTTGTATTTCATCAGTATGCGCTTTACAACAAATATGGGAAGACATTTAGATTTTTTTTTTTTTTTTTTTCAGATGTTATTCTTTCTATGCATTTTGACAGGGTAGAATCCATGCCTTTTTTTTTTGAAGAAGCTCTTCCAGAACGACCTGATCATAGGAGGTTATATCCAAAGACTTTCCAATGTATGAGTATGAGTACTGTGTACTTTTGGGGTAATCCTACAACAGATTCCCTTCCAAGCTACAAAAGTGTGTTTTTTCGTCTGAAATAGGCTTTAAGACTAAATTCAGTGATGAATAAAATTATGATGTCCAATAAGTACCTCATGAATTTGGTATATTTGGTATTAGTACTTCATATACACTCAGTGCCAATGAAAACGCAACACTTGAAGATTCTTATATTTTTTTAAATCGATGAGGATTTTTATTCCATAAGCTCTTTGGAATTAATCATAGGCCATTTCTATACAGTAAAAATAAAAAATCACATCCAAATTTCTTGACAAAAAATAAGGATAAAGAAAGAAACTCAAGGACCCCCAAAACCAAAAGTCACAAAGCGGTCCTGGAGGTTCTGCAGCTCAATGTAGCGGTCCTGCTGTGGCGTGGTCACACGTGCTGGTCCAGGTCCAGGTCTGTCTGCAGTTGTCCAGTTTCTTCATGCCTCTGTTGCATCCTGACTATGGTGGACACATTGCATCCAAAACGGCGCGCCACCTGCCGAGCAGAGATTCCAGCCTCTGGGAGCCCCATAGCATGGCATCTGTGGTCACGTGTCAGTCTGGGCATCGCTGAGTTATTGCAAATGATTTTGGTGCTTTTCAGTTTGCCTTTATATACAGAACATGACCACTCCTTAACTGACCACAGTTCCTTAAGTTGAGCAGTTCCTTGCTGAGCGATGAGAAAAACAAGTCTTATGAATGCAGACAAGTTCATTCAAGCGTGACAATAACTCAACCCGTCTCAGGTTGTTAAGGAATTGTCTGGGATTATCTTATACAGGTGAAACTGAAACATACTGATGCAGCTCAGGAACAATAAAACACATTCAAGTGTTGTGTTTTCATTGGCACTGAGTATACTATTAGCACAAATACTATGAACTACTTTTACTGTGTACTTTTAGAGTAATCATACTCCAGAATCCATTCCACTCTGCACTTCTGTTTGTTGGATTCAGTGGTTGTAACAGATAAAATGTAAAAAAAAAGATTAAAACTTTAAAGTTCATAAGCTCTGTTATTTTTGCAGCTCCAGACTATTTTTTTTTTTGGTGGAAGAGGGGGCAAAATGGCTCCGACTGATAATAAAGGTTGCAGACCCCTGTTCTATTCATTATAAAAAGTTAATTTAATAAAATGAATCATGAGCAAGTGTGCTGTCATGAGGGGGAGGGTTGTCTGTCCAATCAACAGCTTAGGACAAAGCAGTCTGGAACCGGGCCTGCAAACTACTTATACTCTTCTGCTGTTCATTAGTCTTTATGATCCAGCAACAGCATGTTCAGACAAGTCCCAGAGACACACCCAGTGATGATGGTGTACATTTAGTGTGTTGGTTTGACCGGTATTTGCTGAACTTTGACCCTACGTTTGACCACACTGCGGTAAAGAGGCTTGTTCTCTTCACACCATCCTTGTGGGTTTGTCTGCCAGGCATCAGACGAAATGACCAAATTGCCCCCAACAATCAATAGAGTGTCACAAAAAAACCCATTTAGATCCATTTGTGGTGTAAAACTGTGATTACCCACAAAAGCCATGCTTTCAGATCCATCAATAGCACCCACTGGTGTTGATAGATTTAAGTCTGAGGAGGATCAGATGGTGCGACGGTTACTCCTACAACACAATCTTCAATCTTTTAATGTTCATTGTTTTCGTGGAGTGTTTTTTTATTTTTATTTTTTTATTTTTTTTTGCTCATTGCAGTAGCTCTTCGCTTGCAACCAAATAAGTCAAAGCCTAAAATATGAGTTGTAACTCCGTTTATACAGAGGATCTTCTTCTTTCTTTACTTTAACACAGGGCTCTCAAACTCATTTTCTTTCAGGTTCCACATTCAACCCAATTCAATCTCCAGTGGGCCGGACCAGTAAAATAATAGCAGAATAACCTATAAATAATGACAACTCCAAAGTTTCGTCTTTGTTTTAGTGCAAAAAATCCAATTCAATTATGAAAATACTTACTTTTATAAACTATTCAAACAAAAAAGATGTGAATAACCTGAAAAAACTGAAATTTCTCCAGAAAAATAAGTGCAATTTTAACAATATTCTGCCTCAACTTATCATTTACACATGTGTATTATGGATCAGATCGACAAAGACACTAAACACTTAGTACCAGGTAGAAAACTGTACTTAATTTTCTTTAGACATTTCAGATTATTCACATTTTATTTTTACGGTATAGTTTGTAAATGTAAATATTTTCATAATTTAATGTTATTTTTTGCACTAAAACAAAGACAAAAATTTGAAGTTAACATTATTTATAGGCAGAATGGAATATTTTTTTCACATCAAACCGAGAAGAAAATATGGAGTCATTATTTTTTGTCGGTTATTCTGCTGTTATTATTTGACTGTAGATCATACTGGTCTGTATGTGGAACCTGAACTAAAATGAGTTCCACGGCCTTGACTGGAATTTTTACACTTTGAAATTTCATCCCGCGGGCCGAATTGGATCCTTTGGCGGGCCACGTTTGGCCCCGGGTCGCATGTTTGAGACCCCTGCTTTAACACACAGGTGTCAAACATGCGGCCTGGGGGCCAAATCCGGCCCGCCAAAGGGTCCAATCCGGCCCCTGGGATGAATTTGTGAAATGCAAAAATGACACTGAAGATATTAACAATCAATGGTGTCAAAATCATTTTAAGTCAGGTTCCACATACAGACACATACAGTCCAGTTAGATTTCAAGTGGGTCAGACCAGTAAAATATTATCATAATAATATACAAATTATGACAACCCCAAATGTTGTCTTTTTTTTTTGTTTAAAAAAGTAAAATTACATGAAAATGTTAACATTACCAAACTGTACTTTTACAAAAAATGTGAATAACCTGAACAAAAATGAACAAATGGAAATGTCTTAAGAAAAGTAAATGCAATTTTACCAATATTCTGCCTGATATTAAATGTTTGGTGCGATTGTAACGCACATGTGTAAATGATAAACTGATAAACTGAGGCAGAATATTGTTAAAATTGCACTTGTTTTTCTTAAGACAATTCAAGTTGTTCATGTTATTCAGATTTTTAAGGAAACTTTGTAGATGTAAACCTCATCTTAATATAATTGTACTTTTTCCACTGTTACTATGTCACTGGTTCAGCCCACTGGAGCTCAAACTGGTCTGAATGTGGAACTGAACTGAAATGAGTTTGACGCCCCTGCTTTAACACATATTTGAAACATAACCGACTTTAAGTTCAAACACAGCCCTAAACCTTATCCCAAAAAATGGGTCAGCAGTTAGCTCAGGGAGTTTAACCTTCTGACATCCAGCAGCTTACTGGGAAAGGAAAAACCAGAACATGTGCCTGGTGAAGCTCAGTGAGCAGCAGATGGAGGACATGCAATGGGCCGATGAGTAAGGACAGAGAATGCACATCAAATACATGACCTCCTGTTCCCACTTTTTAAAAAGTACATGTCTTCTGCATTAAATTAACATTACACTTGCTTCTACTGTTGAGATGAACTAGAAGATGTAAGGAAAGAAAAGTATAAGGAACTGTAAGGAAAGAGAACAAAAGCAATATTTCATATAGTCTGTTGATTGAATGAACTGGGACCTCTGCCATAAATAATAATAATAATAATAATAATAATAATAATAATAATAATAATAATAATAATAATAATAATTGTAGGTTTTCCAATAAAACCTTCCACCGGAGCTTATGGCTGACTCGAGTTGTAAAAAGTGTGTCCTCCACAAAAGTTCGTCTTCTCAGATTTATAGAACAAAAATACGAAAAATAAAAAGTACATACAGTCTACTCTCGTTAAACTGCCCGCCGTTATACCGCCATTTCCGCCTATCGCCATCCACCAGCCCAGTTCCATGCACAAACAACACTTATACCATTGATTTCCCGACCGTTATACTGCCATTGCCATCGAGTACACATAAATTTTAACAATGCACTGAAACAAACGCGCCAGACGCTGATCGCGACAAGCTACAAGTAGGTCTACGGAACGGCCACCGTTCATTTATCGCAGAACACTCAGTAGGTCAGGAAGAGGACGTGGGATTAAGCCAAAGCCTCAAGATGATGGGGTGTCATTTCCCAACACAGAATAATAATGCTTAAAATGTTTCCCCACTTTAAATGATCCCTTACAACATAACAGAATCAAGATTTATTTAGAAACGCAATTAGAACGGGTTAACGGAGGCAGCATAGACATCATATAGTAAAGACATGCACATTATGGACGCAACCCATTGTAACGCCATTTTCGCTATACCGCCAATTTGGCCGTGAACGGAAGTTGGCGGTATAACGAGAATAGACTGTACATACAAGAATCCACCGCATATGTTTTCTGTCCAAACACAAGTTATCCACAACAGTCCAAACATGGTCAGAAAAACCATGAGCTCCTCTTGGCTCTAATGCCATATACCCCGAGGCACGTAGCAACACCCCCCCCCCCCCCCCCCCCCCCGAAGCTCAGCACAACTTCTTAAAGCTACAGGCTCTTATATCTATCCTTAGCAACTTGCCTATACATTGACATGAAACAACCAAACACCATGACTGAGCAAATAATAATGCAAATATTAAAATACAATCATGTAACACCTTTTTTAAATTCAATGAAATTATAAAATTACTAATCTCTAATTAATAACAAAACTGAAATTGTCATCAATTACACAAACCATGCATACAGCACCTATAATAATAATAATAATAATAATAATAATAATAATAATAATAATAATAATAATAATAAACTTTACTTATAAGTATCTTTCAGGACACACAAGGACACTGTACAGCAGAGGACAAAATGGTTCAAAAGCCCCAAATTCTACTAACATCAGCACACACTTTGTCAGACAGTAGTTTTGGAAGAATGGAATGGGTCAACATTAAAACATACCATCAGATCAGACAGTAGATATGGGATGTGAGATAAAAACAGTACTGTCTCTGTTAACCCATTCAACATATCATTGTCCTCAGATCATAACTGTCTAACTCAGACAAAAATGGACAAAAGTCTGTGGACCTGTTGAATTCAGGTGTTTCTTTTCTAACAGGGGTCTGGGATCCAAAACAATAATGACTAATGTCAGAATAGAGTTTTATATTATGGGATAAATATCCTATTGATTATTAATATTAATGTTTCTGTGTCTGATCCTCATGAACAGGACATCTGACAGCTGGACACATGATGTGTCCACATATTTATGTCCATATAGTTTAGAAACATCAATATTTCCTTTTTAAATTTAATGGTAGATTTTTCTTTCTCAGTCAGATGTGAAGAAAGTAGATGGTTAGATGTGGAAGAAAATTATTATTTACAGTCAGAACAGGAAAAATATTAGAGACATTTAGAGGAAGAACATTTAAAATCAGAGTCATGGATTAAAAAAAAAAAAAAAAAAAAAAAATCAATGTTGAGAGAAATCAAGTAAAAACCATCTCTGAGTCATTTTAGAAACAAAGACAATAATTTAACCCAATCTAACAAATGCACTGATATTTATCCCATAATATAAAACTCTATTCTGACATTAGTCATTATTGTTTTGGATCCCAGACCCCTGTTAGAAAAGAAACACCTGGATTCAACGGGTCCAGACTTTGGTCCATTTGTGGATGACTTAGATAATTATGCTATGAGGCTAATGCTTTTATAACATTAAATAATTGCAATTAAAACTAAACTTATCAGAAAGGTAACAGGTTCAACACAAATCAACCTCATGAAATCGACCTTAAAAGACGGAAGTCTCAAAATGGTCTCAAGAGATGTGAAGTCCATCCGAACCCCCCCCCACCCCATCACCACCAAAATTTAATGATTTGTTCCTTGTGCCAGTATCAACATTTCCTGAAAATTCCATGAAAATCCCTCCATAACTTTTTGACTTATCCTGCTAAAACACAAACAGACAAACAGTCTGTCCGTTATACTTGGCGGAGGTTAAAAAACATAAACCCAGCCGTTGGCCACCAGAGGCTCATCTATAGGAGTTAAGTGGCAGATCCTGTTCCATTCATTCCAAAGGGACAAGGGAATGTGATTTCCTTTCACCCCAATGTCAAGTAAAAATTAGATTTATTTTTCCACAAGCCACTTATCTTCTAAACATTCTGACATAAAAATGACACTTTTGAAAGAGCAGGAAAATGACACAAAGGAGAAAGAAAATGTTAGCTACCTGTAAAAAAAAAAACCCAAAAAAAAGTATAACTGACATTCTACTTATTAATCTACACTGTAAAAAACCTGTAAAAAAAAAAAAAAAAAAAAAATGGTATTATTCTGGCAGCAGGGGTGCCAAAAAAATACTGTTAAATAACGGAAAATAACCATCTCATAAAAATACGGTAATTTTCCATGATTAAAATACAGTTTTTTACCGTAACTTTACATGAGATTTTGCTTCTTTTTTTTTTTTTTTCTTTTTAATGTTTAATAAAGAATATTTACATGTATTAAAACAATCATATTACCTACAAATATATATATAAATAATTTTCAATGAGACTCAGTTGTCCAATCCACTGATAAAAACTGTATTTGGACGGTTTATCAGTGCTTATACATGTTATACATTCAAAAATACATTTATTCAACATTTTTGTTGTGAAACCTCCTGTAATTACACAAGACATTTGTCAATTAACAAACAAGTCTGGTTAAACTCACAGAACAAATACTTCTTTTACGGTTAATTGTCAGTAATTTTATCTGGTTGTATTATTTTTTACAGAATTAAACTTTAAATTAACAGTTTAATCTCATAAATAGAAAAGAAATATTTGTGAAATTACGATACGTTTGCAAATGTATTTTAACTGCATTGAAAAAAAAAATCTTAAAAAAAAAAAAAAAAAATGGAAATTTTATGGTTATTCACAGTTACAGTTTTTTTCATGTTATTTTACTTTTGACGTGTAAAATCACAGTCTATTTTTGTCATTTCATTGATCTTTTCCTGTATTTTAAAAATAAAGGAAAAATCTGTAAAATAAACAGTGAAAATTCTGTTAAATTACAGATTTTTTTTTACAGTGTACTTCCACACGTCCATGCAGCGTTCTCCACCCTTCTGAACACTGTCACTGAGCAGACAGACAATGATCTGGTTTATATTGACAGGAGCATAAGTTGCACCATCTTTGTTTGTATGTAGAGGATTTTTGCTTTTGGCTTCAGTTTCTGAGGGCTATCGTGGTGTTTATCCTCAGAAACAGTCTGTGCAGTGGATGGAACGGGCAAAACTCATATTGGACATACAAATATAGAGCTGCAGTTATCGATTATTATTGTAAGTGATCAACCTATTGATTATTTTCTTTGATTTCATGAAAGAAATTATTTGAATAGGTGGAAAAAAATACGAAGGTCTGAAAATGACAAACAACTTGTCCTTTATTCCAACCAAGGTTCTAATAGTTTTGGATTTTTCATTATAATTTAGTTTTATTTAGTTTTGACTTTTTTTCTCTCTAATTCAGTTAGTTTGAATTCGTTTTTAGAGCAGGTTTGCTAGTTTTTATTAGTTTTTGTTATTTTCTAAATGCTTAGTTTGAGGGTTTTTTTTAGATCTTTTCTTCTCTGTCGTATTCAAATAAATCCCAGACAGGACTCTGCCGCTTTCTCCCAACTTTAGTCTCCATGTTTCCAGGTAGAGTGGGGACCAGAAGACGACTAAACGACAAGTGATGAGAAATGACGGACTGTGAAGTGCCATATGGTGCTGCTAGCTAAAATTGCTACAGTGAAATAAATCGCTTTCGTATCAATCCGACGTTGACAAAGATGAAAATGAAAAGAATTGTATCCACAGTTTTTATATGTTTTAGTTAGTTTTGTAAGCACACAATACAGTTTCAGTTAGTTATCATTTTTTTCTTTTAATTATAGTTTTATTTATTTCAGTTAACGAAAATGTTTTTACAATTCTAGTTTGTCATCTCGTTAGTTTTCGTTAACAATAATAACCTTGATTCAACAACCACAAAAAGTATAAAAGTAAAAGGATTTATAAGAAATATCTAAACAGAAAAAATAGTAACAACAGTATAAAAGTACATCTAAAATATCTACAGATTTAAACAACAAACCAGTTTAGTGACATCTACAAACAATCTGTCAGGTCAGTCTGAAACATATTTGGATCCAGTTTACTCACTTAAACCAACTGAACATGGAACTAACATCCAACTGAAACAAATACACTCACATTTAGAATGTTTGTGTTAAAGCTGCAACGTTTAAAGGCATAAGTGATGGATCCAGTGGAGAAAAGTCAACATACAGACATTTTCTGCCTTTTTGTCCTCGTCTCTGCTATTGTTTGTGTTGATCCTGGCGTCATGTGCGTTGCAATAAACGTCCGTGTGAAACACAACAGTGGAACCAATGTTCAACAGCAGAGAAAGAAAGGAAACGAAGGTTAGATTCAGGAAAAGTGTAAATGAATATTTTAATTGATTTGAGTCGATTAATTGATTCATTGTTTGTGAATAGAATAGAATAGAATAGAATAGAGTAGAATAGAATAGAATAGAATAGAATAGAATAGAATAGAATAGAATAGAATAGAATTGGATCATGTAGAATAGAATAGAATAGAATAGAATAGAATAGAATAGAATAGAATCGGATCATGTAGAATAGAATAGAATAGAATAGAATAGAATAGAATAGAATAGAATAGAATAGAATAGAATAGAATAGAATAGAATAGAATTGGATCAGGTAGAATAGAATAGGATCAGGTAGAATAGAATAGAATAGAATAGAATAGAATAGAATAGAATAGAATAGAATAGAATAGAATAGAATAGAATAGAATAGAATCGGATCATGTAGAATAGAATAGAATAGAATAGAATAGAATAGAATAGAATAGAATAGAATAGAATAGAATTGGATCAGGTAGAATAGAATAGAATAGAATAGAATAGAATAGAATAGAGTAGAATAGAATAGAATAGAATAGAATAGAATAGAATAGAATAGAATAGAATAGAATAGAATAGAATCGGATCATGTAGAATAGAATAGAATAGAATAGAATAGAATAGAATAGAATAGAATAGAATAGAATAGAATAGAATAGAATCGGATCATGTAGAATAGAATAGAATAGAATAGAATAGAATAGAATAGAATAGAATTGGATCAGGTAGAATAGAATAGAATAGAATAGAATAGAATAGAATAGAATAGAATAGAATAGAATAGAACTTTACTGATCCTTTGAGCAGAGCCCTCAGAGAATTGAGTATACACACAAGAAATACCACAAGAAAATAGCAAAACAATAACTATAATAAAGAGTAGTGGAAAAAAATTGCAATTGCACAGTAGAAAGTACGAGTAGAAACAAGTGGCAAAGAAGTAGAAAATAAATAAATAAATGAATAAATAGATAAATAATAATAATAATAATAATAATAATACGTATTATTAAGCATATTAAGTATTAGTAGTACTTATTGTGGTATAATATAGTATGCACAATATGTATATATATATATATATATACATATATATATATATATATATATATATATATATATATATAGTTTAAAAATCACAGAGTGTGTGTATGAGTAAATACATATTGTATTGTGTGTGTGTGTATATATATATATATTTCTTGCCTGCTGTCGGCCCCTTCTTTCTCTCAAAGGATTACTGTGAAATTTGAGGATGAGGATTAAGAAAATCAATGTCATGTTCACTTGCAGTCAGGTTTCCTATTAAGCATTTGTACACAAGCAGAGGCACTGAGTGGATATGGTGACTGGAGCTGGAGCCTGTGTGGAACCACTGTTTACATGTGTGTGAAGTGGCTTTTTTTCAGCCAGGACTGAGCAGATGTCTGGTGTGTGAGCACTGGGGACGTGTGGGGGTGGGGTGGTGGTGGGGTGGGGTGGGGGGGGTGGAGGAGATAAAAACAGGGAGCTAATCAATACAACACATCTCACTAAGAAAAGGCTCCTCACACATCCATGTCCAGTATGTAGTAACGTCCACACGCAGCGATAACTTACATTTAACACTTTTTTTTCCCAGACCTTTGCGACGCTCTGCTTCGAACGTGTGAAAAAAAAGATTCACGGATAGAGACGTTCACAGGTTGTACGGACCGTGTATATAATTGTTTGTGCCTTTTTGTGGGGGGGTAAGTGTGTGTGCGAGTAGCATTAGGATGTGTTGACGCACTGCAGTTTAGTGCTATAGTGCCTATTGTGGAGAAAGTGAGAGGCCTCATTAAAAATGTATGAAAGCCAGACATCAGCCAGCAACCAGGAGCAGCCTCTGGGGATGTGGACCAGACTCTGAAAGCACTTCTACACTGGAACATTACAGGGCCAGCGGACGTGTGGACATGTGTGCAGTGTTAAGCTTATCACTTATCTACGTGTGTGTGTTTTGCCTTTTCGTACATGCTGCATCCATTCCTGTTAAAACTACACTCTTTTTTTTATTTATTTTTTTTATGAAGCTAGTTTCTTGTTTGCCATCTCGTCAGAATCATACTATTGCGAATTTATAGAGCTGCAACCGATTAATCGACTCAAAGTGATCCAAAAAAAAAAAAAATTCAACCAAAATTCTCCTGAATCTAAGCTTTGTTTCCTTCATTTCTCTGCTGTTAAACATTGGTTCCACTGTTGTGTTTCACACGGACGCTTATTATGACGCACAAAGAAGCTTCAATTCAGGAAAACTGCAATAGAATATTTCCCTTCAATCAATTCGAGTCGATTAATCGAATGGTGAATTTTTGCATTCGCTTCAAGCACCTAATCGATTAATCGGTTGCAGCTCTACAAATTTACATTTACATTTGCATTTATGCATTTGGCAGACGCTTTTTTCCAAAGCCACTTACAGGGGGAAAACCAAAATAAAAGAATAAAATACAAGAATAGATAAAAGACATAGAGCAGCAGTACAATTAAAAACAGTGTCGTACAGAAGAATAAAAAAAAGCAAAATAAAAGAATAAAATACAAGAATAGATAAAAGACATAGAGCAGCTGTACAATTAAAAACAGTGTCGTACAGAAGAATAAAAAAAAGCAAAATAAAAGAATAAAATACAAGAATAGATTAAGAAGACATAAAAAGAGCTTTACAATTAAAAACAGTGTCGTACAGAAGAATTAAAAAGTAAAATAAAATAAAAAAACAAGAATAGATTAAAACATAACAACAGCTGTACAATTAAAACAGTGTCGTACAGAAGAATAAAAAAGCAAAATAAAAGAATAAAATACAAGAATAGATTAAAGACATAAAAACAGCTTTACAATTAAAACAGTGAAATAAAAATACCAAGTAAAACAACAGCATAAACAAAACAATACATTTAACCCTTTCATGCATGAATTATGAGAACGTTAGTCAATATTTTTTTATTTTCTTGAGTGGTGTTATTCCTCTTTAGCCGTGAAATAAACAACGCAATTGAAATTTTTTTTGATGAACCTATTTTTCATGGAGTTAAAAAAATGTCCACTCAACTGGACATTTTTTTTTAACTCCATGAAAATGTAAATAATTAGTGTAAAAAACAGTTTGTCATCTTTTCATGGTCATCAGATATGACCCATTTGGACATTCAGAGGCTCTGTAATTACCATGGAAACACCTCCATCTTCTACAACATTGATTCACCAGTAAAACCCACGAAGTTGGATGAATGACAGTGGATGGAGATGCTTAATTAATGATAGATTTGCTGAAAAAGTCCCTTTTTTTTCTGTTTTCCCTGTTTCTGATTTAATAACCTTTGAATTTCCTCTGAGTTTTAATAAACATCAACATGATCGACAGATGAAATATAATAAAATACCTACTTTACGCTGAAAAAATGCTAAATACAGAGGATAATATAATAAATAATAAATGGCGATAAATACATAAGAAAGGTTAAATGGAGAGAGAAAAATCCTTTGGGAACTGCCATCAAAGAAGCGCTGGGTCTTTATGGGTTAAATATTAATAACATTTTATTTCCTTGCCTTTATATTCGCTCCTGCAGATATTCTGCAGGTAGTGTTATAGAAGTTACTGAAGTCAGTCTGGATGGTGCAGCGGCTAGGATCCTGGATGGACTGCTTCTCCTTGAAGTTGGCTGCTTGCTTGTTCTTGATGAAGCTGTGGGTCTTGAAGTAAGGGATGTTGGTGGCGGAAGCTGAGAGAAGCTCTGAGACTGTTCCAGTCTGGAGGAACTTACAAGGGCCGTTCAATAAGTTCATGGCCTCACCCAGAACAGAACAACACAGACTGATAATTTATATTTTATTTTTCAACATAATCTCCATTTACAGCAATGCACTTGGTCCATCGATGTTCAAGCATCACTATCCCATCGCAAAAGAATGTAACATCCTGTATTTTAACAACCAGTATTTCTGGGTGAGGCCATGAACTTATTGAACAGCCCTCGTAGCTGCGACCCCATTCATACCAGCTGACAGACTGTTCAAGTTGAGTCCCATCAATATCCTGTCATAACTACCCTTTGATCTCAATTACAGGGTGGGGAAGCAAAATGTACAATATTTTGAGGCAGGGATTGAAAGACAGTGTATGACCAATGAGTTTATTGAAAGTCATGAGAATTTATTTGCCACAAGAAAATGTACATAATAGAAAATGTTTTTATTCTATGTGTCCTCCTTCTTTCTCAATAACTGCCTTCACACGCTTCCTGAAACTTGTGCAAGTGTTCCTCAAATATTGGGGTGACAACTTCTCCCATTCTTCTTTAATAGTATCTTCCAGACTTTCTCGTAATAGTTTTGCTCATAGTCATTCTCTTCTTTCCATTATAAACAGTCTTTATGGACACTCCAACTATTCTTGAA
Organism: Sphaeramia orbicularis; assembly: GCF_902148855.1. NCBI lineage: Eukaryota > Metazoa > Chordata > Actinopteri > Kurtiformes > Apogonidae > Sphaeramia > Sphaeramia orbicularis. The sequence goes on along the minus strand of NC_043977.1, from coordinate 53,287,122 downwards.
ATCTCCTTTGGTGTGACGAGTGCATTCAGCAAATCACACACTCTTTGACGTTTGCTTTCCTGATTACTCATATGGGCAAAAGTTTCTGAAAAGGTATGGATAATAGTGTTAGGTATGATTATCACATCAATATATGTTTGGTTTCGAAACAATTGACGTAGTGTCTGCTGAGAAAAAACAACTAAATGTTCATTGTAAATTTTGCTTCCCCACCCTGTATACCAAATCCATATGAAGACAATAGAATATCATAATTGTTGATCTGAAAAGTTAAATCTACAGAATGTGAAAGAAAAAAATCTTTCACAAGCAGCTATTTCATGTCGAGACCTATTTTTGGTTATGTAGGGGAAAAAAATAAATCTTTTTTTTTTAGATAAGTGACAAAATAATCTCAAATTCCAATGAAGCCATGCTTAAGCAGAAGGTTAAATGCTTTCTTTCCGACATTTCCATTGGTTTAGCTCATTTGATTAATGAGTAATTTAAAAAAAAAAAAACATGTTTTTTGAGAAAAGTGAAATTCCCTACATAACTGGCACCATCTGATATTAAAATGCTTAAAAAAGTAATTCACACCAATTTTTCAGACAAAATGATTTTTTATAATGATAAAAGGGTATATAAAAGGTCATAAAACTATACTGAAAACAGAAATATATGATTGAGATTTCAAATTATAGCAGTGATAAGTTATGTTATTATTCATTCTTAGAGAACTTTCCGAGGGACTGAATTTAGTTTGTATAAAAAGTTCTGTCATTTTCTTGAAAATCCTTTTTTGGCAAAAATTTTAATGGATTTAGAAACTTCGGATGTTATACTATTGAATTGCAAAAAGTTTGAAATCATTATCTCAATTCTAATCTTTTGGTTCAAAGTCAACAGGTGCATGACTTGACCCTCAGGTTAAATGACATCGTAGAATAGCTGTCCACTGTAGTGACCACTAAGCACGAAAGGGTTAAAATGGAACGTTTGAAAGTGCAGGAGGTGCTCTGTGAAATTTAGTTTGTTATCTTAAAAATAATCAGTGCACAAAAAAGAAGGCACGCAATCACCGAATCAAAAATGGAGAAGTGTCATAATGTTTTGTTTTTCCCAGTAGAACCAGTCCCCTCCTCAGGACTCCATGTTTGTGGTCATGTGGTGACCTCTAATGGTTGAGTGAATGAAGTGCAAGTCAGTCAAAAATAAGAAGTCAATTCAAATGGAAACACCAAGGACGGCGCTCGTGTCCCGTTTCAAACTGAGCCTTAGTGTTGTTTTCATTTTTGGGAATGTCATTGTGTAAGTTTCGTAGTTTAGCCCAAACCGTGATCTTTTCCTAAACCTAACCCTATTGTTTTAACTGGCTAAATTGAACTACGTTAGATCGTAAACCCTTTAAACCCTAACGTGCCTATGGTGCTCGTTCCGTTTGTGTCATTTGTTTGAAATATTCTTAAAAACTTTCCAGTCGAGCTGATAGAATAGACCTGGTTCTTTTCATAAACATTTGAGCTGGAATGGGGGGGGGCAAACACAGAGCACTGAGACCGCTGTAAAAATAGACGGTTTGGGCCTTTTTTTTTGTTTTTCTTTTTAATACCGTTTTCATTGTGTTTTTGGGGGGTTTTTTTGGTTTGTTTGTTTTTCCTGTTGTTTCCAGTGTTGTGGTGACTTCCCTGTATTTTTTTTTTTTGCTGTGGTTTTACTGAGTTTTGTCCATGGAACTGTTGTATGGAGTTAAACAGGTGTCAAAAAGAGCCAAAACTAAAACTACTGGGACCAAATGCAGATAGTTGTTGCTTATTTTATTGTCTTTTTTTTCTCCATTCATTTTTCATGTTATTATTATGTTGTAAATATTTTATTAATATTTGTTCATTTTGTTGCTTATTTTGTTTATTTTTCTAAATTTTGTTTTTATTTTATTATTTTTTTTCTTCAGTTTTGTTGAGTTTATGGCTTATTTTGTTCATGTTACTTATTTTGTTTGATTTTTTATAAATTAATATAATTTATAATAAACCATTTAATCATTTTATTAATAACTTTGGCTGTCTTTGTTCATTTTGTTGCTTTTTTTTTTTTTTTTTCCATTTTTTTGACCATGTAACTGGTTTATGGAGTTCAAACAGGTGTCAAAAAGCAGTTGGACTGATTAAAAAAAAAAAAAAAAAGAGGCCAAAACTAAAACTACTGGGCCCAAATTCAAATAGCTGTTGCTTATTTTATTCTTTTTTTTTTTTAAATTTATTTGTTTTTTTTTAACTTCATTTTTCACACATTTTTTCATGTTATTTATTATTCTGTAAATATTGTATTCATTTTTGTTCATTTAGTTGCTTGTTTGGTTTATTTTTCTACATTTAGTTTTTTTTTTAATTTTAATTAATTTTACTTCAATTTTGTTTAGTTTGTGGCTTATTTTGTTTGTTACTTATTATTCTGTTCATTTATTATACATTTTTTGTTCATTTTATTAATCACTTTGGCTGTTTTTGTTCATTTTGTTGCTTATTTTATTCTTTTTTTTTTTTTTTTTTTTTTCACTGTGTAACTGCTTTATGAAGTTCAACCAGGTGTCAAAAAGCAGCTGGACTGATTTAGAAAAAAAGAGCCAAAACTAAAACTACTGGGACCAAATGCAGATAGTTGTTGCTTATTTTATTGTCTTTTTTTCCATTCATTTTTCATGTTATTATTATGTTGTAAATATTTTATTAATATTTGTTCATTTTGTTGCTTATTTTGTTTATTTTTCTAAATTTTGTTTTTATTTTATTATTTTTTTTCTTCAGTTTTGTTGAGTTTATGGCTTATTTTGTTCATATTACTTATTTTGTTTGTTTTTTTATAAATTAATATAATTTATAATAAACCATTTAATCATTTTATTAATAACTTTGGCTGTCTTTGTTCATTTTGTTGCTTTTTTTTTTTCCATTTTTTTGACCATGTAACTGGTTTATGGAGTTCAAACAGGTGTCAAAAAGCAGTTGGACTGATTAAAAAAAAAAAAAAGAGCCCAAAACTAAAACTACTGGGCCCAAATTCAAATAGCTATTGCTTATTTTATTCTTTTTTTTTTTTTTTTTTTTTATTTGTTTTTTTTTAACTTCATTTTTCACACATTTTTTCATGTTATTTATTATTCTGTAAATATTGTATTCATTTTTGTTCATTTAGTTGCTTGTTTGGTTTATTTTTCTACATTTAGTTTTTTATTTTTATTTTAATTAATTTTACTTCAATTTTGTTTAGTTTGTGGCTTATTTTGTTTGTTACTTATTATTCTGTTCATTTATTATACATTTTTTGTTCATTTTATTAATCACTTTGGCTGTTTTTGTTCATTTTGTTGCTTATTTTATTCTTTTTTTTTTTTTTTTTTTTTTTGACTGTGTAACTGCTTTATGAAGTTCAACCAGGTGTCAAAAAGCAGCTGGACTGATTTAGAAAAAAAGAGCCAAAACTAAAACTACTGGGACCAAATGCAGATAGTTGTTGCTTATTTTATTGTCTTTTTTTCCATTCATTTTTCATGTTATTATTATGTTGTAAATATTTTATTAATATTTGTTCATTTGTTGCTTATTTTGTTTATTTTTCTAAATTTTGTTTTTATTTTATTATTTTTTTTCTTCAGTTTTGTTGAGTTTATGGCTTATTTTGTTCATGTTACTTATTTTGTTTGTTTTTTTATAAATTAATATAATTTATAATAACCCATTTAATCATTTTATTAATAACTTTGTCTGTCTTTGTTCATTTTGTTGCTTTTTTTTTTTTTTTTTTTTTTTCCATTTTTTTGACCATGTAACTGGTTTATGGAGTTCAAACAGGTGTCAAAAAGCAGTTGGACTGATTAAAAAAAAAAAAAAAAAAAAAAAGAGCCCAAAACTAAAACTACTGGGCCCAAATTCAAATAGCTATTGCTTATTTTATTCTTTTTTTTTTATTATTATTTATTTGTTTTTTTTAACTTCATTTTTCACACATTTTTTCATGTTATTTATTATTCTGTAAATATTGTATTCATTTTTGTTCATTTTGTTGCTTATTTTGTTTATTTTTCTACATTTTGTTTTTATTTTATTATTTTTTCTTCAGTTTTGTTGAGTTTATGGCTTATTTTGTTCACATTACTTATTTTGTTGGTTTATTATAAATTAATATAATTTATAATAAACCATTTAATCATTTTATTAATCACTTTGGCTGTCTGTGTTCATTTTGTTGCTTATTTTATTCTTTTCTTCTTTTTTTTTTTGACTGTGTAACTGCTTTATGGAGTTCAACCAGGTGTCAAAAAGCAGTTGGACTGATTTAGAAAAAAAGAGCCAAAACTAAAACTACTGGGACCAAATTCAAATAGCTGTTGCTTATTTTATTTTATTTTATTTTATTTTATTTTATTTTTTTTGTACTTAATTTTTCACACATTTTTTTCATGTTATTTATTATTCTGTAAACATTGTATTAATTTTTGTTCATTTAGTTGCTTATTTGGTTTATTTTTCTACATTTAGTTTTTTATTTTAATTAGTTTTTCTTCAATTTTGTTTAGTTTGTGGCTTATGTTCTTTGTTACTTATTATTCTGTTGGTTTATTCTAATTTTTTTTTTCATTTTATTAATCACTTTGGCTTTTTTTTTCATTTTTTTGCTTATTTTATTCTTCTTTTTTTTTGACCGTGTAACTGCTTTATGGAGTTCAACCAGGTGTCAAAAAGCAGCTGGACTGATTTAGAAAACAAAAAAAGAGCTACTACTGAGACCAAATTCAGATAGTTGTTGCTTTTTTTTTTTTTTTTTGTCATCTAAAATGGCTGTGGAGGTCCTCATCATTCCACACTGTTGTAAGACACGTTTTAACACTTTACTTGAATATCTTGAAGACACGATCAATCATGTGGGTTAAGTATTCAATGTCAGAATTAATTCAAAAGGTGTTTCCAGTTCCTTTATTTGTATTCGCTCTTCTGTGAAAATATTACAAAACCATCTCAAGCATGCGTGGGTTTGAAATTTGCTCTTTATCAGTGTAAAATTTCAAAAATATTAATTAAACATGTTTACGGAAACACATCTACTCAATGGTATTTGTGCATATTTTGCATGTGAAGGGTCGGTTTCACTTAATAATAGACACAGAAACATAGACTAGACACACAGAACATTGAGTGTTGAATGAAACAGCTGTTTGTTACTGTTAAGTATAAATACAGGCACCGTTTTCACTTGAGCATTTTAACCCTTTCATGCATAGTGGTCACTAGAGTGGACAGTTATTCTACAGCTGTTCTCTTGTGTATTCATGGATTTTGTTGTTTTAGTTCCATATCATCTAACACTCCGGGCGCTCATACACTGACATTCATACCATTACTGTAACTTTGCTGTTTTTGATAAACCTGATCTGTAGTAACATGGCTGAGTGTAAAGTAATTGCTTGTTATTTTTATTTGACTGTAATTAACAACAAAAGCTTTTTTTCATATTATCTCCATGAAGTGATTAATGACTAGTATTAGAGTATGTTAAAATGTGAGAAAACAACAAATTAGTAGCATTAAAAATGGTTTTCTTTCATACTTTTCACACAGTATATTTGTAAATACATGTTTCTTTGCATCAAAAATTAAATGCATGGTGTCTAGCTGAGTGGACATTTTTGCAACTCCATGAAAAATAGGTTCATAAAAAAAATTAAAAAAAATAAAAAAAATTGAATTGCATTGTTTTTTTAATGCCTAAAGAGGAATACAAACACTCAGGAAAAAAAATCTTGATTAAGGATCTCATAATTCATGCATGAAAGGGTTAACTTGCACATGTAGCTTTTTGATGGCACGGCACTTTAAACAAACATATTTGCACATAGAAAATAATGGCACATGATTGGTTTTAAAAGTGGTTTATTGATGATTTTATTATCTTTCCTTTTCAGTTTTTACATCCGGTGGCACTAGCATTTTAACTGATGACTGCATGGCCCTGGAGACAAAAAGAGACCGAAATTACATCCCAAACAGCTGTGGTGCAATATGAATGTGCAATATTTAGGTTTAACTTTGTTTCGTGTCTGTGTGTTAGTGGATTTTAAAGTGTTTAGTGAATGGTGTTTTAGTGTTTGTACTTACTTGTCCTTGTGTCCATAGTGATGGGCTGCTGACACGTGAAGCTCCGGGGCATGCGCCGTAGCTCATAAAGCAGATGTATCGAAGCACAGTGCAGAGGCGTGGTTTAGTTGAGTGACTTGTGACGTTCGACACCCTTTTTTTTTTTTTTTGACCCACCACCACCCCCCCTCTTTGGGGGACAACTTTATTATTAATTACAGCTTATACTTAACAAGTGACCAGTAACAATTTCAAGTTTATACTCCTATTGACCTACATTCCTTGCTAGTATATATGTACATAGAGGGAGGGGTTCATATAAACAAAAGTGCACAGGGACGAGACTTAACAAAGTGGCAGATTGACACACGACAGTGGGACAGAACGAACATAAGACAAGACATTGAGACAAACCAGACATAAGACAAATCAGTAGGATAGGACAGACATAAGACAAGATAAATGGACAGACAAATTAAGTGGTCACTCTTATTGATGCTACTGTCGATCAGATGTATTGCGTTGTTGTAAGTGTGGTGTGTGTGTATATTTATGTTAACGATGAGTGGGGGTGAGGTGTGGAAGTTAAATGCTGAGATAGAAAGTGGGTGTTGGGGGGGTTAAAGGGGCAAGGGGGTATGTGTTCTGTTCTGATGATATATGCAGTTTTTGGCTATGTTTGTTTTAAGAAAGTTATGAATGGGTTCCAGTTGTTCTCAAAGGCTGACATTCGACACACTTGAGTGACGTATGAAGCAGCTGAGTGCTTCGAATCCCCCATTTACCAATGAACCGTAAAACGCACTTTGCCCAAATCCATAATATAATCTGTATTTGCACCAACTCCATGTGAAATGACATCAGTCTCTATTTGTGGAGCTCATCTCATGAATGTAGCAGCAACATTTAAATGTCCCATACCTCAACAAGTGAAGATCTTTTTAAGGTTACATACTGATATTCCACATTAGGATCATGGTTTTCAATAATTACTGTCATTATTACTGGTAATATTATTATTGTGTCCACTACAAACATAGTCATCCAGTGTAGTCAAACAGGAATGTGCACGGACAATCAAATCCAAAACAATCCATGAACACTGGGATGTGTTGTGCATTTAATAGGTCTGCTGCAGAATGGAAAGAAGTTTGACTCTTCGACACATCTCGGTTGCACTTCATTGTAATGACCACTAGATGTCCTCCTCAAGCACTGTGTAATTGGAGCTTCGAGCGATGAACCAGGTTTCGTAAAAAGTGTCGAAGCTCCAACAAAGCCTTGTTCAGCCATCATCATGTGTCCAAGTCCATCAGTGGAAAGAGTCCCCGCAGGAACGACAGCCCTTAAGAAGGTTCCGGCCTGGAGAAGGCAGGGAAATGTGTGTGTGTGTGTGGGGGGGGGGGCAGGAGGTGTATTTTATTGGTTTATGGGTTTTTATTTATCTTTGGTGTTTGGGTTTGGAGTTTTATGTACATAACTTGGGTTTTATATAGGTAATGGTTGTGGGTTTTGAAGGTTTTCAATTAGTTTTAACAATTTATGTACTTTTGTAACTCCCCTGTTGAGTTGTAGTGGTTTTATCCAGTTGGCTGAACACTATAAAAGGCGCCTGTTTCCATCAGTTGTGGTTTTGCTGCTGGAGAAGACACTGCTGCTCCGACCTCCATCTGCACTTGCACTTTTTAGCATTCGCACTTTTTAGTAGTGATGGGTAGATGAGGCGTCGTGAAACGTTTCAACACATTGCCAAACTGTATTGATACTGTGTCGATACTGTGTCACTGAATACTGACACCTGCTGGATCTTCAAAATCCCTACAGGCAACCTCGCTGGCAGACTCAACTGACACTGATTTGATGACCTAGTAAATACAATAATATAATTTAAGTCATTGTGTTTTATGTTGTATTATTTCATATCTTCATTTAAATTTAAAATATCTTTGATATTTTTAGATACAGTCAATAAATAATGTGAACATATCATAACGTGAAAATGTAAGTGAACATGTTGTGAATGAGGATGCTTGTGGACTGGGATTTTTTTTTTTTTCAAATTTTTATTTAAAAAGAAAAGTTTTTCCAACCTTTTGAGCTTGATGGATAAAAATGAAGTAAAGAATAAATGAATAGGAATTAATTATCAATAAAGCAACTGTGAGTCAGTTGCAGAATGGCTGTATACCTGAGTTTCTCCTGGTGGATCTGGGACTTCATTCTCATGCCTGGCCCTAGAATGGCTCAGCATTGAAGAGGTGCTTTTGTTTAAATAGGAAAGTTCTGTCAAACAAATGCGACATTTAACCTGCAGAAAATAATATGAATAGTAAACTAAGAGTCACTTTGAAATGAATTTGAATTCAGATAGATCAAGTGGAAACCCCAAGAGGAACAGGATGAAACAACAAGGAAATTAAAACAAATCCCTTATTTTCTGATATGAGATCCAAATGGTCCCACACGGTGGAAACCTTTCTTTTGGCTTGAGGCTGCTCCAGAATTCTTGATGAATTTGACAATGAACCGCAAAAGATCAGAGATTCTTTTGGCAGATGCATCCCGCTGACAGATGCGCTTCCTTATAAACACAGTTTGGCGCCTCAGTGTCAGTTCCGAACACTTCCTGTATCGGTCACGTGACTTTCTTAAAGCGATACGCGCACCGACACGGGGTTTTGCCCTATGAGCTCGACGCATGCGCTGACGCATCAGTGTTGCCGGACCCATCACTACTTTTTAGCGTGTGCACTTTGTTTGGAAATAGTGATTGTTGAAAATATTTTAAAAATTGTGGACCACGCCATCTCCTGCCTCTGCCTCTTCTCCTCCCTCATTTCACTTACCTCCAACCACTAAACGGCCAGCCTACCTCACAATAACAGATGTAGATCAGAATTTCATTTGTTTTTGTATTATTGTGCTGGCATCTCTGACTTTTGTGTTGGTTCATTTTTTGCCCTTCAAACTGGAACTGAACTGAAAATTGTTTTGTGCTTCAGACACTTTGTTAGTCCTTCTTAATCTGGATAATCCATCGAACATATTTTCTGTTGTCCTGGTGCCAGCATGACACAATTTCCAAGCGATATCTAAAAAGCAGATATGTCAAAACTGAAAACAATAAAACTGCACCATTAAATACAAACAAAATTTAACAAAAAAAAAGCCCTTACACACCCAGGTAACTAAGGGTGGGTCAGGGTCCGGGGCTTTATCACCCTTGGGAATCCAAGGTCTGGAGGTCTGACGTGACTGAGAATGTTGCAATCCTGACTTAGATGTGATTTCTATTGTCCACCAATAGGGGGCGCTGTGTGTCAGATTCAATGTTATTACCTCAGCCAGGAGGTGTTGTGATCACTTTGCTTTGTGTGCTTGCTTGTTTGTTTGTTAGTAAGAAAACTCAAAAAGTTATGGAGGGATTTTCATGAAATTATCAGGAAATGTTGATACTGGCACAAGGAAGAAATGATGAAATTTTGGTGGCTTGCCCCCTCCCCCCTAGACCCGATCACCACCAAAATGTAACCATTTCTTCCTTGTGCCAGTATCAACATTTCCTGCAAATTTTATGAAAATCCCTCCATAACTTTTTGAGTTATCTTGCTAACAAACAAACAAACATGCACAGGAGGCAGATCTGTCTTGGCAGGGGTCTGCGCTCTAAGCTAAATTCCGTTCATGCTACAGTATATTAAGTTAAGTAATTTCATAACTATTTTGGTCAGAAATAGGATTTTAAGTGTGAATAACTTAAAAAGAAAATTGTTAAATCAATGATAAATTAAATTGGCTGCAATTGAGAAAATTAGTCAGTGTAACCTAAAATGCTGGGTTGGATATTGGGGTTGATTTTACAACAGATTTAAAGTACAAATAACTTGTCTTTTAGTGTTTTCTACTTAATAGTTTAAGTTCAATACTTTTAGCATTAAAGTTGAACCTACTTAAACCAATTGATTAGTCAATCATTACTCAAATCATTTAAGTGCAATCACTTGCCTCAAATTTTTTGAGTAAACTCTACTTATCCGGGCTTACAGTGTACTTACCCTGTCCTTGTGTCCATAGTGATTCATGAAATTTTCTGGAAATGTTGATACTGGCACAAGGAAGAAATGATGAAATTTTGGTGGCTTGCCCCCTCCCCCCTAGGCCTGATCACCACCAAAATGTAATCATTTCTTCCTTGTGCCAGTATCAACATTTCCTGCAAATTTTATGAAAATCCCTCCCTAACTTTTTGAGTTATCTTGCTAACAAACGAACAAACACGCACAGGAGGCAGGTCTGTCTTGGCAGGGGTCTGCGCTCTCCGAGTGCTTTTCTTGTCATGACATTTTGACAGGGACGGGTGTATTTTTTTGTTTGTCTGTTAGCAAGATAACACAAAAAGTTATGGACGGATTTGGATGAAATTTTCAGGAAATATTGATACTGGCACAAGGAACAAATGATAAAATTTTGGTGGGGATGGGGGGGGGGGGGGGGGGGGGGGGGGGCTGATCTGCCTTGGTGGAGGTCTGCACTCTCTGAGTGCTTTTCTAGTTATTGTTTTATTGTCCTACTGTGCTGCCTCTTGGCTGGGTTGTCAATGTAAATGACAAATGACAAATGAAAATAAAGGTGGAAAAAACATTGTCATTAGAACGCTGTGAAATGAGAAAATAACACAAATTATTCCAAAAGACAGGAGCACATGATAGCCATAGTCGGCCTTTATAGTCGTATGGCTGTGGAATCTGAGGTAAAGCCCCCGTCTTGAACCTGCACCGATGCCGTCCTGTATTAAATAAACTTCCTCAGTGGCTCGGGTCGCTTAGCGCTCCAGTGGCTCCCCTTCAGTGTCATGTGGGATTTGAGGGGTTTGCATGCCTTCATACTGGGTCTGAATCTTCTCTGATGCAGAACAAAGCCTTTCTGCACATCGTTCTTCCTTTGCTGATCCATCATTACAACAGTAGCTGACTTCTGCTATGGTTTGCTGCACGTCATTTCAATCAACATCAGTGTCAGTGGGAAGAATCATCACACCTGATTGTGAAGGTGTGTGTGTGTGTGTGTGTGTGTGTGTGTGTGTGCGTGCGTGTGTGTGTGTGTGTGTTGATGAGGGTGTGTATGCAAATGTATCTGTGTGATCACTGAATGCCTGTGCTTTACTCAGAGCTTTGGCACCAGAGGGAAATAAAAAGACCCAGAGAATAATGACAGATTTATAATTACAGAATCTAGCGTTCAGCGCTACTCAGCAACAACTGTCTGGGGAGGCCATCTGACGGTAATTTCTGCTGATCAGGCCCACCACACACACACTTTGGGGTCACAATACACTAACACTCAGACACACATAGGCTATATACACTGTAAAAAAAAAAAAAAAAACGTTAAAAAAAACAGTAATATTCAGACAGCAGGGGTGCCGAAAAAAATTCTGTTAAACAATGGAAAATAACCATCTCATAAAAATACGGTAATTTTCCATAATTAAAATAAATTTTTTGCCCTAACTTTACATAAGATTTGTTATATTTTTGGACTTTTTAATAAAGAATATTTACATGTATTAAAACAATCAAATTACCTATAAATATATACATAAATGTATAAAAATAATTTTCAATGAGACTCAGTTGTACAATCCACTGATAAAAACTGTATTTGGACAGTTTATCAGTGCTTATACATGTTATACATTCACGTAAATACATTTATTCAACATTTTTGTTACACACAAGATATTTGTCAATTAACAAACAAGTCTTGTTAAACTTACAGAACAAATATTTCTTTTACTGTTAATTGTCAGTAATTTTATTTCTTTTTTTTTTTTTTTACAGTATTAAACTTTAAATTAACAGTTTAATCTCATAAATAGAAAAAAATATATTTATGAAATTATGATGCATTTGCAAATGTATTTTAACTGTATTTTTCTGTGAAAAAATAAAAAAAAAATCTCTTAAAAAAATTTAATTTTATGGTTATTCACAGTTACAGTTGTTTTGTATTATTTTACATTTGATGTGTAAAATCACAGTCTATTTTTGTCATTTCATTGATATTTTCCTGTATCTTAAAAATACAGGAAAAATCTGTAAAATGAACAGTGAAAATTCTGTTAAATTACAGATTTTTTTTTTTTTTACAGTGTATGCACATGCACACAATATGTATTCTTGTGTGTTTGGTGTGACATAAGGTTGTCCAGTTAATTTTCTAGACATAAAAGCATCACGTTCCTGATTCACTGCGAAATTACTGCGTAACAGTCACAAAAATATATCAGGAATGTCTGCTTTATGGGAGGAGGTCAGAGATATGAGGCAGAGAAGAGAACAGAACATATATTTAATGGAATTATTAACTGACATGAGATATTATTAAACATAGTTGCAAGTAGTAATTAGTCAACCTAGTCGTTTGGCAGGGAAGTGTCACTATGGCAACGTGATCTGATCATGTCAGAAGCGGGGCTGGAAAAAACTGATAGAAAATTTCAGAGATGTTTGGTCTGGAGAGGATGGGTTCCATGTTTGGATTAGAAGACTCAAAAGGACATTTTTAAGGTAAACCTGAAGAAGGGATGAATGATACATGTACAGGTTTGATGTGAAACTGTGCAGTGGTTTAGAGAGAGAGAGAGAGAGAGAGAGGGAGAGAGAGAGAGAGAGAGACAGAGACATATGTGACAGACAAAGCTCCAGGTCAGTGACACTTGTAGAAATAATGATAATAATTCAATGTGGCCTTTGAAACAATATGATTTTCACACTAAAAGAAGTCTGACAGATGATTAATAACCCACACCTCCTACTATTTAATGAACACCTCAACGAATTTTGATGCAAATGCTTGATGTATTTACAGTTTTACCATATTTAGTGAGCTAGCGTTTAGCATTAGCCTACCCATCATCCCTGGGGCATCACAAGCTCCATGTGTTTGTCCAAATATGTTGACATGTGGCTCTAAGTAAACTGAGATGGAAATGGTTCAAATGCAGATTCAGCAGGTGACTTCAGCATCTTCCACTTCTTATATACAGACCATTAGACACAAAAACTATTCAACAATTATTGGGGAAAAATCCATTGTACTTATTCCTTAATTATTCCCACAAATAATTAAGCACCAAGAGCATATGACATTGGTGTTAGTAATATATATACAGGGTGGGGAAGCAAAATTTACAATGAACATTTAGTTGTTTTTTCTCAGCAGGCACTACGTCGATTGTTTTGAAACCAAACATATATTGATGTCATAATCATACCTAACACTATTATCCATACCTTTTCAGAAACTTTTGCCCATATGAGTAATCAGGAAAGCAAACGTCAAAGAGTGTGTGATTTGCTGAATGCACTTGTCACACCAAAGGAGATTTCAAAAACAGTTGGAGTGTCCATAAAGACTGTTTATAATGGAAAGAAGAGAATGACTATGAGCAAAACTATTACGAGAAAGTCTGGAAGATACTATTAAAGAAGAATGGGAGAAGTTGTCACCCCAATATTTGAGGAACACTTGCGCAAGTTTCAGGAAGCGTGTGAAGGCAGTTATTGAGAAAGAAGGAGGACACATAGAATAAAAACATTTTCTATTATGTACATTTTCTTGTGGCAAATAAATTCTCATGACTTTCAATAAACTAATTGGTCATACACTGTCTTTCAATCCCTGCCTCAAAATATTGTAAATTTTGCTTCCCCACCCTGTATATATATATATATATATATATATATATATATATATATATATATATATATATATATATATATATATATATACACACATATATATATATACATATATATATATATATATATATATATATATATATATATATATGTATATATGTGTGTGTGTGTGCGTGTGTGTGTGTGTATATGCCACCTAGATTTCTTTAGGTTGTTTCTGCAGTAAAAATGTCCTGTTTGTCAATTCGTTTGCGCATTTTTTCATGAAGAACTTAATATCTGGCAGTTAATTACCTTCACCAGGAGGTATTGTGATCACTTTGCTTTGTGTGTTTGTTTGTAAGCAAGATAACTCAAAAAGTTATAAATGGATTTTCATGAAATTTTCAGGAAATGTTGATACTGGCACAAGAAAGAAATGATTACATTTTGGTGGTGATTGGTGGGGGGGAGATCTGTCTTGGTGGAGGTCTGCGCTCTCTGAGTGCTTTTCTTGTTATTATTTGCAATAAATGCTTAAAACAGTGTGTTAAAAAAAAAAAAAATTGCCTTTTTTTAATCATGTTTATTATATGAAAAACATCTGTAAATGTGCATAACAATGCTTTATGAGTTTATAGAAGTAAACATATTAGTTTGATGTGCAGTAGTCTAGATTATTCTGTGTCCATGTTATCATTTCTAGTCATTTTTATCTCTTTGATAGTATCTGTTTACTTTCTGTGTCGTTGTAAACTGAGCCTCTCATTTCACTGACACTGCGTCTCTTTCTGCTCTGGCTTTTATATACTATACAAACCAGAAAAACACAGATAAAAACAGTGAGAAATGGCAGTTGAGTTTGATAGTCATATCACCGCTCAATCATTTCGACTGGGCGCTTAAAATGACTGGATGGTGTTTTTTCAGTCCTGTCCGTTGCACAGGTGACTACATTTTTTTTTGTGTGTGTGTGTCTGTGTTAGTGTATTGAATTAATTGGTTGTACTCAGGTTGTGAAGGGATTTTAAGCGATATAGTAAAAAATGCTCCAGGAAAACATCTCACACCCCACCTTTAAATCACTTCCACCATTGGATGCTGATTGAATATTGTCAATAGTAAGACCGGTCCAGGAAGGGGTTAACTAAAGGGTTAACTGGCTGTCAGTCTTCATAGGTTGCTTGAACAATGTCAGTTATGTTAAAGCAGGTCCGTCTACTCTGACACACCGCAGAAGAGTTTAGAACTTGCCAGCTAAGTGTTTTTTTTTGTTGTTGTTTTTTTTAATAGTTTGACGGACATTGTAAAGTCAGTGTAAAGGCAAAGAGCGCACAACCAGAACCAAGTCTTCCAGCAATCTTCAGTTCCTTTTGTTCCCCCTGTGCTGTTTCAGTTTGCTCCATAATAAGCCAACCTAGAAGTTATTATTTTCTATTTAGGCTTTTCAATGCTATCTCAAATAAACTGCATTTCTGAATCTTCTGAATTGTCCTATGATTTCCTTCTGCAAGTACAAAACATTATCTAGAATTCTTTCATTATTAATTGCTTCCTGCCATTGGACGGGTACGTCAACTGTCAGTCAATCTCTCTGTGCAGCCGCTCTCCTTTTTTTTTTTGTGTGTGTGTGTAAAGTTAAATCCATTTGCTATTGTGTCAAATTGATGTGCCAGATCCCAGTTTGAACAGGATTACTATGCATGGCCCAACATCCTGTCTGAGTGCAAGCTGTACTGTTTTTCTGTCTCATTTTTTAATCCCCTGAATGAATTTGGGTCTGTGTCTGTCGCCGTCAAAAGCGTACACAAGTCTCTTCAAAATAGAAACGCTCTCATTTTCAGTCATATTTAATTTATATTGGAGATGTTGGCGCGGATGCTGAATAAAAATTGAGCGAGGTTAGTTTTTTTTTAGTTATTTTATCCACTTTATCCCGCAGGTGCGTCTGCAACATCGACTGTTCCCACATCAGCTTCAACCCGGTGTGCGCCTCCGACGGCCGTTCCTATGACAACCCCTGTCAGGTGAAGGAGGCGTCTTGTCAGAAGCAGGAACGCATCGAGGTCAAATACCTGGGCCACTGCCAAGGTCAGAACGCTTTCCTGTATGCTCACACATGCACGTGCATTCAAACACAGACAATCCAATAAAATAAAATAAAGTTGCAGCAGTGTTTGTGATGGTGAGGTGAGGCAGCGGGGGGGCAACGGCATTAAATGTAGATTAACTATACTTTGAATCTCATCTGACTGTTTTACATGTATTTACTTATTTATGAGAAACTATCTGGAGAACAGGAAACAGTTGGTGATGATGGGAGACTGTCGTTCTGAGTGTTTGGGTGTTGTATGTGGTGTCCCCCAGGGGTCAGTGTTTGGACCTAAACTGTTTCTGGTGATTATTAATGATATATGTAAAGTGTCTGAACAAATTAAATTTATATTATTTGCTGATGACACAAATATTATGGGAACCGGTGAGGATTTGCACCAACTTTTGGACTTAATCACTTTAGAGCTAAATAAAACTAAGTTATGGTTTGACAAAAATAATTTGTCAATAAATCTGTGTAAAACGAAATTCATGATTTTTGGTAAATGTAAAACAAGTAATGAGGTAAAGGTAGAAATAGAGGGTGTAGATACAGAAAGGGTGAATCAAAACAAGTTTCGTGGAGTGAAAATTGATGATAAAATTTGCTGGAAACCTCACATAAAACATGTACAAAACGGACTATCCAGAGGCATCTCAGTCCTGGCCAGAGCAAAAAAATCACCTCCGCCAAGAGGTACTGGGATCACTTTGCTTTGTGTGTTTGTTTGTTTGTTAGCAACTTTACAGGAAAACTATTCCAACCATCTTTACCAAATCTTCCCCACAGATAGGCCTAGGCCCTGGGACCAACCCATTCAATTTTGGGCCAAGTAGGCCAAAGTTCAAGGTCACAGCAAGGTCACAAAATCTACAACTTTCCTTTCTGTCATCATTGAGCAATTTTCCAAAATTCATAAGAAATTCAAAATGACTCCGATTAGCCTCCAATTTGATCCACCTGTAGCTTAGAACAGTATCTTGTATCTGGCACAAAATTGTCCACATCCACTGTGGAATGTGGACTCTGTGGACATTTACATTTAACATTGAAAATCCCATTTACCACACATTTAAAATTAGAACTCAGCAAATATTGATTGTAATTGAATATAATTTGACATACACATGACCGGTACTAAGCTTCAACTTTGTACGAAATATCATTCTGCTCCAGTTCTTTTCCGTTATGCTCTGTTGACTTTTATTTTTTATGCACCATTTTTTTTTTTAAAAAATCATAAAAAATGCAATTCGTGAAATATCATTATGAAATTTGTTTTGCACATCCATAGACATATGTTCTATGACATAAGTTCCGGTTTTTGCTGTTCAACGAAAATTACGGAAGCAGTTACACAGGGAATTTGCGGGAGGTCACAATTTGTTTTCTGTTACATTCAAATGCTAACTAATAACTTGAAAATGACACCAGTTAGCCAACATGGTTAAATTATCGACATATAGGAACTCGTATATGAGCTTTCATATGGCACCATTTTGTTGACCTCGGATGACCTAGGAGAAGTTCTTTCCACTTGCCAAATTTGGCAAAATTAGGTCATGTGACAATTTCGCCAGCAGACATTAGGGTTCAGGTGGTTCATTTCTGAAATTAACTCTAGTGTCCTGAAAAATCTTGTGACAACTTTCCATTTGAACTTTCTTCATGAACAAGAATCAGTGACCATATGGGCTTCAGAGCATGTTTTTTCTTTTAATTATAGTTTTTATTTATTTCAGTTAACAAAAATATTTTACTAATCCTAGTTTTGGTCATTTCGTTAGTTTTCATTAACGATAATAACCTTGCAGCGGAGGCCAACCCAACGTGGCATCACTCCTCATCTGTGATCCGCTGGATTCACTAAAACACATTTCATCATCACATGTTTCACCCAAGCGTATTTGAGACCAGCGCGCTAAGATAATCCTCCAAACCCCACATAGCCGTCACCACTCAGGATATTGATAATTTTGTCTGAATAATAATCCTCCCCTTTATTTAGCGTCGTATCTTTTCCTTCTTGTGCAGTATATGTAGGGATAAAGTTATTTTATTAATGTCTGTGGTAAAATCCCTAAACTGAGTCATACTGCTAAGCCATGATAGGGAAAACAAAGGGGCTTAAAATGTCTATTTTTAAACATGTTTTTTACACTTTATTTCACTTATTTTTTTAATCCTTTGCTTGGGTTGTGATCCAAAACTCTTTATGGCTGAATGTATATATATATATAAGTACATAAAAAATCTACTGTTAGCCTCATAGCATAATTGTCTAATTCATCCACAAATAGACAGAAGTATGTAGACACGCTGAATTCAGGTGTTTCTTTTCTAACAGGGGTCTGGCATACAAAACAATAATGACTAATGTCAGAATATACTTTTATATTTTGGGATGGATTGCATTGGTTAGTTTGGATTAAATTGTTATCTTTGTTTCCAAAATGACTTGGAGATGGTTTGGATTTAATGTCTCTCAACATTGATTTTTCTCCTTTTTTATCTGTGACTCTGATTTTAAAAGTTCTTCCTCTAAATTTCTGTAATATTTTTCCCACTCTGACTGTAAATAATAATTTTCTACCACAACTAACCATCTACTTTCTTCACATCTCACTCAGGCAAAAAAAAGAAAAATGTAGAAGAAAAATATTGATGTTTGTAAAGTATATGGACATAAATGTTGGGACACATCATGTCTGCGAACTGTCAAACTGTCAGCAGTCTCAGAATTTCCAAATGTAAAGGGGGTGGGGGGTGGTAAACGTGACAAATTCATGGAGCCCATAGAGCAGTGGAGGGGGTCCAGTTGATACAGGTTAGAGTTGTGAAAATTTCGTATAAGATCCGCTGTTTAATAGAAGAATAGAACCTGAGAGCTGGAGGTTGAAGGCGCTGGAGCCCCCCCCCCCCCCCAAAAAAAATTCCCCCTTCAGTTTCTTTGACTAATCGCACCCAGCACACATGAAAGTTTAAGGTTGCAAAAAGAGAGATTTTTAAATCACTTAAATTTAATGGAAATTTGATAAATTGATAAATCTTGTGAGTAAAACTTTTTGGTTCAGATAACAATGGCATCACACCTTGCTTTTCTCATGTCTACTATTACTTTGTGTAATGAAGTTCGGGTATGACCTAGCGTCACGTATATATTATATATTATGTATGTGACATCATAACATATCAGACCATCATGTCTTCTCTGAGTCATCCTGGATTTGCCCATTAAGTGTGAAAATGTGTGTTGCGTTACAAAAGTTACCATGGACTTCTGAGGAGATAAAATTACAATTCGGTCTCCAGAGGTGTCAAGTAATGAAGAACAAATACTTTATCTTACTTAAGTAGAAATTTTGGTTATCTTTATTTCACTGTAGTAATTATTTTTCAGCCGACGTTTTACTTTCTATTCCTTATATTTTAAAAATAGCCTTGTTCCTCCTGTTTCATTTCAGCTTGTTTTCATTCCTTGTCATCATTCAAATAAATAAAACTTTCCAGATAAATGGCTCCATCTGGATAGAGTGAATTTGATTGTGGTTGGATGAGAAGTATAAACATGTACCATTCTGACACCCTATTGGTATACCTCCAATCCAATCCAATCCAACTTTAATTGTAAAGCACTTTAAAACAACCACAGTGGACCAAACTGCTGTACAGAAGAATAATTAAAACCAAATTAAATGAATAAAATACAGAAATAGATTTAAAGACATAGAAACTGTACAAAAAAGAAAAAAGTGCTGTACAGAAGAGTAAATAAAACCCAAATAAAAGAATAAAATACAAGAATAGATTAAAAAGCCATACAATTAAAAACAAACAAACAAACAAATAAACAGATAGATAGATAGATAGATAGATAGATAGATAGATAGATAGATAGATAGATAGATAGATAGATAGATAGATAGATAGATAGATAGATAGATAGATAGATAGATAGATAGATAGATAGATAGATAGATAGATAGATAAGAACAATAAACCACTACCAAATAAAAACAATAGAAGAAAGATAGTACCTTCAAACATCTCTCATGGTTTCAAAAGCCAAGGAGAAAAGATGGTTTTGAAGAAGGGATTTAAAAACAGACAGAGGAGGCCTGTCTGATATGCAGAGGCAGATCATTCCATAGTTGTAAATGTAAATATTTTCATGTGTTTACACTAAAGCAAAGTATAATTTCACAAAAAATGTGAATAACATGAACAAATATGAACAACCTGACATGTCATAAGAGAAGTAAGTACAATTTTAACAATATTCCGCCTGTTTCTTAATGTTTTTGTGTATTTGTAGATCCACTGTGATCCTAAAGTTATAATGTACGTGTGTAAATGATAAACTGAGGCAGAATATTGTTAAAATAACACTTATTTTTTCAGTTTGTTCATGTTATTCACAGTCTGAAAGGATAGTCTGTAGATGTAAACCTTTTCACAATGTAATTTTACTTTTTCACTCTTAAACATAGAGAAAAGTTTGGAGTTGATATTTTTTTTATATTATTATGTTATTATTTTACTGGTTCGGCCCATTTCGGATCAAATTTAGCTGAATGTGGAACTGAACTAAAATGAATTCGACACCTCTGATGTAACATATCTGATATGCCATCGTCTGATGACAGTACACAGCCAAGTTTATTCCAAACCAGTTAATGGAAACGTGCCTTATTCGCATTTTCATTTTTGTGACATTTCAAAAGTTCACTTCAAATTCACTTGACATTTTAAAGCGTGGCCATTGTAACCTCAGAATACACCAGACTGACATGTAGAGCTGTTAGTGAAATAATAAAACATATTCTAGCAGATATTGTAAGCAGATATTATTGTACAGTAATTGGTACAATCGATCAAATTCAAGTGGTTAAAGTCGGTAAGTTTATGAGTACGTTTGCAAAAGATTTGCGCTGCATTCATGTGGTACAAACAGGACAAATGTTGGAGATGTGAGAACAAAGATGAAGGAGTAATGGGGAGTAAAGCAATCAGAGCCAACCACCGCTGGATCACAGACACAAATCTTTATTCCACCGTGTTCAACCTTTTGGGTCTGACGGTCTGATTGATTCGATCACACTCCCACACATTCTGTTTCAATCCAAATGTTGAAAGCAGCGAAACAAACGCCGTGTATTAAGATTGTCATAACACAGAGGGATTTAAACTTGTGGAAAATAAACCGTCTGTTACCCAGGATTCATTGTGACACCTTGACATTTCCACTGCTAGGTTCTAATATTTCCGTGTGTTTCACTTGTCACATTATTAGGAAACAGTCTACGAATGCACGTCACAACAGATACAGTTTTTCCACTTTTATCACTGACACACCAACACCTGCTTTTAACCAGATGCACCAGTCAAACTGCCACTGGAGCAAGAAAAATACAAAAAAAAAAAAAGATAAAGGAATAAAAATACTTTGTGTTTGGCATCCTTTCAAGACTTGCTCGCTTCTAACCTCATCAAAATAAATGCTTTATTTATCTCCCTTTATCAAGTCCCTCGTGTTCTTCGAGTAAACAAACAGAAATACAAAGCTGAAAAAGACCCTGGACATTTTGTGGCACAATTCTTGCATCAGAAACCTATGAAATACTCACAAATACTTTACAGAAAACCTCACTGGAAAGAAAGAAAAAAATCAATTGTAATAAAATGGTAATGATTGGAGGCATATTTCATGTGGCCATTGTGAAAAGAAAAAATCGATACAACATCAATAATGTGTGAACAATACATGATTCTCACTGATATCTCTGTCTATATCTGCCTTTGTTCAGTGGAATCCTTTAGGGACGAGGGTTTCTGAGTTGTTGGCATTAAAACAATAACTGGGCAGAGGCAAACACCGCAGGAGCACATGATGCTCTTTAAGCCTTTAACCCCTGAGCCCTGACTGCAGGTAAAGGTTATTATATATTAACCCTTTAACCCAGGGGGTGTCAAACTCATTTTAGTTCAGTTCCACATTCAGCCCAATTTGATCTCCAGTGGGCCGAACCAGTAAAATAATAACAGTGGAAAAAGTAAAATTATATTATGATCAGGTTTACATCTATAAACTTTCCTTAAAAATCTGAATAACATGAACAACTTGAATTGTCTTAAGAAAAACAAGTGCAATTGTAACAATATTCTGCCTCGGTTTATCAGTTTATCATTTACACGTGCGTTACAATCGCACAAAACATTTAGTAACAGGCAGAATATTGGTAAAATTGCATTTACCTTTCTTAAGACATTTCCGTTTGTTCATTTTTGCTCAGGTTATTCATGTTTTTTGTAAAAGTATAGTTTGGCAATGTAAACATTTTCATGTAATTTTACTTTTTTTACACCTAAAAAACAAAGAGAATTTTGGGTTGTCATGATTTATAGGTGATAATGATCATATTTTACTGGTTCTGACCCACTTGAAATCTAATTGGACTGTATGTGTCTGTATGTGGAACCTGAATTAAAATGATTTTGACACCATTGATTGTTAATATCATAAGTGTAATTTTTGCATTTCACAAATTTATCCCGTGGGCCGGACTGGACCCTTTGGAGGGCTGGATTTGGCCCCCAGGCCGCATGTTTGACACCTGTGGCATGAGAACATGAGGCTCTTTAACCCTTTAACCCCTGATTCCAGGTAAAGGTTCACATATTAACCCTTTAACCTAGGGGTGTCAAACATGCGGTCCAGGGGCCAAATGCGGCCCACCGAAGGTTCCAGTGCGGCTCGTGGGATGAATTTGCAAAGTGCAAAAATTCCACAGTCAAGGCTGTGGAAGTCATTTTAGTTTAGGTTCCACGTACAGACCAATATGATCTAAAGTTTAATAATAGCATAAAAACTTACAAAAAAGAATGATTAATAGTGATAAAGATGATAAAGTGATCAATAAAATGAACAAAAATGAATTATAAACCAAGAAAATAATAAGTAACATGAACAAAATTAGCCACAAACTGAACAAAATTGAAGAAAAAATAATAAAATTTTTAAAAAAATGTAGAAAATAAACAAAATAAGCAACTAAATGAACAAAAACAGTCAAAGTGATTAATAAAATGAACAAAAATGAATAATAAACCAAGAAAATAATAAGTTACATGAACAAATAAGCCACAAACTGAACAAAATTGAAGAAAAAATAATAAATTAAAAAACTAAATGTAGAAAAATAAACAAAATAAGCAACTAAATGAACAATAACAGCCAAAGTGATTAATAAAATGAACAAAAATGAATAATAAAATAAGTAAATAATTAGTAACATGAACAAAATTAGCCACAAACCGAACAAAATTGAAGAACAAATAATAAAATAAAAACAAAATGTAGAAAAATAAACAAAATAAGAAATAAAATGAACAAAACAGCCAAAGTGAATAATTAAATGAACAAAAATGAATAATAAACCAAGAAAATAATAAGTTACCATGAAATAAATTAGCCACAAACTGAACAAAATTGAATAATAAACCAAGATATTAATAAGTAACATGAACAAAATTAGCCACAAACTGAACAAAATTGAAGAAAAAATAATAAAATAAAAAACTAAATGTAGAAAAATGAACAAAATAAGCAACAAAACGAACAAAAAGTGATTAATAAAATGAACAAAAATGAATAATAAACCAAGAAAATAGTCGGATGTCCCAAGTTACTTTTCACTTTCGGTTTCATGCCAGTTACTGTGCTTATGGAACGCACCCCCACGTACCTCCCACCCTCACACCTCAAACCCCATTCCACAGGTGACCGGGGGGGCGGGGGGCTGAACTGAGCATACTCCAATGTCTACGGTAAAAAACAAGGTGTATTCTATCAGCATATTTTTACATTTTTCCTATTGAGCAAACGGTTGAATTTTTATGAATATTTAAAATAAACTGTACATTCAGAACGATCACCACAGACACGTCAGAGGTTAAAGGGTCAAAAGTCTGGGTTCATGTGGAATGTTTGGAGCTTCACATCAACATCAACACCAACAGTCTTCTGTTTTTTTTTGTTTTTTTTTGTTTTTTTTTAGATATGATCATCACTGCTAACAAAGGTGGAGATGGACACTTTGCACGGACTGACCTCACAGGTAAGTCCACGTCGAACAGCGCCAGACAGTACGTGTCATTAAGAAAAAAAAAAAAAAACCCTCCACTTCGGTCCACTTGAGATGCCCATTTACTGTCTGAAACACAAAGTACCCAGCAATAATGTCAGTATATAACCATGTTGTGGTGCATTTGTGAGTGTGAATGAGCATTTCAAGTGTCTGGAAGTAGAGGTTTTCACCCAGTATGTGTTGCAGAAATTACATTTATATTCAACTAAACTGAAAAGCCACTTACATTTGGTCATAAACATAAGGCCATATCCAATGTAGTCTGGGCTGATATTTGTTCAAGAGGGAATATCATCTCTAGTGGAGAGATCTATAAACTTTTCTGCCTTTTTTTTCAATAGACAGGAGGAGGCTGTGGTGGATTGTAGATTTATAAAGTCCTTTGCAGTGGCAGTGGATATTTCCCTGCCTCCGTTTTCTAGAATAACATCAAACACAAGAGGTCGTTTTCACAAAGGTTTTCATCCACACGAACCCACATAAATAGTAAGTAAGTAAGTAAAGTTTTATTTATATAGCACTTTTTAAAACATGTTACAAAGTGCTTCACGTAAAGAAGAGATCGATCAAATCAAATCAAATTTTAAGCCAATTTACAGAAACCCAACAGAATCCTCCAGGAGCAAACACTTGTGACAGGTGACAGTGGAAGGAAGAACTTCCCTTTAACAGCAGAAACCTGGAGCAGACCCAGACTCCTGAAGGATGGCTGTCTGCCTTGACCAGTTGGGGTTAAAGCGAGAAAGTAAAGGCGGAGAAAAGAGAGAGCGATAGAGATAGAGGTGGAGAGGGGGAGAGGAGGGAGGTAGGGGGAGACGCATGCAGAGATAACTGAATTAGAACCTCTATAGAACGGTATAATAAACGCTATCGTTACTATATGGATAAGTGAGTAATGACGATGATGGTGGAGAGAAGCAGGACCACAGCAGCAGGTCCAGAGATGATCTTAGGAAAACCTGTGATGATCCTGGGAAAACCTGTGAGGCGATAAAGCACAGAGACTCCAGGGAAGAAGTCAAGTCAGTAGCATGTATCCACTGGGGCGTAAACAGAAGAGATTTAGTGAAATGCTGGTTTATAAAAGTGAGTTTTTAAGAGTTGCTTGAAGGTGTCTATAGAATCTGATGATCTGATGTAATGGGGAAGACTATTCCAGAGGGTTGGGGCCAGAATTGCAAAAGCACGGTCACCTTTTGTTGAGAAGTTGGAGCGGAGGATGGATAGGAGGTTAATGTTTGATGAACGGAGCGGTCGTGAGGGTGAGTAGGGAACTAAACATGTCGTAGGGTGCCATCGTGGGGTTAGGGTTAGGATAAAATAAACAAATGTCACACATATGCTGTTGAGGACCATAAAACTCCATGTCCCCTTTTACACACAAGCACAAAAACAGACTTTTTAAAAAGATCCACTTAGGCTGGAGTTGAAGTGACCTAAAGTGGAGTTTTCATGTGGACGCAAAAACACGTGATAATAACAATTTTTCCATCTATCCGGATATGTGTATACACGACAGAGACCAGCCAACACCAGATGTTTAGATCTTACTTAGTTTCAAGAAAAAAAAAACAAAACTCTGATATAAACATGACTTTTGAGACACATTTATACGACTATATATGTATATATGTATGTATATTTATTTAATTATTTATTTATTTTTTCTTTCCAACCTTTGTTTATTTGGAGTTTTGTAGAAATTGGGCAATACAAACACTATATCATATGTGACACATCAATTGAAAATAAATTGTTGCACAATTTCCTTTTTTTTTTTACATGCAAACAAACCCAAGAACAAGTACACCAACCTTCTCCATTAACAAAAAAAAAAAAAAGCCAAAAATAAATAAATAAATAAACCAAACCAAACTAAACTAAACTAAACTAAACTAAACTAAACTAGAAAAGCACTTGGAGAGCGCAGACCTCCACCAAGGCAGATCTGTCCCCCCCAATCACCACCGAAATTTAATCATTTGTTCCTTGTACCAGTATCAACATTTCCTGAAAATTTCATGAAAATCTGTCCATAACTGTTTGAGTTATCTTGCTAACTAACCAACAAACAAACAAACAAACAAACAAACAAATAAACCCTGGCAAAAACATAACCTAACAAAACAAAACAAAACAAAAAAAAAGGGGTTGAAAGGTTCACATTTAGAATATCGATGCATTACGTGTTACACAAGGTACATTACCGAACAGAAAAAAACAAAGAAGAGGACTAGGTGGAAAATTACCATAAAGGTCAATATGGAACAAAGGGGAAATTTGTTTTCCTGACTAATGGAAACAAAGGATTCCAGATTTCCAGATACGACTGTACTGATATGATCCTACTTATTTAATACTGCGTGGAAAAATTCTGTGTGATGGTTTCTTTAAGGTTGTCAAGGTTGGTTAAGTGTAGACACAAAGCTAAGTTGTTCCCATGTATATATTATTCTACCATATCTGTGTCCAATCACCTCATTATTTATGTTTGTCACTATTACCTGACCAACGACATTTATTTATTTACATGCATTTATTCATAGAGTCACAAGTGGTCATTAAATGACTGCAACTGGAGAAAAAGAAAGAAAAAAAACAAAGCCGGGTCATTTTGATCCCCTTCAAAAATCAATCACTGATTTTCTTGATGAGGTCAGACTGAACACGTCTGTCTCTGATCACACATTCACATTCACAATCAGCTTTGTTTTAACTTACTACGTTGAAACTACCGCCTCATCAATAGTAATCTGGTATTTTACACAACAAATACTTTTCTTTACATTTGGGTGTTTTTTCTCACACATAAACCGCACAGAGTGGAGATTTTTAAAACTCCAGTTTGTAGTTCTTTTTTATTAATTTTTTTTATATATATACAGGGTGGGGAAGCAAAATTTACAATGAACATTTAGTTGTTTTTTTCTCAGCAGGCACTACATCAACTGTTTCGAAACCAAACATATATTGATGTCATAATCATACCTAACACTATTATCCATACCTTTTCAGAAACTTTTGCCCATATGAGTAATCAGGAAAGCAAACGTCAAAGAGTGTGTGATTTGTTGAATGCACTCGTCACACCAAAGGAGATTTCAAAAATAGTTGGAGTGTCCATAAAGACTGTTTATAATGGAAAGAAGAGAATGACTATGAGCAAAACTATTACCAGAAAGTCTGGAAGATACTATTAAAGAAGAATGGGAGAAGTTGTCACCCCAATATTTGAGGAACACTTGCGCAAGTTTCAGGAAGCGTGTGAAGGCAGTTATTGAGAACGAAGGAGGACACATAGAATAAAAACATTTTCTATTATGTACATTTTCTTGTGGCAAATAAATTCTCATGACTTTCAATAAGCTAATTGGTCATGCACTGTCTTTCAATCCCTGCCTCAAAATATTGTAAATTTTGCTTCCCCACCCTGTATATTTTTGCATTTATTGATCTATTTTTTGCAATTGTGCATCACCATGTGGCCAGAGATTTTTAGTAAAACAAAGGTTGTAGGGACAGAATGTTTTTTCAAAGTGCACGGGTATCTGTGTTGACAAATATCCGTGTTTGTGTGTGGCTTCATGTGTGTAACACACTGAATATGGTCTAGTTTCTTCTGCATATTCAGTGACACTTTACTCAGTCTTTTTTTCTCTCCATTTCTTTCCATCATCTCTACATACCCTTTTATTATTCATGTCCTCCTCTCTCATTCCAGTCTCAGTGTGTGTTTTTCTGCCTGTGATGACTGTGCTGTACATGACAGGTGCATTCAGTATTTATGGATTCCATGTGTGTTTGTGTGTTTTCACTTAGTAGAGGACAAAGAGGAAACGAGGAATGGGCTGGCCCGCGGCCTGTACATCCCCTGTCCAGACCACTACAAGAACTACTGCGTCCACGGAGAGTGTCAGTTCCCCAGTATCCTGGCACAACCCTCCTGCAGGTATTCACTAACACTGAACACCAGGATTTAACCTCCTAATGTGACAAAAGCTCTACATTCATTAACATTCAAATTAACATGGAAACAACATATTAGATATATAAAAGGAAAGATCGCAGTCAACGGCAATCTTGTATAAGTCCAGAAATATACTCAACCATAAAGCACTATATAATTTACTGTTGACTTCTACTTCCTTATATGTCATATTGTGTGGGAGTGTGGGGCTGGACGTATAAAACAACAGTAAATACTATAGTCCTCCTACAAAAACGAGCCATACGTATTATTAATGAGGCCGGTTACTATGAACATACTAATAAATTGTTTATGAAATCCCATATTATGAAATTTAAAGATTTGGTTTACTATAAAATAAAGCAAATCATGTGTAAAGCCAAATTAAAGTGACTCCCTGTCTGTGTACAAAGGTTCTTCTCAACACTTGAGTCTAAATATGATTTGCGAGATTGTGTGTGTGATATGATTTGTGTTTGTCAATTTGTTGTACAAAAAGCTAAAAAACAGACTAAAAGCAGATGTATATCTGTTGTTGGAGTTAAACTATGGAATGAGGCCAGCGTGGATTTAAGAATGTGGAGCTCATTTTTGATATTTAAAAAAATGGTACATGGGGCAATTTTTGAAGGATACAATTATTGAGATCTAATAAGTAATCAGTAAATAATTTATTTTCGACTCTACATTAAATTACCATTAATTTGGTGGTTATGTTTTCTATTTTTCTGGTTTAGTTTCACTTTTTTTTGTTTTTGCTTGTTTGTTTGGTAGTATGCATTGTTGTTTTTTCTTTTTCCTGTACTGAATGCTGGGTAGCTGAATTTGTTCTGTAGGACAGGCACTAATAGAAGCATTCTGCTTCTGCCTGGGCCTTTTCTCTCACTAACCTGTTGGTAATGTTGACACTAGTTGTATATGATGACTGAATAAAGAATTTCATCATCATCATCATCATCATCATTAACAAACACTGAAATTATTACTGAAATTACTGATGAGTACCTCACTCATCCAGGCATTCCAAAAAAAATAAAAATAAATCTGTTAATAGGGCTTGTAGAAGCCAATAATATAATAACAGCCGATAATGTAATAACAGCCGATAACGTAATAAATTTGCCATTTTTAAAATGTAATAGGCCAATAACATAATATCTGGCCAACTACATAATAAAAGTCCTGATCTGATAATGTAATAACTTTTGGCCAATAACGTTATAACTTATTGGCTGGTTATTACGTTACTGGCCTGGTAAAAAAAAAATTCTTTGCAAATGTAATAACTGAGCCAAAAACCTAATAAGTTATAACGTTATTGACCGAAAGCTACTACGTGACTAAATGTGTAAAATTAACTTTTATTTCCAACATAGTACAGCAAACTATTACAGGATCAAAAATAAATAAATTTTAGCGAAAACAAAAATTCTCATTTTTGAATATCTGGGGTCGCAAGAAATGTGTGATGTTAAAATGGGATCACAAGCCATAAAAGGTTGGAAACCACTGATTTACAGTATTTAGAATATTTTTACAGCAAAATAAAACAGATGGTATGATTTACACAGGATTAATCAAAGTACTAGAGACAGTCATGTTTTCGTTTCCAGCTCTGACTGAGACCTTTTCATTTTCTAGATTCATTTCCAGACTCAAAATACAAACTTTTAAAGCTGCTGTAATTACATATCTGTCAGCTCCTCTGGAATGCTGTGATTACAACAAACAATGCAAATTCAGCCAATCCCTTTGAATACTGTTCAATCTTTTTTAACACAAATCTGACAAATCATTATAATTTCTGATGTGTTTCTTGTCATATCCATTTGTGTACGTCACTAAACTCATTTCTCTCAGTTTACAACACAGACATCCTACATTAACCAAAATTAACAAAATGCTGTTTTAACACTCACAACAGCACTGTTTTTCTTCTCACTGGAACAAGTTGTATTTGATTTTGAATTAATTATCCAAAACTAAATCTATTTTTGCAGACACGCATCATCATTTTTCAAAGATTTTCTGAGAAATCACGCAATTTAGGGTGCAACAATCCCAAAAACATAACACAGCACTTAGCCACATTTCAGATTCATCTAAATTAGTCTTCCAAATGTTCCCCCTCATATTTGGTAAGTTTGATCATTATTTCAGATATAACTGGTGCTCATCAAACTAAATGCAGCACGTCTGAAATGTTCCTGGAGATCGGCTTAAGTTGGGTTACACCTTCTTTATTAGAAATATTTTAAATAAATAAATAGTCTGTATTATAAAAGCCAAGTGGCCTCTGTGTGTGTGTGTGTGTGTGTGTGTGTGTGTGTCTGTGTGTGTGCGTGTGCGTGCATGTGTGTGTGTCAGGCATCACACTAAATCCATACAGAGCTGACTGCTGCAATTTGTCATACTTGAGTATTTTTGGTCAAGGAAGACAGTAGTGAAAACGGCAAGTTGATAGGACCAATATTTTGGGAGATATTAATAATTTTGGAATACAATAGCCTTACAATCACGCTTTGGCGGTGACTGCTGGACAAATGTGGTACAACATGCACACATACACAACAGCATAAAAACTTCCACATCTAGAACCCATGGATGCCCGAGGGTCAATGCGCCAGTAATAATAATAACTCGAAAAGCACTTGGAGAGCGCAGACCTCTGCCCAGGCAGATTAGTCCCCCCCGCCCCGATCACCACCAAAATGTAATCATTTATTCCTTGTGCCAGTATCAACATTTCCTGAAAATGTCATCCAAATCCGTCCCTAGCTTTTTGAGTTATCTTGCTAACAAACAAACAGAGAAACCCTGATGAAAACATAACTTTGTTGGTGGAGGTAATAATAATAATAATAATAATAATAATAATAATAATAATAATAATAATAATAATGAGAAGAAGCAGAAGAACTGACCTAAATTATCCACAATAAAATCTGCAGCTGTACTTGAAGTTTTTTGCTCAGTTTAGTGTCAGAAGTGAAACTAACATGCATTTTACCTCCAATACAGACTCCAAAAGCAGTATTGTGATGTTATTTCATCCCAAAACAAGTGTTCAGAGAACGCAAACCTCCACCAAGCACCCTGAACCGTGTGCATGTGTGGATTGACTATTTCTTTTTAAATTAAACACTTTCAAGGTTGTTCCATACAGCAGAAAAAGTTGCAGCTTGGTACCAGTCTATGTTCTACAGGGGTTGGACAAAATAATGGAAACACCTTAAAAAATCAACAAAATATAATTTAATATGGTGTAGGTCCGCCTTTTGCGGCAATTACAGCCTCAATTCTCCGAGGTATTGATTCATACAACTTGTGAATTGTTTCCAAAGGAATTTTAAGCCATTCTTCAGTTAGAATACCCTCCAACTCTTTTAGAGACGATGGCGGTGGAAATCGACGTCTTACTTGAATCTCTCAAACTGACCATAAATGCTCAATAATGTTGAGGTCTGGGGACTGTGCCGGCCATACGAGATGCTCAACTTCATTAGAACGTCCCTCATGCCATTCTTTAACAATTGTAGCTGTATGGATTGGGGCATTATCATCTTGAGGTGAAGGTGTTTCCATTATTTTGTCCAACCCCTGTATGTCCCCGCAATGTCACAGTGTAAAGGCCCAGTAGAAAAGCATGAACCTACACCTGCACACACACACACACACACACACACACACACACACACATACACTCACCTACACACACTGACAAAAAGTATAAAAGTAAAAGGATACAGAAAAAACATCTATATAGAAATAACAACAATAACATAAAAATATAAAAATATCTATTGAGGTCAGGTCAGTTTTCTACACATTTGGATCCATCTGACGAACCTTACAGTTTATCAAAGAACGACTGGAAAAAGTCACTTCTCCCTGCATGTCAACTCTAGATGTTTGGTATCAAATTGGTGTTCATTTTTATATTCAGCACTAGGGATGTAACAATTACCGGTTTAATGATAAGCCACGGTAAAGTTGCCAATGGTTAGTATTACCTTTTAAATTCTAATTATCATGATAACGGTTTGATTACCGCACATTTAGGGGAAAAACGCCTATGTAAAGATCTGCTTTTATGTCAAATATTTGAGTATAGTTTTCATTTATTACAATTTTGATTTAATTTACCTAATATTTGGAACCAATATTCACTTTTAAAGTCTTTGAAAAGGTTCGTTAAGCATCTGTGTGTTATTTATGCGATGAAGTATATACATTTTTCAAATTGGATTTTATATTTTTTTGTGTTTTCTGGCTTTTTATGTTTTTATAGATGGTTAAAGTGAAAAAATAATAGACAGATGAGATAGATGAAGTTGTGCGGAAAAAAAAGATACCAAACATGGGTATAGTAAACATTTGTTTATATAGTAAATAAAGGCAAAATCAAAAGTACTGAAAAACAGCCAAAATAAGCTCAGACCACTAAGGGTTAATATTTGAATGTTTCTGCAACAGAAAGTACATTGTGCCAATTATTTTTTTGTTTTGTTTTGTGTTTTTTCAAAATACAACTTGGTTAAATTATTTCAGTGTGTGTATTAGTACTTCTTGAACATTTTGAGCAAAACTTCAATAATTCCACGATAATAATGATAACTGTGATAATTTTGGTCACAATAACCGTGATATGAAATTTTCATATCGTTACATCCCTATTCAGCACATGTTTTAACCTTAAAACAGGACGGGTCTTAACCTTCACACTCCTCTGATTTCCAGTTCTATGTCCCTGCAATGTCACAGCGTAAAGGCATTTTTGTCCCCAGTAGAAAAGCATGAACCTACACCTGCACACACACACACACACACACTCACCTACACACACCGACAGGCATATACACAATGAGCGGTTGTGTTAAATCCACGCACACACAGACACACACACACACGCACACTGGCTGGTGCATGTGTGTGTGTTTGCCTGCTCTGATAGTGCAGCAGCCAGGGGGTCTTGGTATCTCCTGCTCCCTCTATCTCTCCCTCTTCTGTCTAACCTGACTCGTCCCGGCTCACCTCGTCACACAGACTTCATGCATACAGAGCAGTGCTTCAGCAGACGGGTTCCTGTGGAAGGCCTCTGCTGCCCCCTGGTGGTGACAGCGCTAACACAGGCTGCATCCTAGTGAGAGGAAAAGCCCAGGGGCACAGGTGTCAAACATGCGGGCCGGGGGCCAAATCCTGCCCACCAAAGGGTCCAGTCTGGCCCCTGGGATGAATTTGTGAAATGCAAAAATTACACTAAGATGTTAATAATCCTTTTAGTTCAGGTTCCACATTCAGACCAGTTCAATCTCAGGTGGGTCATAATAACCTATAAATACTCACAACTCCAAAGTTTCTCTTTGTTTTAGCGTAAATACACAAAAACATTTACATTTACAAAGTATAATATTGCAAAAAATATCTGTATAACTTGAACAAATATGAACCTGAAACGCCTTAAGAAAAGTAAGTGTAATTTTAACAAGTGTTCAGAGAACGCAAACCTCCACCAAGCACCTTGAACAGTGTGCATGTGTGGGTCGACTATTTCTTTTTAAATTAAACAGTTTCCAGGTTGTTCCATACAGTAGAAAAAGTTGCAGCTTGGTACCAGTCATGTGTATGTCAAATTATATTCACTTCCAATCAATATTAGTTGAGTTATAATGAAAAATGTGTGGAAAATGGGATTTTCAATGTTAAATGTAAATGTCCACAGAGTCCACATTCCACAGTGGATGTGGACAATTTTGTGCCAGATACAAGATATTGTTCTAAGCTACAGGTGGATCAAATTGGAGGCTAATCTGAGTCGTTTTGAATTTTTTATGAATTTCCAAAAATTGCTCAATGATGAGAGATAGGAAAATTGTAGATTTTGTGACCTTGCTGTGACCTTGAACTTTGGCCTACTTGGCCCAAAATTGAATGGGATCGTCCCAGGGCCTAGGCCTATCTGTCTAAGGCTACCTATAGTTAGGCCTACCTATAGTTTTCCCGTAAAGTTGCTAACAAGCAAACAAACACACAAAGCAAAGTGATCACAATACCTCCTGGTGGAGGTAATAGTATTCCACCTGTTACTAAATGTTTTGTGTATTTGTAGATCCACTGTGATCTGTAAGTTATAACGCACCTGTGGAAATGATCAACTGAGGCAGAATATTGTTAAAATTACACTTATTTTTTCAGTTTGTTCCTATTATTCACATTGCTTGAGAGGATAGTGTGTAGATGCCAACATTTTCATAATGTGATTTTACTTTTCTCATTCTAAAACATAGAGAAAAGTCTGGAGTTGACATTATTTACATATTATTATATTATTATTTTACTGGTTCGGCCCACTTCAGATCAAATTTAGCAGAATGTGGCCTCTGAACTAAAATGAGTTTGACACCCCCACCCTGGGGTCTCAGCAGGAAATGAATGGATCTGTGAATGTGCAACAGAACAAGGTTACAGTGTTTGTGTGTTTGTCTCAGATGCTGCTGGGTCAAGGGGATGCAGAATGGGGAGGAGGTTGTGTGTGCATGTGCACCAAAACAGGGATGTGCAGGTGTTGGCGGGTAACAACCTCCCTAGAGACGTGAAAAGCAGGTAAAGAAGACGAAGAAAGAGAGAGAGAGAGAGAAAGAGAGAGAGAGAGAGAGAGAGATTAAAAGGTGGACCATTTTAGCTTCTCTCTGAGGACAAAGATCATCTCCATTAGTCTCGGTCTCTTTGCCTCAGACGACGTCCAAACTAAGCCAGTTGGGTCTGACAAACCTGTGACCACTGTTCTAGTGCCAGGGTTTGTAGGTTGCAGAAGATCTTCATCCAAACTAAGCAACAGAATACAAGGTTTTCCCTTTAGGTCCGAGGAGGGCTCAGTTCCTGCGGTTGCTTATGTGGTTGTTGTTGGTCTAAAAATTGTGAGTCATTGCACACATGGCAAAAAAAAGAACTGGAAGTACAGATACACTGTAAGCCTGGATTTTGTATTTACTAAAAGGCTTTAATTACAATAGCCCTTCAAAAGTGAAGCTGCTCCCCCTGGTGGCGAGCAGTGGTATAGCAACTACATCCCAATCATTGCACGTTATTTTATGGGACTAAAACCAAACTAAAAACACATCCAGTATGTTGTTGTTTTTTTTTCCAAAATGTGATTTCAGTATTTATCTCCAAATCATCATCTTCATATCAGTTAGGTTAATACACAGGTGTCAAACATGCGGCCCGGGGGCCAAATCTGGCCCACCAAAGGGTCCAGTCCGGCCCTTGGGATGAATTTGTGAAATGCAAAAATTACACTGAAGATATTAAGAATCCTTTTAGTTCAGGTTCCACATTCAGACCAATTCAATCTCAAATGGGCAGGACCAGTAAAATACTATCATAATAACATATAAATAATGACAACTCTAAATTTTTCTTTGTAAATGTAAATATTTTCATGTATTTACACTAAAACAAAGTATAATTTCACAAAAAAATGTCAATAACCTGAACAAATATGAACAATCTGAAATGTCTTAAGAGAAGTAAGTGCAATTTTAACAATATTCTGCCTGTTATTAAATGTTTTGTGTGTTTGTAGATCCACTGTGATCTGTAAGTTCTAATGTACATGTGTAAATGATAAACTGAGGCAGAATATTCTTAAAATTACACTTATTTTTTCAGTTTGTTCATGTTATTCACATCTTTTGAAAAGATAGTTTACAGATGTAACCCTTTTCATAATGTAAATCAACTTTTTTTGCTCTAAAACACAGGTGTCAAGCATGTGGCCTGGGGGCCAAATCTGGCCCGCCAAAGGTTCCATTCCGGCCCTGCAGGATGAAAGTGTAAAAATGAACCTGAACAGTCCAGGTTGTCCAAATCCTTTTGGCTCAGGTTGAAATACAGACCAATGTGATCTACAGTAAACATAACAACACAATAACTCATAAATAATGACAACGACAAATTTTCTTTGTGAAAAATTATGTGGAAAAAAATTTAAGTGAAAAAAATAACATTACACTGTGAAAATATTTACATTTACAAAACTATTCTTTCACAATAAAATGCAAATAAAAACATAAATAAAAACAAAGATGAACAACCCCAAATGTGCAATTTTAACAATATTCTGCCTGTTATTAAATGTTTTGTGCATTTATGGATCCACTATGATCTGTAGTTGTGTTAATAATAAGAGATGGAATATTGTAGAAATTGTTCAAATTTTAGTTCCAAACTCCAAAATTTTAACAATTTTCTGCCTGTTACCAAATGTTTATGGAACACTGTGTGTAATGTACATGTATAAATAATAAGTCGAGGCATAATATTGTTAAAATTGCACCAATTTTTCAAATGAAATTTCAGTTTTTTCAGGTTATTCACATCTTTTTTGTAAAATGTAAATATTTTCATAATTTAGTTGTGGTTTTTTTTAACTAAACAAAAAGAAAAACTTGGATTTGTCATTATTTATAGGTTATTAAGTCATTATTTTACTGGTCTGGTCCGCTTGAGATCAAATTGAGCTGAATATGGCCCCTGAACCAAAATGAGTGTGACAGCCCTGCTTTAACTGCTCATGTCAGTGGTCCATCCTCCAGAGTCGGGGTCTCCTCCAGGTTTCTACCTGTTAAAGGTCGTTTTTCCTTCCACTGTCACCAGGTGTTTACTCCTGGACGGTTCTGTTGGCGTCTGTACATGGGATTAAGAGTCTGGTTTAGACCAGCTCTAAATGGAAAGAGTCATTATTAGATTACACTGGGTTACAAAAAAATGTTTTTTACAAGTTGTCTAGGTTTTTTCAACTGAATTAGGACCATTTTGCACCGCTCAATCCAAAAATGACATCTGTTTTTCTCAATCAGGTCAAGTTTTTTTGCTAATTTGATTTTGAAAAATTTGATGCATGACTTGCATACCATGTGTGGCGCCCAAACTTTATCTTGGTCACCAAGTTTAATACCAAAATAAGATTGGTAAGCACACTTTATGAAACTTGTGACTTGATTCCTGTTAGGTACAATGGTGTATTCACCGCAGATGTAGCAGAATACGTCAGGCTTATTTTTGCAAGATCTTCTAGTCGAAGCCATTTCATTCACCTGTAATATTAAAAAAACCATTAATCATAAATTGGCAAAAGTAAAATCTTCAGAACTCATTTACTGCAAGAAATATGAAAGAATTTTGTATCATATGATGTGAAAATGCCCATAAATGTAAGCAAAAATGTTAAAAAGCCAATATGTAGCATAGTTCAGAAAGTTGACCTGATTGAGTAAAATTAATGTGATTTTTGGATTCAGCACACCAAAATTATCCTAAATCAGCTCAAAAAACTTAAACAATAAATTTGTTGTTGACCAGTGTTATTATTGTTATGATGTGGCACTACATAAATACAATTTGATTGTTGATGTGTGTTGATGTCATACACTGTAATTTTAGCACACTCCAAACTTCTCTCAGTTTTTCAAATTAAATTTCTGTTTTTTCAGGTTATTCACATCTTTTTTGTAAAATGCAAATTTTTTCATAATTTAATTGGGGCTTTTTTTTTTTGTACTAAAACAAAAAGAAAAACTTGAATTTGTCATTATTTATAGGTTATTAAGTCATTATTTTACTGGTCTGGCCCACTTGAGATCAAATTGGGCTAAATATGGAACTGAACCAAAATGAGTTTGACAGCCCTGCTCTAAAACATAGGGAAAAATTTGGAGTTGACATTATTTATATATAATTCTGTTCTTATTTTACTGGTTCGGCCCACCTCAGATCAAATGTAGCTGAATGTTTAACTGAACTAAAATGAGTTTGACAGCCCTGGGTTAATGGGTGCGTAGCAGGTATTACTGCAAATGTCATCATACAAGCAACATGGCAACTCTTGTGTTTGCAGGATTTGGACTTCACAGCGTCACAGCATCTGTCTTTAAATATCATTTAGGAAACAGAGCAAAGAAAAGTGAAAAGAGTCTGCTCGGTTATGACATCAGCACCCAATCAGTCTCCTTAATAGATCACAGGTGTCAAACATGCGGCCCGGGGGCCAAAACCGGCCCACCAAAGGTTCTAATCTGGGCCGCGGGATGAATTTGCAAAGTGCAGAAGATATTAACAGTCAAGGGCGTCGAACTCGAAAATAATGTTTATGTTTATGTTTATGCATTTGGCAGATGCTTTTTTCCAAAGGGACTTACAGGGGAAAACCAATCAAATCACTCAATCAATCAAATTTTATTTATATAGCGCCAGATCACAACAAAAAAGTTATCTCATGACACTTTATATATAGAGTTGGTCCAAACCAGACTCTGAGCCAATTTACAGAAACCCAACAGAATCCTCCAGGAGCAAACACTGGTGACTGGTGACGGTGGAAGGAAAAACTTCCCTTTAACAGCAGAAACCTGGAGCAGACCCAGACTCCTGGAGGATGGCCGTCTGCCTGGACCAGTTGGGGTTAAAGAGAGAGAGTAAAGAAAGAGAAAAAGAGAGAGCGATAGAGATAGAGACTGGGGGGAGAAGGGGGGAGTAGGGGGAGACACATGGAGGCAGTTGAGGATAGGTGAGTGATGATGATGAAGGCAGGAGAGAGGCAGGACCACCGCAGCAGGTCCTGAGATAATCCTGGGAAAATCTGTGATAATCCTGGGGAGAACTTTATTAAAATATTTAAAATGGAACATAATAATACAATACATACAATAACAATAACAATAATAACATAATAACCTAGAAATAATGACTCCAAATATTCTTCTTGGTTTATTGTGAAAAAAAATAATATGACATCATGCCTGAAATAATGGCAACACCACTTTTTTTCTCTTTGATTTATTGCAAAGAACATTAAATTCTGATATTCTTTAATAATAAAACATCAATAACCTGAACAAATATGAACCTGAAATGTCTAAAGAAAAATAAGTGCAATTTTAACTATATTCTGCCTGTTTTGTGTCTTGGTAGATCTGATCTGTAATGCACATATATAAATCATAAATTGAGGCAGAATATGGATCAAATTTTTCTTATTATTATTTCTTATTATTTTTCTTCAGAAGTTTCAGTTCTTTCAGGCGATTCACATCTTTTTTTGTTTTGGATAGTTTGTAAAATGTGAATGTTTTCCTAATTTAATGTTATTTTTTGCTTATAAAAAATTTGGACTTGTCATTATTTATAGGCTATTATGTTATTATTTGACCGGTCCGGCCCGCTGGAGGTCAAACTGTGCTGAAAGAAAATGAGTTTGACACCACTGTCATAGATGAACCCACACAAATGAAAGTGCGTCTTGGTGGCAGTCTGGTGTCTTCTGTCTGCAGAGATGGAGGAGGACTCGGAGTGTTTGTGTTCTTTCAGCTCTTTCAGGTGCTGTGCCAGACTTTTCTCTACCATTAGAAAACTGTGGCATCACACCTCAGCTGAAATAACTGTTCCCATCCCTGTGCGTCGGAGCCGTCATCAAACACAGTTCCCCAGCTTCGTCTCAAACCTGTGTTCTGCTCTGCATACTGAGCCAAAGCCATTTAGTCAGCCTCATTTCCATATTTTGCTGTTTTGCTGTTTTGCCAGCTGAAATAGCATATAATTGTGTTTCAGTCACCATTTCTAAATACTACCTGCTAACCATGTTATTTCCACAAAAGCCTATTATTATATATGTGACAAAAACATCATGAATGCAGCGTTAAAACAACACCTGTGTTGTTTGACGATCTACGTCAGGGGTGTCAAATTCATTTCAGTTCAGGGGCCGCATTCAGCTAACTTTGATCTGAAATGGGCCGAACCAGTAAAATAATAACATAATAACATATAAATAATGACAACTCCAAACTTTTGTCTTTGTTTTAGTTCAAAAAACTCCATTAAATTGTGAAAATACTTACTTTTATAAACTATCCAAACAAAAAAGCTATGACTAACCTGAAAAAAACTAAAATTTCACATTTTATTGTTTCAGGATAGTTTTAAAATGTAAATAATTTCATAATTTAATGTTATTTTTTGCACTAAAACAAAGAAAAAAAAATTTAAGTTGTTAATTCAAGATTTGTTTTGCTTAATTCAACATTTTTTGCAAAATTTAGGATTTTTTTGGCTTAATTCAAGATTTTTTTTTACTTAATTGAAGATTATTTTTTTTGCTTAATTCAACATTTTTTCCTTAATTCAAGCTATTTTTTTTTCTTTAATTCAATTCAAGACTGTGGAATTTTTGACTTTGCAAAAAACATCCCACAGGCCAGATTGGACCCTTTGGTGGGCTGCATTTGGCCGGACCAGTGAAATAATAACATAATAACATATAAATAATGACAACTCCAAACTTTTGTCTTTGTTTTAGTTCAAAAAACTCCATTAAATTGTGAAAATACTTACTTTTATAAACTATCCAAACAAAAAAGCTATGACTAACCTGAAAAAAACTAAAATTTCACATTTTATTGTTTCAGGATAGTTTTAAAATGTAAATAATTTCATAATTTAATGTTATTTTTTGCACTAAAACAAAGGAAAAAAAATTTAAGTTGTTAATTCAAGATTTGTTTTGCTTAATTCAACATTTTTTGCAAAATTTAGGATTTTTTTGGCTTAATTCAAGATTTTTTTTTACCTAATTGAAGATTTTTTTTTTTTGCTTAATTCAACATTTTTTCCTTAATTCAAGCTATTTTTTTTTCTTTAATTCAATTCAAGACTGTGGAATTTTTGACTTTGCAAAAAACATTCCACAGGCCAGATTGGACCCTTTGGTGGGCTGCATTTGGCCAGACCAGTGAAATAATAACATAATAACATATAAATAATGACAACTCCAAACTTTTGTCTTTGTTTTAGTTCAAAAAACTCCATTAAATTGTGAAAATACTTACTTTTATAAACTATCCAAACAAAAAAGCTATGACTAACCTGAAAAAAACTAAAATTTCACATTTTATTGTTTCAGGATAGTTTTAAAATGTAAATAATTTCATAATTTAATGTTATTTTTTGCACTAAAACAAAGAAAAAAAAATTTAAGTTGTTAATTCAAGATTTGTTTTGCTTAATTCAACATTTTTTGCAAAATTTAGGATTTTTTTGGCTTAATTCAAGATTTTTTTTTACTTAATTGAAGATTTTTTTTTTGCTTAATTCAACATTTTTTCCTTAATTCAAGCTATTTTTTTTTCTTTAATTCAATTCAAGACTGGAATTTTTGACTTTGCAAAAAACATCCCACGGGCCAGATTGGACCCTTTGGTGGGCTGCATTTGGCCAGACCAGTGAAATAATAACATAATAACATATAAATAATGACAACTCCAAATTTTTATCTTTGTTTAAGTGTAAAAAAAACCCCCAAAACATTAAATTGTGAAAATACTTACTTTTATAAACTATCCAAACAAAAAGCTATGACTAACCTGAAAAAAACTAAAATTTTACATTTTATTGCTTCAGGATAGTTTGTAAATGTAAATATTTTCATAATTTAATGTTATTTTTTGCACTAAAACAAAGAAAAAAAATTTGAAGTTGTTAATTCAAGATTTTTTTTGCTTAATTCAACATTTTTTGCAAAATTTAGGATTTTTTTGGCTTAATTCAAGATTTTTTTTTACTTAATTGAAGATTTTTCTGCTTAATTCAACATTTTTTCCTTAATTCAAGCTAATTTTTTTTTTCTTTAATTTAATTCAAGACTGTGGAATTTTTGACTTTGCAAAAAACATCCCACGGGCCAGATTGGAACCTTTGGTGAGCCGCATTTGGCCAGACCAATGAAATAATAACATAGTAACATATAAATAATGACAACTCCAAATTTTTATCTTTGTTTTAGTGTAAAAAAAAAAAAACATTAAATTGTGAAAATACTTACTTTCATAAACTATCCAAGCAAAAAGCTATGACTAACCTGAAAAAAACTAAAATTTTACATTTTATTGTTTCAGGATAGTTTGTAAATGTAAATATTTTCATAATTTAATGTTATTTTTTGCACTAAAACAAAGAAGAAAAAAAATTGAAGTTGTTAATTCAAGATTTTTTTTGCTTAATTCAACATTTTTTGCAAAATTTAGGATTTTTTTGGCTTAATTCAAGATTTTTTTTTACTTAATTGAAGATTTTTTTTTTTTGCTTAATTCAACATTTTTTCCTTAATTTAAGCTGTTTTTTTTCTTTAATTCAATTCAAGACTGTGGAATTTTTGACTTTGCAAAAAACATCCTACAGGCCAGACTGGAACCTTTGGTGGGCCGCATTTGGCCAGACCAGTGAAATAATAACATAACAACATATAAATAATGACAACTCCAATTTTTTATCTTTGTTTTAGTGTAAAAAAAAAAAAAAAACATTAAACTGTGAAAATACTTACTTTTATAAACTATCCAAACAAAAATGCTATGACTAACCTAAAAAAAACTAAAATTTCACATTTTATTGTTTCAGGATAGTTTTAAAATGTAAATATTTTCATAATTTAATGTTATTTTTTTGCACTAAAACAAAGAAAAAAATTTGAAGTTGTTAATTCAAGAATTTTTTTTTGCTTAATTCAACATTTTTTGCTAAATTTAGGATTTTTTTTTTGGCTTAATTCAAGATTTTTTTTTTTTTTTTACTTAATTGGAGATTTTGTTGCTTAATTCAACATTTTTTCCTTAATTCAAGGTAATTTTTTTTTTTTTTCCTTAATTCAATTCAAGACTGTGGAATTTTGGACTTTGCAAAAAAACATCCCATGGGCCAGATTGGAACCTTTGGTGGGCCGCATTTGGGCCCCCAGGCCGCATGTTTGAGACCCCTGATCTACGTTAATATGAAGGATCCCAGACAGGATCAGAGGTAATGGTCTAGTTTTCACCCCCAAATTAAAATGCACAGCGAGTGTTTTTACATCAGTCTACTCTGAAAACACTGGCTGATGTAG
The DNA here is from genome assembly GCF_902148855.1 of Sphaeramia orbicularis. NCBI lineage: Eukaryota > Metazoa > Chordata > Actinopteri > Kurtiformes > Apogonidae > Sphaeramia > Sphaeramia orbicularis. Next base: position 53,244,189 of record NC_043977.1, on the reverse strand, counting down.
GAAGAGTCAAGAGACTGAATATTCCCCCTAATGTTTAGTCAGCTTTTGGCCAGACCAGTGAAATAATAACATAATCACATATAAATAATGACAACTGCAAGTTTTTGTCTTTGTTTTAGTGTAAAGAAAAAAAAAACATTAAATTATGAAAATACTTACTTTAATAAACTATCCAAACAGAAAAGATATGACTAACCTGAAAAAAACTGAAAGTTCTTAAGAAAAATAAGTGCAAATTTAACAATATTCTGCCTCAATTTATCATTTCTACATGTGCATTATGGATCGGATCTACAAAGACACTAAACACTTACTAACAGGCAGAAAATATTTAAAATTGTGCTTAATTTTCTTTAGACATTTCAGGTTATTCACATTTTATTGTTTCAGGATAGTTTGTAAATGTAAATATTTTCATAATTTAATGTTATTTTTTGCACTAAAACAAAGAAAAAAAATTGAAGTTGTTAATTCAAGATTTTTTTTTTTTGCTTAATTCAACATTTTTTGCTTAATTTAAGATTTTTTTTTTGCTTAACTCAACATTTTTTACTTAATTCAAGCTAAAAAATGTTTTGCTTAATTATATTCAAGACTGGAATTTTTGACTTTGCAAAAAAATTCCATGGGCCAGATTGGAACCTATGGCAGGCCGCATTTGGGCCCCCAGGCCGCATGTTTGAGACCCCTGATCTACGTTAATATGAAGGATCCCAGACAGGATCAGAGGTAATGGTCTAGTTTTCACCCCCAAATTAAAATGCACAGCGAGTGTTTTTACATCAGTCTACTCTGAAAACACTGGCTGATGTAGGAAGAGTCAAGAGACTGAATATTCCCCCTAATGTTTAGTCAGCTCAGTGTGGATGGAGATGTTCTGCCTGTAAACCGACTGCAGGCATCATCAGTCATGTTCATCTACGCAGTCACAGCAGAAAAAAAAAAAAAAGCACAGTGGCCACTGTCACACAAACGCTTTGTTCCACTGCGACGTCTTCATCAAACAGGCGGATGTTTCAATTAGAAACACTGAAATAATTAACCTGCCAGAGGAAGGACGTTTTCTTTCTCTCTTGCATCTATTTGCTGGTGACAGAACTGGTGGTTTTATACACAGTATTCACTTTGTCTTTGGTTTTACCAGTGGTGAAAAATGACAGTCACAGCCTGTTCTGTTAAAGTTTGAAAGTTTGCACTACGGATACTTGTGTCACCTTATTTTATTTTATTCTATTTATATATATATATATATATATATATATATATATATATATATATATATATATATATATATATATATATCTTAGATGTGCCTTTTATATTATATGTGTGTAAATATGTGTGCCTTAATGCCAAGAGCTGCTGGACGAAATTTCGTTGTGCCTCGCATAATGACAATAAAGATTCTATTCTATTCTATTCTATTCTGTCTCCTCAAAATGGAATGTTATCTCTGAGATGTCAGGCTGTGGTTAGCTCACAGGCTAATGTTTTAGCTGTGGTTAGCTCACAGGCTAATGTTAGCTGTGGTTAGCTCACAGGCTAATGTTTTAGCTGTGGTTACCTCACAGGCTAATGTTAGCTGTGGTTAGCTCACAGGTTAATGTTTTAGCTGTGGTTAGCTCAGTAGAAAATGTTAGTTGTGGTTACATCAGTAGAAAATGTTAGCTGTGGTTAGCTCAGTAGAAAATGTTAGCTGTGGTTAGCTCAGTACAAAATGTTAGCTGTGGTTAGCTCACTAGAAAATGTTAGCTGTGGTTAGCTCACTAGCTAATGCTAGCTGTGGTAAACTCACTAGCTAATGTTAGCTGTGGTTAGCTCGCTAGAAAATGTTAGCTGTGGTTAGCTCACTAGCTAATGTTAGCTGTGGTTAGCTCACTAGAAAATGTTAGCTGTGGTTAGCTCACTAGCTAATGTTAGCTGTGGTTTGCTCACTAGAAACTGTTAGCTATGGTTAGCTCACTAGCTAATGTTAGCTGTGGTTAGCTCGCTGAGTAATATTAGCCACTGTTAGCTTGCTCAATTGTCTGACCTTTAAAAATGTTTCAAACATAGCACATGTTGTGAAAAATAACATTTAAATTAATTCTTATTACTAAAAAGTACACCTTTTAGTTAGTTAGTTAGTCTAACTACATTTTCTTTTTGAATTTACGGTTTGTGTAATTTCATCTCTCATCTTGTCACTCGTTGGTTTTGTGAGCTCCTGATAGGTTGTATACTTGTCTGTCCAGTAAAATATTTTAGGGGAAAAAAAATCTGCCTTTTATTTTGTTTATTCATTATTTAACTAATTAAACCAAATATAGTCTGTCTCATACATGATGCTAATGAAATAATGTACAAGAATATCTACATTTACTTTACTTATTAAGTAAATAATTGGCAGCTATCTATGATTTTTTTCAAATTTTTATCTGTTTTATCTGTTTATCTGTTTTTCTGTTTTTTTTTTTGTTTTTGTTTTTTTTTTCTATTACTTCCCTGCTGTACTTCTTTTAATGTCTGATATAAAGCACTTTGAATTGTCTTGTACATGAAATGTGCCATATAAATAAACCTGCCTTGCCTTAGTTCCATATCAGCCGACACAGTGGACACTCATGCATCATCTCATACCCTGACATTCATACTGTTACTGTCACTGCGCTGTTCTTCATAAACCTGATCTGCACTAGCATGTTTAGTGTAAATCAATTGCTTGTTATAGTTACCAGACTGTAATTAACCTTTTTTTTTTTTTTTTTTTTTTAAACAAAAAGGTTTTTTGCATATTACCTCCATGAAGTGAGTAGTGACTAGTATTAGAGTATGTTAAAATGTGAGTAAACATCAGATTAGCTGCGTTAAAATGTTTTTATTTCATAGTTTTCACACAGTATATCACTTTCTGATATTAAGTTTTAAATACATGTTTCTTTGCTTCTAAAATTATACACATGGCTTAAATCTGGCCCAAAACTGGCATGACATTTTGGTAAAGTTCTGTGTGGATGTAAATGGCCCAAAATAGGCACGCCAAAATCAAACCAGAAGGAAGCCAAAATTCACCCAAAAACTAACTGCGGACTTCCAAAATATAGCTATAATTGTTCCAGAAAAGCCCCAAATCTCCATAATCCAGCCAAAAAGCAGCCAAAACTGACCCAAAGAGAGGTCAAAATTCACCCAAAATTTGTGTTGATCATGTTTTTAAAATGAAGTGGGGTTTTCTTCTGGGTAGAAATTCCCGCTCTTTGCGCAGTGTTTTGGCTTTACAGAAATATGCCAAAACACAACCAAAACACATCCATATATGGAATAAGATGTTGCCGTTCTTTAGTCAATCTTCTGGTTTGCCATAAACATGCCATACCATCCTTATACTTGATCCCGCTCTTTGCCCAGTCTTTTGGTTAACCACACATATGCCAGAACTCAGTCATATACTGCTGGTGCCTCCAGATCTATTATGGATAACCTTAATCATACCACAGTTAAGCCTAAAGGTTTTCATAATGCCAAAAGAAAGCCAAAAATGCCAAATGTATGCCAGAATACTGCCAAAATATATGCTATCTGGGTGGTGTCCAGCTGAGTGGACATTTTTGTAACTCCATGAAAAATAGGTTCATTAAAAAAATTCAATCACATTGTTTTTTTTTTCTTGCCTAAAGAGGAATAAAAACACTCAGAAAAAAATCTTGACTAAGGTTCTCATAATTCACGCATGGAAGGGTTCAACTGCCAGAGGAATGACTCTATGTCTTTTTGTTTCCTCATTTGTGTGCATCGTGTGTGTGTGTGTGTGTGTGATCCCAGCTGTCATTCGGGCTTCAGCGGTCCTCAGTGCGACACCAAAGAGTACAACGTGCTCTATGTGGTGCCCGGCTCCGGTAAACTGCACTACGTCCTCATCGCCTCTATCATCGGAGCGCTCCAGGTGGTCATCATCTGTGTGGTGGTGCTCTGCATTACCAGGTGAGTCATCCTCATGCACACATGCACAAACACAAACACAGCCCACTAATGAGACTCCCAGCACCGCTTTTTTTTTTTTTCTTTTCCCCTCCATGTTGTGTATATTTGGAAGTCACATGGGGGTCTGTTGAGCTCCTGTGCCTGGAGGAAACAGATAAAAGGTCACCTTGCTTACACCTCAGAGAGAAATGGCTGTCACTATCCCTGTGGACACCCACCCACCCTGTGGACACCCACCCACCCACCTACCCACACAGATCTATGAAAACCAGCAGCAGGCAGCAGCATGTACAACATACATATACACTGAGTATCACTGTACACTAAAAAAAAAAAAACAACAACAGTAAAAAAAACAGTATTATTCCGGCAGCAGGGGTGCCGAAAAAATACTGTAAAATAACGGAAAATAACCATCTCATAAAAATACCATAATTTTCCTTAATTGAAATACAGTTTTTGCCCTAACTTTACATGAGATTTTGGATTTTTTTTTTTTTTTTACTTTTTAATGTTTAATAAAGAATATTTTCATGTATTAAAACAATCAAATTACCTATAAATATATATATATACATAATTTTCAATGAGACTAAGTTGTATAATCCACTGATAAAAACTGTATTTGGACAGTTTATTAGTGCTTATACATGTTATACATTCACAAATATACATTTATTCAACATGTTTGTTGTGAAACCTCCTGTAATTACACAAGATATTTGTCAATTAACAAATAAGTCTGGTTAAACTCACAGAACAAATACTTCTTTTACAGTTAATTGTCAGTCATTTTATCGCATTTTATTTTATTTTTTTTTTACAGTATTAAACTTTAAATTAACAGTTTAATCTCATAAATAGAAAAGAAATATTTGTGAAATTATGATACATTTGTAAATGTATTTTAACTGTATTTTTCTGTGAAAAACGAAAAAAAATTCTTTTAAAAAATTTAACTTTTTGGGTTATTCACTGTTAGTTTTTTCACATTATTTTACATTTGACTTGTAAAATCACAGTCTATTTTTTTCATTTCATTAATATTTTCCTGTATCTTAAAAATACAGGAAAAATCTGTCAAACACTGAAAATTCTGTTAAATTACAGATTTTTTTTACAGTGTAGCCAAGAATGCAAGCAAGGCACATGTTTGAGCAGGGGTTTTGTTTTCCTATTAACCCCCTCACACACACACACACACACACACACACACACACACACACACACACACACAGATATAAAGCCCCAAGCTCATGTGCCTCTGGCTGACCTAAGCAATTTATGACATTTAATAAAAGATTTTAAAAGAGTTTGGGCCGAGACAAAACTGCTCCTCTGAGTAAGGAGAAGGAGAGGGGGAGGGGGAGGGGCTGAGGGAGATGCACTAAACTCAGCTTCAGCATCATTTATGTGTCCTGCTTCACTGGTATCGTACAGATAACCAGGCTACGAAAACACTCTAAAACACAAGGGCTGGACACAAATGTTCTCAGGTGAAAAATGTTTGTATGAGTTGATATTAGTGATTATTTATATTATGTGAAAAGTCAAATATTATTTCTTTTGAAATGTGAGGATGTAAGGCAGGGGTGTCAAACTCATTTTGGTTCAGGGGCCATATTCAGCCCAATTTGATCTCAAGCGGACCAGACCAGTAAAATAATGACTTAATAACCTATAAATAATGACAAATCCAAGTTTTTCTTTTTGTTTTAGTACAAAAAAAGCCCCAATTAAATTATGAAAGTATTTACATTTTACAAAAAAGATGTGAATAACCTGAAAAAAATGAAATTTCATTTGAAAAATTGGTGCTATTTTAACAATATTATGCCTCGACTTATTATTTATACATGTACGTTACACACAATGTTACATAAACATTTGGTAACAGGCAGAATATTGTTAAAATTTTGGAATTTGAACTAAAATTTGAACAATTTCTACAATATTACATCTCTGACTATTAACACAACTACAGATCACAGTAGATCTGTAAATGCACAAAACATTTAACAGGCAGAACATTGTTAAAATTGCACATTTTGGCTTGTTCATCTTTGTTTTTATTTATGTATTTATTTGCATTTTATTGTGAAAGAATAGTTTTGTAAATGTAAATATTTTCACAGTGTAATGTTATTTTTTTCACTTAAATTTTTTCCACATAAAGAAAATTTGTCGTCATTATTTATGGGTTATTGTGTTGTTATTTTTACATACTCATTTACTGACAACAGTCTTTGTCAAGCAGTGGAGGGAGGCAATCTATGGAGCCCATGTTAAAACAGACAACTTTAAGATCATATCTTATCTTAAACTTGTCCAGATAAGATCATATGAGATCAGATATACTTTATTGATCCCCCAAGGGGGAAATTCAAATGTACAGCAACACAAGACAATAAACATCAAATATAACAGAAAAATAAAGAGAAGATATAAAAAAAGATAACAAATTCGTTAACTTTTGTTGAGTAATTTGTTAAAGTGACTGAATGACATAAATAGTAATAATAATAGTAAATAAAGTAATGAGTGTACACAGCAGAAATGGACATGTGCATTTATTCTATTATTATTAATCTTTATTTAACCAGGAAAAAATGACCCATTCAGATTAAAAATCTCTTTTGCAGAGTGTCGTGGCCAAGACGCATGTGCGTAACAATAAGCGTCCGTGTGAAACACAACAGTGGAACCAATGTTTAGCAGCAGAGAAATTAAGGAAACAAAGCTTTAATTCAGGAAGACAATCATATAGTTTTATTAATCAGTTTGAGCCGATTAATTGATTAGTCGTTTCAGCTCTAGACATGTATGTTCCATTAAATGCATTGTTAAAAATCGTCAACCATTTGTCAAAAGGCTAAAATTATACTGTAATCATTATCATTAGGGTTTTTCTCTATTGAATCTGCGAGAAATCCACACCCTGGTCCGATCCCAGTTCACCCCTTGGCCCCTCCCCCGTACCCCTACCCCTTAAAACACAGTTATAAGGGTCCAACCCTTCCAGACCTGTTACATCATCAGCAGTCATCGATGCCACTGTAAACAGATGCGACAACTTTATTTCCGACAGAATTCTCCATGTCGTCAACAGCTGGAACCGTCTGTGTTCCACGGGCTTTGGTCATCTATCAACTATAAACCGCAGAAATGCAATCTATAACACTTTGAAACAGCATTAAACAATTGATCAATTGATGAAGAAAATGCTTACATTTGTGTGTTTCTGCTGCACTGTTTTTGCTGTGTTTACCTCCATCTTGTTGATGATTCGAACTGAATTATGGGAAATTTCTCCTACTCCTCCGTTTGTGGTGTGGTCCCGAAGGCAAGGCAGATTTATTTGTATAGCACAATTCATACACAGGCAATTCACAGTGCTTTACAAAAATGGAAAAGAGACAGGTTAAAAATACACAATTACAATTAAAACATAATCAATAAAACATAGATAATAATCAATTAAAACAAAGTAAAAGGTCAGAGTGCAGATAGAACCCTTTCAGTTGTTCTATGCACAGTTGAACAGCTGTTTTCAGCCTGGACTGAAACATTATCTCAGTAGAAGTCTGTCTCACGTCATCAGGAAGACTGTTCTAGAGTTTAGCTGCATAGAACTGAAACACAGCTTCACCCTGTTTAGTCCTGACTCTGGGCACCAGCAGAAGACCAGTCCCTGAGGTTCTCAGTCCAGTCCCTGAGGTTCTCAGAGTCCCAGATGGTTCATATGGGACCAACATGTCACAGATGTACTTTGGTGGACAGACTTATAAACGAGCAGAGCTGTTTTAAAGTCTATTCTCTGAGCCACAGGAAGCCAGTGCACAGATCTGAGCACAGGACTAATACGGTCGTACTTCCTGGTTCTAGTCAGGACTCGAGCAGCAGCGTTCTGGATGGACTGCAGCTGTTTTACAGCTCGTTTAGAGAGTCCATGGATAAGTCTGTCTAAGTCTGGTTTAGACAGTAAACCTTTGATTCTGGCAATGTTTTTGAGATGGTCAAAGGCTGATGATGTAATTGATTTAATGTGTCTGTTAAAGTTTAGGTCTGAGTCCATTATTACCCCTAGATTTCTAACTTGGTTTTTAGCTTTTAGAGCAGGGGTCTCAAACTCAGATCCTCGAGGGCCGGTATCCTGCCTGTTTTGGATGTATCCCTCTTCCAACACACCTGATTCAAATGATAAGCCTATTATCAAGCTCTGCAGAAGCCTGATAACGACCGTCAGGTGTGCTGGAGGAGGGAAACAACTAAAACATGCAGGATACCGGCCCTCGAGGATCTGAGTTTGAGACCCCTGTTTTAGAGTAACAGATTCCAGATGACTTCTGACACTTTCTCTGGGTTTCTGTGGGCCAAAGACAATGACTTCAGTCTTGTCTGAGTTTAGTTGGAGAAAGTTGTTCTGCATCCACACAGTTATCTGTTGGAGGCAGCCACAGAGTGAGTCCACAGGCCCATGTTCACCTGCTGTCAGACAGATGTAAATCTGAATGTCGTCTGCAAAGTTATGGTAGGACACGTTATTACTGTGTATTAACTGGCCCAGGGGCAACATGTAAAGACTGAACAAAAGGGGTCCGAGGATGGACCCCAGGGGGACCCCACAGGTCACTGTCATTTGGTTTGACACACAGTTTCCGATTGGAACAAAATACCTCCTGTCCTCAAGGTAGGACTTGAACCATTTCATGGCAGGACCAGAGAGGCCTACCCAGTCCTCCATTTTGAGTACCAAACAGCCCTCCCCCTTAGCCCTTCCCCTCCGACTCATCGAGAATCGGGACACCCCTACCCCTTCACGTGAATGCGCAAAATATAAGGGTATGGTTAAGGGGGAGGGGCCAAGGGGTGAACTGGGATTGGGCCAAAGTCACATCTGCGTCAGAATAGTTGTATCAGTTTAATGAATGAATGAGCGACACAGAAACAAACACAGACCCCTGACTCAGTGTCCTCTGAGCCCCATCTCTGCTGGAGCCATACTACATGTGTTGTAGTGGTTGTTGATGTTTTTTTTTACAGTTTTCTTGGACTTTTCTGTGTTGTGTATTTATTCTAAATACTTGGCATTCACTTAAAGGACAAACAGGTGCGAGTGTAAAGGTTATCTCTGTGCTTTGCTTCCTGTGTATGACATTATGTCACATCTTGGTAAAGGTCTGCTCCAAAGGTTTCTCTGCAGGATACCGCGTGATTACCGCACAGTTCTATTTTTCTTGTTTTCAACCCATGCATTCGTGTATCTGTCAGTTCTGTGCATTTCTTATAACCTGTCTGGACTCCTAGATTTTCAACCATATGTTTTAGTCTTAACGTAAACAATACAAAAGCTGGGTTTTGTACCAGTTACTGCATAAACTGTGCTCATTATTATTCCACCTATATTTTTTTTTTACCACATTCTTTCTGTTGTACAATACACTTATTTGTACATGCAACACCTATTGCACTGTCTGTCCATTCCTCATGTATGACTCCTCCTGAGGTTTTTTTTTTTTTTTAATTAAAGTTTTTTTTTTTTCAGTGGGGGATTTTTCCTCACACAAGTGTGGATTGTAAACTGTACCGATGATGGAGCTCTTGGAGGTGACTCTGATTTGTTATACTGGGCTACATAAATAAAAATTTAATTGAATAAAAAAAAAAAAAAGTTAATTATTTACCTCTTAGTTGTAATGAAGTAGAAGCTGCAAAAAAATACTGGAAATACTGAAATAAAATGCAGATACCTCAAAAATGTAGATGAGTTAGTAACAAATATTACATGAAGAAAAGAGCAAGGAAACAGTAAAGCTGGAACAAATATCCATTTTTGATCTTTTGATCAGATGTAGAGCTGAAATGATTAATCGACTCAAATCGATAAAACACAATTTGCTTACAATTTTCCTGAATCAAAGCTTCATTTCTTTAATTATGCTGCCGCTAAACAGGGACAGAAAGGAGACAAACCCCTTCTCTGCTTCTAAACATTGGTTCCACTGTTGTGTTTCACATGGACGCTTATTGTGACGTACATGACGCCAGGATCAACACACAGTTGGGTGTTAGTTCCATGTTCCGTGTTCACATTTCCCTGTGGTCTCCATAAACTGTAAATGCTCTTCTTGGGTCTGAATTCTTCATTAATTCAACTCCACAGGTCCATCTTCAACCCTATTTTTGAAAAAGGTCATTTTGAGTGCTGGCCCTTTAAATGCAAATGCCCCCGCCTCCTCCAAGTTGTTAAATGAATGAATAAATAACATTTCTCAGTATAGATAAGATAAGATACATTATTGTCATTGTACAGAATGTAGAATGAAATTTAGGTACACTATCAGGATACCGACTCTGTTCTGCCTTTCAGTTTATTGTGTATTTTTCGTGGTGAACACTGCCATCTAGTGGCGTAAACATGCAACGGCGTTATGCTTAAGGAATTACAGGAAGGGCTTTGTTTTTCAAGCTCTCAGTTGCAGTAAGACGGTAAAGTTTTGTGTCTTCGGTGACACGTGTTGTGCTTCGACAGTCTGTAAGTGTTAAGTCATCTAACATGAAAGTTAAAGCATTAGACATGATATATGATAGTTTGTATGTTTCAGCGATGTTTTTGGTTAAGGGGACAGCCATTATACTTATCAGTGCTAGGCTACAATTAGCTTCGGTTGGTGTGTCTTATAGGCTGGAATTAATTGTCAACTTGGGGCATATGATTTAAAAAAAAATGTCATTGTTTACACACAGAGTGATGCTTTGTTTATTGAAACAAACATATCTTTGTTTTCATATTTTTAGTTTTACAAATTGTGGTTCAAGTAAAGACTATGAAAACCATCTTCAGTGTCCTGAGACGTTGCCACTTTGTTTAGCTCTCTGTCTAGCCCACAGGTCTCAAACATGCGGCCCGGGGGCCAAAACCAGCCTGCCAAAGGTTCCAATCTGGCCCGCGGGATGAATTTGCAAAGTGCAGAAGATATTAACAGTCAAGGGCATCGAACTCGAAAATAATAGCTTAATAACCTAGAAATAATGATTCCATATATTCTTCTTGGTTTATTGTGAAAAAATAATGACATCATGCCTATAAATAATGGCAACACCAGTTTTTTCTCTTTGATTTATTGCAAAGAACATTAAATTCTGATATCCTTTATTTTATTTATTTATTTATTTTTTTTTATGTGCTCAGCTGGCTGACAGGCAGCTGTCTGTACCAATAAGGCAGCAGCCGACACCAACTGTACTCCCAGTCATCATTGCCCATTTTTCTAACACCTTTGCTTGTGTATCCTCTTTTATTTGGACATTTTACCAGGGAGTATCTCACACTACTTTTTTTTTTTTTTCTCCTATTTGTCTTGTCCAGCATTCTAACAGCAGAATGGTAGTCTGGTTCCTTTTGGTGCTGAACAAATTTGCTTTACCAAGGGTAACTTCATAAAGTATATGAAGCGCCCTTTGATATTCTACTGTGTTTATTATGAGTTTTGTTGAACCACATTTCGATGCAGGACCTGACATGGGGGGTGGGGGTGGGGGGGTAGAAGAAAGGGAGAAAACAAGAGAGAAGAAGGTGGCGAAGACCCTGATATCCTTTAATAATAAAACGTTAATAACCTGAACAATTATGAGCAACCTGAAATATCTAAAGAAAAATAAGTGCAATTTTAACAATATTCTGCCTGTTTTGTGTCTTGCTAGATCTGACCTGTAATGCACATGTATAAATCATAAGTTGAGGTATAATATGGATCAAATTTTTCTTATTATTTCTTCTTATTTTTCTTCAGAACATTTCATTTTTTTCAGGTTCACATCTTTTTTTGTTTTGGATAGTTTGTAAAATGTAAATGTTTTCCTAATTTAATGTTATTTTTTTCTTATAAAAAATTTGGAGTTGTCATTATTTATAGGCTATTATGATATTTGACCGGTCCGGCCCACTGGAGGTCAAATTGGGCTGAATGTGGCCCCTGAAAGAAAATGAGTTCAACACAACTGGTCTAGCCTGTGTAGAGCCTCATAGCTAAGGGCAGAAGAGACTCATAAATAGTAATAGTAATAAATAGTAATAATAACTATAAACTATAAAATATATAATAAAAACAAAATATCTATCACTCACATATCAACATTACGTTCCTACCCTCACCTATGGTCATGAGCTTTGGGTCAAGGACAAGATCCCAGATACAAGCGGTCGAAATGAGTTTCCTCCGCAGGGTGGCTGGGCGCACCCTTAGGGATAGGGGGAGGAGCTCAGTCACCAGGGAGGAGCTTGGAGTAGAGCCGCTGCTCCTCCGCGTCAAGAGGGGCCAGCTGAGGTGGCTCGGGCATCTGTTTGGGATGCCTCCTGGACGCCTCCCTGGGGAGGTGTTCCGGGCATGTCCCACCGGGAGGAGACCTCGGGGAAGACCCAGGACACGTTGGAGAGACTATGTCTCTCGGCTGGCCTGGGAACGCCTCGGGGTCCCCCCAGAAGAGCTGGAGGAGGAGTCTGAGGAGAGGGAAGTCTGGGCATCCCTGCTTAGACTGTTGCCCCCGCGACCCGGCCCCAGATAAGAGGAAGAAAATGGATGGATGGATGGATGGATGGACATATCAACATCCATACATTCATTCCCTCACACATCCACCTCAGTACATCACACACACAGTAGCTGCAGCTCGAATCAAACGTGTTGACTATTAAAAGTGTTGTCATCCTTTTAAAAACAGTTTTTTTATTGTTCATGTGTCCTACAGTCGAACTAACCCCTCCCTGTCTGTTCTCTTTCCTCTCGTTTCTTTCCAGAAAGTGCCCACGGACCAACAGAATCAACAGGCAAAAACAGAACAACGTCCACTTCAGTTCCGAGAACACCATGCGCGCCTCCACTCGACTGATCTGAGCCCGCCGGTGGACAGAACCCCACCCCCCCACCCCCCCCTTCAGCGCTGTGGTGTTAGATGTTCCCCCCCTCGTAGGCCGACCCCTCCCTTCTTACCCAAATTTAGGATGTGCTTCCCTTCTTCAGTCCTCGCCCCCGTCTCCCGATATGAACATTAGGAATGGCTTAGGCAGGACGGGCGGTGGCACAGCGAACACGGCGCCGCTGAACCCGGTGACGTCAGACCCTGGGTCGAGTTGTCATCAGCTGCGTCCGATGTCAACCCCCCCCACCCCACCCCCCAACCCCCCCCCTTTCCAGTTGCTGACGTGTCCTTACATCTTGTCACTTCTGCCTAGGGGTTTTTTCTGACAAACTGAACCATGAAGTGTTGGCGTGGAGGATCCTGAATGTGTGTGTGTGTGCGTGTGTGTGCGTGCGTGTGTGTGCGTGTGTGTGTGTGTCTTAGATGTGTGAGCTTTGGTAGAGGCAGGCTAGCCGGTGTCTGTCGATTGTAGATGAGGGATAAAAAGCAAAACTAGTGCAAAGCAGGGTATCGGGCTTTAACAGAGGTGTGTGTTGTTTGGTGGGGGTGGGGGTGGGGTGGGGGAAGGGGGGGGTGGGTGGGTGGGTAGTTGGGGGTGGGTTTTGGGTCTACACGTGATGCCTTGCACCTTGTGTTATAGGAGACTTTTGACAGAGGGCACAATGTTACTCTAGAGCTCTCTGTTCGGTTGTGACGATGACGTCAGATACTGTATCTTGGGTTCTATTTCCAATAGTTATTACTACGTTGTCTTGATGGGGTCATTTTTCTGTAAATGTAAATAAATAATTTATATCACGAAATGTAACATGGTGTTGTCTATCTTTGTGTGTTGTTTTGAAACAACAAGGTAATGATGTCTTTATGCTTTCCCATTTTAAGACACAATACTGCTGTCTGTAGATGACATTAGATTACATTCAATTAGATTAGATAGATAAGATTACATTTTCTTAGATTAGATTACAATAGATTAGATAGATTGGATTAGATAGATTATATTAAATTAGATTAGCTAGATAAAATTACATTTTCTTGGATTATATAGATTACATTACATAGATTAGATTAGATAGAAGAGATTACACAGATTAGATAGATTGGATTAGGTAGATGAGATTAGATAAAAATTTCTTAGAATAGATAGATTAGATTTGACAAATTTGATTAAATTAGATTAGATAGATTAGATTAAATTTTATTAAATTAGATTAGATAAAATAAGATTAGACTGGATTAGATAGATTAGATTAAATTAGATTACATTAGATAGATTGGATTAAATAGATTAAATTAGATTAGATAAAATACATTAGATTACATTAGATAGATTGGATTAAATAAATTAAATTACATTAGATATATTAGATTTTATTACATTAGATAGATTGGATTAAATATATTAGATTTGCTAAATTTGGTTAAATTAGATTAGATAGATTATAGTAAATTTTATTTGATTAGATAGATTGGATTAGAAAGATTATATTTGATTACATTAGATAGAATGGATTAAATAGATTAAATTAATTAGATCTATTAAATTAAATTAGATAAAATACATTAGATTACATTAGAGGGGTTGGATTAAATAAATTAGATTACATTAGATAGATTATATTAGATTAGATTACATTAGATAGATTGGATTAAATAGATTAGATCTGATAAATTTGGTTAAATTAGATCGATTATAGTAAATGTAATAGATTGGATTAGATAGATTAGATTTGATTAAATTATATTACATAAAATAGATTGGATTAAATAGATTAAATTAGGTTGGATATATTAAATTTGATTAGATGAAATAAATTAGATTAGATTAGATTAGATTAGATTAGATAGAACTCTTCTGATCTCTTGGGCAGAGCCCTCAGAAAATTTAGGTTCTAGCACAACCATGAATGTTCACATGTAACACATATAAGAAGAATTACAGGACAAAAAGGAAAAGAAAAGAGTACTAATAAGTATTAAAACAGAAGTGAAAACAGGCAATTGCATGTTAAAAGTACTAGTAGTAATAAAGTAGTAATAATAATAAATAAATAATGATCTTAAAATATTATGACCTATATTTAATAACAGAAATAATAATAATAATAATAGGCCCTCTGCTGGCTTTGCTTGGCTTGGGCCTAATAAAGTAATCATAGTAATAGTGGTCATAATGATAAATAACACTGGTCTATAAATAAAAAGCTTCCAGAATAAAAGAAGTGGAATTTTACCAAATTTGTGCCACTGAAGACAAATCAGTCCAAAGTGCTGGTTGGTTGTAGTTTCACAGATACAGTCTGGGGCCAAAATGTGAAATTCTGAGAATTAATGGAAGAATGGATTTAACTCCAAAGGAATATTAGTGTCAGATCTACCAGATCTACTTTAAAACACCGTCTGTACTTGACAATACATGGACTGGACAGGTTCTACCAGGGGAACATTTATACATCTACTGGATAAATGGACACAAACCAACATATATGTGGAAGAACACACCATCATATATATGAAAACATGAACTAAACAGAACTTTGGTCATTTATTTTCTGATTTATCGTATTAAAGTATGTCAGATTTAATGTCTGAAGCAGATATTTTTTAAGAAACTGTAGAGCAGTGAAAGTAAGTAATATGTAATATGAGAATAGGTAATCTCATTTTGTAATAATAATAATATGAAGAAATAAGGAAAACAAATTAACAGCTCCAAACATTGCATACATTGTTCTCTCTAATAACATGATGGCTGTTTCAGAAATGAGAGTCTACTCAGAACATCAGTCAAAGGGTTAAAGAACTTGTCGTAGCTGAAACTAATTATACAAATAACTGCAACAATTATCTGATGGAAGGATCTCAACTATGTGTGTCAAATCCATGTGGGGATGGTGAGTTGTGTACATATATAAAACTTCAGCCTTTAAAGGAGTCATATTTAGCTTTTTTTTTTTAATGGAATTCTTCCTTTTCCAACATTTCCCTGTAAATGCTCTGCATGGGTCTGAATTCATCATTAATTCAACTCCACAGGTCCAGCTTCAACCCTATTTCTGAGTAATGACACCAGAAAGGTGGTTTGGAGCGCTGGCCCTTTAAATGCACCGGAGACACTTCAGCCCCCCCCCTCCAGGTAGTTGACCGTGCCAGAGCCCTATAGAAGGTCTGCATATGACGTCATCTCTAGCGGAAGTCACCGCGGTTCCGCCCACTGAGTGGCAGAAAGAGGGAGATGAGTGACAGCGTTGGCTTCAGTACTGTCTAAACTGAAGAACAATATTGAATAAAAAATGGGGCAGAGCTGTTGTGGAGGTTTGAAAAGTAGTCGGAGCTATCGTTTTACAGAAACCGAAAGACAAAGAAAAGAGAAGGAGATGGATCCACAAATCCAGGAAACCAAACCTAGATCTGTGGATCCTGTTTGGTGTCAGCTAACATTAATTTATGCTGAATTTTTGGGTCAAATCAGACCTGAAATGACGTATTGTTTTGGCTAACGTTACTTCCTACTATATAATGCACATTTCGGCCCCGCCCCGTGTCCGGTGTCCGTCCCATCGATGTCCAATTGATGTTGCAAATACGGGACATGGGAGGGCGTTTGGGTGCAATGCCACGGTTGTACCACAGGAGGGTGCTATCGTACAAGGAACCACAGGTACAATGTCGCTAGTCTTAGTAAAATTCTTGGTTTCATGATCAGATCTTTCATGGTTTTTGTCTTCATTTTGTGATTCTGAACCTTGTGCTCCTACATGATTAGTAAACTAACTGAAACTGAGGCTAACCCAGTTTTTCAAATACAGGGGAACTGCAGAATAAAGCTAAGACGGAGTATTAGGACCACAGAAGAAAATAAAAACACTTGTCACTACAAGAATAAAGTCATAAAATATCGATATAAAACCTGTAATTTTATGAGAATAAAGTCATAGTTATAAAAAAACCCTCATAATTTAACAAAAATGTAATTTGTTTATGAGATTAAAGTCGTCATATTCTGACAATAAAGCTATAAAATTACAAGAATAACGTCGTAATTTATAAACAGGTGGGAAAAATATCATAATTTCCCAGAATCCAGTGGTGCCCTGCTGGTCCACAGCAGTAGTATCTGTGTTGGATAAAGTACTGGATCTGAACTAGACTCAGTAAATCTCCTCAGTCCCAGTAGATCATGCATATATTCACTGGGGTCAGTCCACACTCTGCTGGAAATGACCTTTGGATCAGCTGGTTCTGGGCCCTAGTTTTGGACCCTTTGGATCAGCTGGTTCTGGGCCCTAGTTTTGGACCCTTTGGATCAGCTGGTTCTGGACCCTAGTTTTGGACCCTTTGGATCAGCTGGTTCTGGGCCCTAGTTTTGGACCCTTTGGATCAGCTGGTTCTGGACCCTAGTTTTGGACCCTTTGGATCAGCTGGTTCTGGACCCTAGTTTTGGACCCTTAACTCCATCAAAGTAAAAACACTTCCTACACACCTTGAAAAGCTTGATGTCCTTTCTTCAAAATACAGGTGCAACAACCAAGATAGCAAATATTTTGGCAGTATTATGGCATACATTTGGCATTTTTGGCTTTCTTTTGGCATTATGAAAACCTTTAGGCTTAACTGTGGTATGATTAAGGTTATCCATAATAGATCTGGAGGCACCAGCAGTATATGACTGAGTTCTGGCATATGTGTGGTTAACCAAAAGACTGGGTAAAGAGCGGGATCAAGTACAGGGATGGTGTGGCATGTTTATGGTAAGCCAGAAGATTGACTACAGAGCGGCAACATCTTATTCCATATATGGATGTGTTTTGGTTGTGTTTTGGCATATTTCTGTAAAGCCAAAACACTGCGCAAAGAGCGGGAATTTCTACCCAGAAGAAAACCCCACTTCATTTTAAAGCATGATCAACACAAATTTTGGGTGAATTTTGGCCTCTCTTTGGGTCAGTTTTGGCTGCTTTTTGGCTGGATTATGGGGATTTGGGGCTTTTCTGGGACAATTATAGCTATATTTTGGAAGTCCGCAATTAGCTTTGGGTGAATTTTGGCTTCCTTCTGGTTTGATTTTGCCTTGCCTATTTTGGGCCATTTAGGGCCCATACATCTACCCAGAACTTTACCAAAATGGCATGCCAGTTTTGGGCCAGATTTAAGACATAATTGATGGTGAGCATACTGGAGGAGGCGGAGCTGGAAGAGCATTTTATTTGCACTACAGTTTTTTAGGTATTTAAGTACTGTAATTGCAGTGATTAATCACTGTTGTGTTTAGTGCAATTTTTTCCATATGTTTCCACACATTTATTGTTCTTGTTTTGAGGAGAATAAAATGTTATTTCTAGTGCTGGGCAGCGATTAAAGTTTTTAATTGCATAAATCGCGTGGATTTCTGCGATTAATCGCAATTAATCACATAGTTTTTTTTGGGGGGGGGGGGGGGGGGTTGCCGGCATCAACAGCATGTATTGCCTTTCAGTGATATTTTAGACTTGAAGTACTCTGGTGATAAAAAATAATTCCACATGTCAGTGCTTATAAACACATGTGTCCTTCTCACCCCCACCATCTGAAGACATTTAAAATGAAAATGTCCATGGAACAGACCGCTACTTTTCTCCATGTTTATGTCCCCACCAGTCTATTTGCGCTAGTGAGTGATTGGCAGGAGTCTTAAGCCCACTAATAAGTACTAATACTAATAAGCCCAATAATATGTGATGCTCAGTTGTTCAAAGCCAACAAAGGGGGCCCTCTAGTGGTCAGAATAAGTTGCACTAACGTATGTTTTGTCCTTTCAGTGTTACTGTAGTCAGTTCGGACATAAGAAGGAACTAACTAATAAAATAAAGACAAAATAAATCAGTTAGTTATGTCTATTAATAATATGCATATTCACAGAGAATGCATAGATGTAATTATTATAAACTTAAATTGACTGCTAATACAACAATCACATCATAAATAAGTAAAGGTTAATTCAAAGGCTGGCATATTAAACCTAAACACAACCAATGAATTTACATAAACTTAACATGAGCCTGTATAAAGAATTAGCAACCCATCTGTGACTACTAGCATGAACAAATTAGCTTAAACATGTTAATAACACATTGTAATAAACACATCCAACATAACATCATAAACATGTTTCTAACGGCACGTTTGCATGTGAAATTATTTAGTAAACAACAGAATGACTGATACATACAGGCGTTGAACTGCAGGAGTTAAAGTTTGATTCAGCATTACTCTGAAAGTTTGCTCACTTTTCTCCTCTCAGCTACACCAGAACCGGCGCTTGGTGCATGTGGAACGTCAAAATAAAAGCATGAGTTTCAAAATAAGAGTCCGTATGTATAAATAAACTAAGACTTGCTTGAAAGGCAGAACAATAATAAAACAGCATTAACGGGAGATAAAAAAAAATTGTCGGCATTATTTAATGAATACGTTAATGCGGTAATAACACGTTAACTAGCCCAGCCCTAGTTATTTCATGAGAAAATGTTTTATTGTCTTCTTCATTTTTAGGCTATAGACTAGTCCACATAATGTACCGTGATGTTTTTTGTCAAATTCCAGCATTTGCCTAATGTCACCTCTTATGTCATGGATTTAACCCACACATTTGAACTAACTATTCTTTTTTACGGTGAGATAATATTTACGCCGCGCAAATTAAACACCCTTAAAATGTAATGTCAATCATCACATGTAGCCTATTTAGTCATTAAAACACTGGTGTTTCAAAATAATGCAAAAAACATACAAGAGCCAGTCTTTTGAACGGCTCTTTTCAGTGAACGGCTCCTGATTGAACAGCTTAGTGACGGAACGAATCGAATCTTTTGAACGGCTCTTTGAAATGAACGATGGGAACCGAGTCTTTAAAAAGAGCCATCCTTTTTTTTTTGTTTTTTTAAATTTTCTTTTTGCTAAGATTGTTTCTTTTTGTTTGGTTGTAGCAACATCCGGTGCATACATCTGCAGGCCAAAGTGTGCACTTTTTTTTTTCTGTTTCTCATTACGGCATTCCTTTTCTTATTACCACATTTTATTTCTACTTTGAAGAACAACTGTTTGAAGATATTTGTGCAGTGTGCAGCTTTCTAGTATTTACATATATTTTCTTCATGTTGCCGGAGTTCCATACAATGTAACTCCATCATTTGCCTAATGTCACCTCTCATGTTACACATTTGAACTAACTCTTCTTTTTTACGGTAAGATAATATTTACACCGCACAAATTAAACACCTTTAAAATGGAATGTCAATCATCACATGTAGCCTATTTAGTCATTAAAGCATTGGCGTTTCAAAATAATGCAAAAAACATACAAGAGCCAGTCTTTTGAACGTCTCTTTTCAGTGAACGGCTCCTGATTGAACAGCTTAGTGATCGAACGAATCGAATCTTTTGAACGGCTCTTTGAAATGAACGATGGGAACCGAGTCTTTGAAAAGAGCCATCCTTTTTTTTTTGTTTTTTTAAATTTTCTTTTTGCTAAGATTGTTTCTTTTTGTTTGGTTGTAGCAACATCCGGTGCATACATCTGCAGGCCAAAGTGTGCACTTTTTTTTTTCTGTTTCTCATTACGGCATTCCTTTTCTTATTACCACATTTTATTTCTACTTTGAAGAACAACTGTTTGAAGATATTTATGCATTGTGCAGCTTTCTAGTATTTACATATATTTTTCTTCATGTTGCCGGAGTTCCATACAATGTAACTCCATCATTTGCCTAATGTCACCTCTTATGTCATGGATTTAGCCCACACATTTGAACTAACTATTCTTTTTTAAGATAATATTTACTGTTGTGCCAATTAAACACCTTTAAAATGTAATGTTAATCATCACATGTAGCCTATTTAGTCATTTAAACATTGGTGTTTCAAAATAATGCAAAAAACATAAAAGAGCCAGTCTATTGAACGGCTCTTCGGAGTGAACGGCTCCTGATTGAATGGCTTACTGATGTGACGTTCACGAATGAATCGAATATTTTGAACGGCTCTTTGAAATGAACGATGGGAACCGAGTCTTTAAAAAGAGCCATCCTTTTTTTTTTTTTTTTTTTTATTTTCTTTTTGCTAAGATTGTTTCTTTTTGTTTGGTTGTAGCAACATCCAGTGCATACATCTGCAGGCCAAAGTGTGCACTTTTTTTTTTCTGTTTCTCATTACGGCATTCCTTTTCTTATTACCACATATTATTTCTACTTTGAAGAACAACTGTTTGAAGATATTTGTGGATTGAGCAGCTTTCTAGTATTTACATATATTTTTCTTCATGTTGCCGGAGTTCCATACAATGTAACTCCATCATTTGCCTAATGTCACCTCTCATGTTACACATTTGAACTAACTCTTCTTTTTTACGGTAAGATAATATTTACACCGCACAAATTAAACACCTTTAAAATGGAATGTTAATCATCACATGTAGCCTATTTAGTCATTTAAACATTGGTGTTTCAAAATAATGCAAAAACATAAAAGAGCCAGTCTATTGAACGGCTCTTCGGAGTGAACGGCTCCTGATTGAATGGCTTACTGATGTGACGTTCACGAATGAATCGAATATTTTGAACGGCTCTTTGAAATGAACGATGGGAACCGAGTCTTTAAAAAGAGCCATCCTTTTTTTGTTGTTTTTTTAAATTTTCTTTTTGCTAAGATTGTTTCTTTTTGTTTGGTTGTAGCAACATCCGGTGCATACATCTGCAGGCCAAAGTGTGCACTTTTTTTTTTCTGTTTCTCATTACGGCATTCCTTTTCTTATTACCACATATTATTTCTACTTTGAAGAACAACTGTTTGAAGATATTTGTGCAGTGTGCAGCTTTCTAGTATTTACATATATTTTTCTTCATGTTGCCGGAGTTCCATACAATGTAACTCCATCATTTGCCTAATGTCACCTCTCATGTTACACATTTGAACTAACTCTTCTTTTTTACGGTAAGATAATATTTACACCGCACAAATTAACACCTTTAAAATGGAATGTCAATCATCACATGTAGCCTATTTAGTCATTAAAGCATTGGCGTTTCAAAATAATGCAAAAAACATACAAGAGCCAGTCTTTTGAACGGCTCTTTTCAGTGAACGGCTCCTGATTGAACAGCTTAGTGACGGAACGAATCGAATCTTTTGAACGGCTCTTTGAAATGAACGATGGGAACCGAGTCTTTGAAAAGAGCCATCCTTTTTTTTTTGTTTTTTTAAATTTTCTTTTTGCTAAGATTGTTTCTTTTTGTTTGGTTGTAGCAACATCCGGTGCATACATCTGCAGGCCAAAGTGTGCACTTTTTTTTTTCTGTTTCTCATTACGGCATTCCTTTTCTTATTACCACATATTATTTCTACTTTGAAGAACAACTGTTTGAAGATATTTGTGCAGTGTGCAGCTTTCTAGTATTTACATATATTTTTCTTCATGTTGCCGGAGTTCCATACAATGTAACTCCATCATTTGCCTAATGTCACCTCTCATGTCATGGATTTAGCCCACACATTTGAACTAACTCTTCTTTTTTAAGATAATATTTACTGTTGTGCCAATTAAACACCTTTAAAATGTAATGTTAATCATCACATGTAGCCTATTTAGTCATTTAAACATTGGTGTTTCAAAATAATGCAAAAAACATAAAAGAGCCAGTCTTTTGAACGTCTCTTTTCAGTGAACGGCTCCTGATTGAACAGCTTAGTGACGGAACGAATCGAATCTTTTGAACGGCTCTTTGAAATGAACGATGGGAACCGAGTCTTTAAAAAGAGCCATCCTTTTTTTTTGTTTTTTTTAAATTTTCTTTTTGCTAAGATTGTTTCTTTTTGTTTGGTTGTAGCAACATCCGGTGCATACATCTGCAGGCCAAAGTGTGCACTTTTTTTTTCTGTTTCTCATTACGGCATTCCTTTTCTTATTACCACACTTTTTTTCTACTTTGAAGAACAACTGTTTGAAGATATTTATGCATTGTGCAGCTTTCTAGTATTTACATATATTTTTCTTCATGTTGCCGGAGTTCCATACAATGTAACTCCATCATTTGCCTAATGTCACCTCTCATGTCATGGATTTAGCCCACACATTTGAACTAACTATTCTTTTTTAAGATAATATTTACTGTTGTGCCAATTAAACACCTTTAAAATGTAATGTTAATCATCACATGTAGCCTATTTAGTCATTTAAACATTGGTGTTTCAAAATAATGCAAAAAACATAAAAGAGCCAGTCTATTGAACGGCTCTTCGGAGTGAACGGCTCCTGATTGAATGGCTTACTGATGTGACGTTCACGAATGAATCGAATATTTTGAACGGCTCTTTGAAATGAACGATGGGAACCGAGTCTTTAAAAAGAGCCATCCTTTTTTTGTTGTTTTTTTAAATTTTCTTTTTGCTAAGAT
Organism: Sphaeramia orbicularis; assembly: GCF_902148855.1. NCBI lineage: Eukaryota > Metazoa > Chordata > Actinopteri > Kurtiformes > Apogonidae > Sphaeramia > Sphaeramia orbicularis. The sequence goes on along the minus strand of NC_043977.1, from coordinate 53,220,883 downwards.
TGTTTCTTTTTGTTTGGTTGTAGCAACATCCGGTGCATACATCTGCAGGCCAAAGTGTGCACTTTTTTTTTTCTGTTTCTCATTACGGCATTCCTTTTCTTATTACCACATTTTATTTCTACTTTGAAGAACAACTGTTTGAAGATATTTATGCATTGTGCAGCTTTCTAGTATTTACATATATTTTTCTTCATGTTGCCGGAGTTCCATACAATGTAACTCCATCATTTGCCTAATGTCACCTCTTATGTCATGGATTTAGCCCACACATTTGAACTAACTATTCTTTTTTAAGATAATATTTACTGTTGTGCCAATTAAACACCTTTAAAATGTAATGTTAATCATCACATGTAGCCTATTTAGTCATTTAAACATTGGTGTTTCAAAATAATGCAAAAAACATAAAAGAGCCAGTCTATTGAACGGCTCTTCGGAGTGAACGGCTCCTGATTGAATGGCTTACTGATGTGACGTTCACGAATGAATCGAATATTTTGAACGGCTCTTTGAAATGAACGATGGGAACCGAGTCTTTAAAAAGAGCCATCCTTTTTTTTTTTTTTTTTTTTTTTTTTTTTTGCTAAGATTGTTTCTTTTTGTTTGGTTGTAGCAACATCCGGTGCATACACCTGCAGGCCAAAGTGTGCACTTTTTTTTTTCTGTTTCTCATTACGGCATTCCTTTTCTTATTACCACATATTATTTCTACTTTGAAGAACAACTGTTTGAAGATATTTGTGGATTGAGCAGCTTTCTAGTATTTACATATATTTTTCTTCATGTTGCCGGAGTTCCATACAATGTAACTCCATCATTTGCCTAATGTCACCTCTCATGTTACACATTTGAACTAACTCTTCTTTTTTACGGTAAGATAATATTTACACCGCACAAATTAAACACCTTTAAAATGGAATGTTAATCATCACATGTAGCCTATTTAGTCATTTAAACATTGGTGTTTCAAAATAATGCAAAAACATAAAAGAGCCAGTCTATTGAACGGCTCTTCGGAGTGAACGGCTCCTGATTGAACAGCTTAGTGACGGAACGAATCGAATCTTTTGAACGGCTCTTTGAAATGAACGATGGGAACCGAGTCTTTGAAAAGAGCCATCCTTTTTTTTTTGTTTTTTTAAATTTTCTTTTTGCTAAGATTGTTTCTTTTTGTTTGGTTGTAGCAACATCCGGTGCATACATCTGCAGGCCAAAGTGTGCACTTTTTTTTTTCTGTTTCTCATTACGGCATTCCTTTTCTTATTACCACATATTATTTCTACTTTGAAGAACAACTGTTTGAAGATATTTGTGCAGTGTGCAGCTTTCTAGTATTTACATATATTTTTCTTCATGTTGCCGGAGTTCCATACAATGTAACTCCATCATTTGCCTAATGTCACCTCTCATGTCATGGATTTAGCCCACACATTTGAACTAACTATTCTTTTTTAAGATAATATTTACTGTTGTGCCAATTAAACACCTTTAAAATGTAATGTTAATCATCACATGTAGCCTATTTAGTCATTTAAACATTGGTGTTTCAAAATAATGCAAAAAACATAAAAGAGCCAGTCTATTGAACGGCTCTTCGGAGTGAACGGCTCCTGATTGAATGGCTTACTGATGTGACGTTCACGAATGAATCGAATCTTTTGAACGGCTCTTTGAAATGAACGATGGGAACCGAGTCTTTAAAAAGAGCCATCCTTTTTTTGTTGTTTTTTTTAATTTTCTTTTTGCTAAGATTGTTTCTTTTTGTTTGGTTGTAGCAACATCCGGTGCATACATCTGCAGGCCAAAGTGTGCACTTTTTTTTTTCTGTTTCTCATTACGGCATTCCTTTTCTTATTACCACATATTATTTCTACTTTGAAGAACAACTGTTTGAAGATATTTGTGGATTGAGCAGCTTTCTAGTATTTACATATATTTTTCTTCATGTTGCCGGAGTTCCATACAATGTAACTCCATCATTTGCCTAATGTCACCTCTCATGTCATGGATTTAGCCCACACATTTGAACTAACTATTCTTTTTTAAGATAATATTTACTGTCGCGCCAATTAAACACCTTTAAAATGTAATGTTAATCATCACATGTAGCCTATTTAGTCATTAAAACATTGGTGTTTCAAAATAATGCAAAAAACATAAAAGAGCCAGTCTTTTGAACGGCTCTTTTCAGTGAACGGCTCCTGATTGAACGACTCCCTTCAAAGAGCCAACAGTCCCATCACTAGTTCTGATTCCCTGTCACTGCAGATGCAGGTTTTCACTGTCACCACCAGAGGGCGCAGTGTCCTCCACAGACTGCAGGAGTCCTCCACAGACCGGATCAGTCCTCCACAGACCGGATCAGTCCTCCACAGACCGGATCAGTCCTCCACTGACCGGATCAGTCCTCAGCTGCACCTCCGCCTCCTTCAGGAAGGAACTGTCATGGAATAAACGGAGTTAAATGTGTCGGATTTGACGACATTGAATAATTATCTATTTGTACAAACGATTACTGACTTGTAAAATTTTAAATCTCCCGGTAACGGAGCTGTATGCAGTTGTCGTGGCCGAGTGGTTAAGGCGATGGACTAGAAATCCATTGGGGTCTCCCCGCGCAGGTTCGAATCCTGCCGACAACGTTCGTTTTCACACCGAACACATTCGAACCCGGAAGTGCATTTAACGCATTCTATTTTATTTCATTTTTTTCATTATTATTTAACCCTTTCATGCATGAATTATGAGAACCATAGTCGAGATTTTTTTCCCTGAGTGTTTTTATTCTTCTTTAGGCATGAAAAAAAAAACAATGCGACTGAAATTTTTTTTATGAACCTATTTTTCCTGGAATTACAAACACCATCTGTTTAATTTTTGAAACAAAGAGACATGTATTTCAGGAAGTGATATACTGTGTGAAAGCAATTAAATAAAAACATTTTTCATTCATCTAATCTGATGTTTTCTCACATTTTAATTTACTCTAATATGTTCACAGCGCTGGACACTGTACCACAAAAAACTGTTTTCAGACCGGCCAGCCTGGCATAGAAGTCCAGTATGTGTGAGAGAGAATAATAGTGTGTGTGTGTGTGTGTGTGTGTGTGTGTGTGTGTGTGTGTGTGTGTGTGTGTGTAAGACTACAGTTGTGCATGTATGAGAGTATGATGTTATGTGTGAAACCAAGTATGATAACTGCCTAAAGGGCCTCTCACAGAAAGGTGGATCCTCAAAGAACATAATCATGGAACCTCCTGCTTCTAAAACATTAACCCTAGCTCAGTGTTTTTCAACCTTGGGGTCGGGACCCCATGTGGGGTCACCTGAAATTTCTAGTAACTGATAAAAAAAAATAACTTACTGATAAAAAATATATGGTGAGTTGAGAGAGACAATTACAATCCATAAAAGACATGACAAACTGAGTGTGAAACTGCAGCACTGTGGTTCTGTTTATCTGTCAGATGTTCATTGTGGTCAGTTTCAGATGCTGCAGCTCTTTCACAATTCATAGTTTGAATTCTTGTTTGTTCAGTATTAATTTGCAGCTGGACTGACTGTACATATCCTGACCAAGGAAAATCCAATTCTCCCTTTGTGCAGTAATCTACACCTGGCTTTTCTGCCTCCATCCACAATAATGTACATTATATAGACTAAATGTCCTCTAATATTATTGTTTATTTGCAACATAGTATAGCAAACTATTACATGATCAAAAAACAAATTAATTTTAGCAAAAAAAAAAGTCTCTGTTTTGAATGTCTGGGGTCGCCAGAAATTTGTGATGTTAAAATGGGGTCAGGAGCCAAAAATGGTTGGGAACCACTGGGTTAATGTGTCTGTTTTACAACGTTTATTGGCTTTTTTACGTTTATTTTTATTAATATGACACCATTAGTCAAACCTATGGGCAGAACAAAGTCTTACCTGTTTGTTGCTGTTATTATGATGTTTAAATGTTATTAATAAAACCTTCACTCCATCAAAGTAAAAGCACTTCCTACGCAACTTGAAAAGCTTAATGTCCTTTCTTCAAAATACAGGTGCAACACTACTGCCCTTAACCAGTCCTAACAACCCCACCCCACCAATATAGTATCGCAAACTATTACATGATCAAAAACAAATTAGTTTCAGCAAAAAAAAAAGAAAGTCTCCGTTTTGAATGTCTGGGCTCGCCAGAAATTTGTGATGTTAAAATGGGGTCAGGAGTAAAAAAAAGGTTGGGAACCACTGCCCCAACTTATTAGTGCTGTTAAATAGTAATTAAGAAACAGTGTATGATCATTTTCGTTTTCTTCCTAGATCCCAGATGTCGACAAAATTATGTTTTCATTTTTTGTGTGTGTGTTATTTTTGTGTGTGTGTCTCTAGATAGTTCTGATCTTACAGAAATACAAAAACAGATAGGGATTCGTAATAAACCTCAACATAAAGACAGTAAGCTGATGTTTCCAGTCCTGCCTTAAGGACGTCTGTATTCTGTTCAGCACACGGCTTAAGACTAAGGTCACACAGGTCATACGAAAACTCATATGACAGGAATTGTTTTCAGGTTCACTTCTGGGTCATCGTGGCGGACTCCAACATTTTCCCAGTCTGTTTCGTAATGAAGCGTACCTACATATGTTTATGTAAAGGGCAGGTCCGCAGTGCTTTATTAACACTGAATGTTTCATAAAGACATCCCACCTGCACTGAGGCAGGAAACTGGGTAATGCTGCATTCACTGACCCTGACAATACAGACAGGAAGAGTTTACTGCACTGCATATGAAGTAATGAATATGAGAAAGGGTGGAGGTTTGGTCTCATCACCAACACCAGATCAAATCTACCTAAAGTCTAGACCAAATAATGTCACTATTACTCTGAATGCTGATTATGATGCTAAAACAATCATAATAATAATAATAATAATACATCACACTTAGGGATGTAATGATTACTGGTATAACAATAAAATTACAGATGGTTAGTATTACCGTTTAAATTCTAATTATCATGATAACCGTGTTTGATTTCCGGAGAAAACGCCTATGTAAAGATTTAGGTTTAGGTTTAGGTTAGTTTATTTCAGACACACACATAATACAAAACATATGGAACAAAAATAAAATAATAATAATAAACAATACAAAAAAAAAAAAATCAAACAATAGAAAAATAATAATGATGAACAATACACAAAAAATCAAATAATAGAAAAAAAAGAACAACTGTTGTGCCTGAAAGCGAGTAGGAAGAAGCCTCTGCTTATCCAGTCCTACCCCTGATTCCAGTCCTCAGACCAAGATCTGCTTTTATGTCAAATATTTGAGTATAGTTTTAATTTATTACAATTTTAATTTTATATACCTCATATTTGGAACCAATATTCACTTTTAAAGTCTTTGAAAAGGTTCATTAAGGATTTTTATGTTTTTTATGCAATAAATTTTATACAATTTTCAAATCGGAGTTTACACCAGACAAATGTGGAAGGGTATTCAAACCATCACCGACCACATGCCCCGCCCCCCCCATGTGAGGAGAACATTACTGTACTTTCCAGACTATAAGCCACTACTTTTTTCTCACTCTTTGAACCCTGCGGCTTATACAACGATGCGGCTCAAGTATAGATTTTTACGGGTTAACGGCCTCCAGGGGGCGCTCTAGCAGGAAGCGCAAAAGCGAGACAGACAGGAGGAAGAGGTGATGAAGAGGAGAAGTTTGAAACTTGACTTAATCATTTTGCGTGTCATGCACAAACCCTCATCATGGAAAACACACGAAGAAATGCATATGATGCAGCTTTTAAGTTCAAACCAGTCGATGTGTCTGTAAAGAAGGAACTAGAGCTGCAGCACGGAACTGAGAAGTAGAGCGGGACGATTAATCAGGCCGATTATAGCTGGTCACCGATTAATCACACGCAGACAGCTGAGGGGGTCCATCTATAGTCAGATGAGAGTGAGGAGGTCTGTCCAGACAGGTGAGGGTAAGGGAGGAGCTAGATGAGCCCGAACCAGCATGTTACTCAAATTTGGTGGTCTTTTGAATACAACTCGTGGTGGTGCAGAAAAGTCTTTTAGGTTCAGATCTGATTGTATTATGTGCCAGTGTTTGTTGATAATCTGTATAAAGTCTTTGCGTCTTTACGTGTTGTGATTAGACGCCACATACAGGGCGGGGAAGCAAAATTTACAATATTTTGAGGCAGGGATTGAAAGACAGTGTATGACCAATTAGTTTATTGAAAGTCATGAGAATTTATTTGCCACAAGAAAATGTACATAATAGAAAATGTTTTTATTCTATGTGTCCTCCTTCTTTCTCAATAACTGCCTTCACACGCTTCCTGAAACTTGCGCAAGTGTTCCTCAAATATTGGGGTGACAACTTCTCCCATTCTTCTTTAATAGTATCTTCCAGACTTTCTGGTAATAGTTTTGCTCATAGTCATTCTCTTCTTTCCATTATAAACAGTCTTTATGGACACTCCAACTATTTTTGAAATCTGCTTTGGTGTGACGAGTGCATTCAGCAAATCACACACTCTTTGACGTTTGCTTTCCTGATTACTCATATGAGCAAAAGTTTCTGAAAAGGTATGGATAATAGTGTTAGGTATGATTATGACATCAATATATGTTTGGTTTCAAAACAACTAACGTAGTGTCTGCTGAGAAAAAACAACTAAATGTTCATTGTAAAATTTTGCTTCCCCACCCTGTATAAAACACCTGTGAAAGTTTCTGTCCTCAGTCTGATGAAGGGCCTCGGCCCGAAACGTCACTATTAAATGGTTTGGGAGCTCACTGGTTGTGCGGACCTTCCTTTATTTTTTCCACATTCTACTTTTTTGGGATCCTGCACACCTCTAATTTTGGATGTGCGTGTCGTTCACCTTTTTTAAGGGAGGAGCTCACAGATCTGGGCTCACACATATCCTATAATAGTTCTTCATTCTAACCATAATGCTGTCAGATCAGATGACTGGAAACAGTGGGAGTGGAGGCGTTCATTCTAGCTTAAATACTGAACACACCTGTTTAACCCTGGCAATATTTTCAGGGGAAAAATGCCTAAAAAGACATACCCAAAGTAAATGAAGAATTACTTATAATACTTATAGTAATAGGGTTCATATGGATGTTCTTGGTGTCTGTGGACATTTAGAGAACTCACAGAATCTATTCCCATTGTCTAAAATATTGCATCTATTATTATGCTTGAGTAAACTGTAACAAACTAAAAGAGAAATTAGAATTTTTTTATCCTCGCCTGTTTTTTTTCGGCTGGATTGACGATGATATGCATAAATTAATTGTTCGTGTCGGAGATTTTTAATAGTGTATATTTCACCCCACAAAGATTAAAAATCATGTTTGAACATTAAAGTTTGCACTAAAATACACTTTTGATGTACTTTTATTAACATTAGGGTCTAAACTTTGAGCAAAAATTGAAAAAAACATCCATTGTCCTGATTTATTATATTTTTATAGTAGATGAATATTAATATAATTTTTTTGGCCCGCAGGTGGGCTGATAGGGCTAAAGGGGTTAACGCACCCTTGAACTCAAATAGTGAGCGAATGGTTTAGCGAACACAACGACCGCAGAAACGGATTTTGCATTCGTTAAGCCTCTGCGTTCGCCGACCCATCGTTCGCTCACTATTTGCGTTCAAGGGTGCGAAAACGGCTTCGTTCACTGTTTAACCCAGAAACATGCCCCTGGTCCACTTCTAACCATATGGTAAAATTTGGGGATGACACAACAGTAGTGGGCCTCACTCAAAACGCTGATGACCTGGCGTTCAGAGAGGTGCTGAAAAATCTAGTGGACTGGTGTGAAACCAACAACCTGGCCCTGAACGCCACTAAAAAGGAGGAGATCATCGTCGACTTCAAGAAGTACCGGCCCAGCCACACCCCCCTCCCCTAACCCCAACCCTAACCTGAACCCTAAAACTTAGTGATTTAAATCTATTCAGCTTCAACTTTCTCATTCTTTCCACTATGTCTACAAACTAGTAGAATATACTTAACATTTTACAGTAGTGGAATAAAACGGAAATCTTTTAAGTACATTGTAATTAAAGCATTTCAGTAAATACAAAGTCTGGGCAGCCTTAGGACCTTCACATATCTTTGTCATGGTCTTCCTTTGGGTTGGTTACCACAGTACAAGTTTGTGGTCATTCATCTCGGGGGGGGGGGGGGGGGGTGACAGTGCCAGCTGCATTCTCCTGCCTCGTGTTTCGTCCCCCACTGGAGGACGGTCTCCATAGGACTCAGTATGTGTCCACCACTTAACACTGAGTGCTTTCCTCTTGCAGGTGGAGGTATCACTCACAGAGCGTTCTATCTGTGGTGTTTCTGTCCAGCTCTCGTGTCCGTACAGCAGGATGGACTCTATAGCCGCCAGAAACAATCTTATCTTTAGGTCCCTCTGCATTCTTATCTCCCAGATATTCCTCATCTTGTTCAGTGCATGCCACGCTTGTGCTTTTCTTATCTTTATGTCTTTCTCCATGCTGTCATTCCAGGAGCCCAGGTATTTGAAGTCTTCCTTCCTTTCCAGCTTTTACTGCCCTCTGTTGTTTTCACTGGGCCTAACTCCTCAGTGTTGTAGCTCAGGTATTCTGTTTTCTTTGCACTGGTTCCGAGGCCAACCCTTTTGTATCCCACTTGTACCCTAAATAGTAATTCCTATTCCCTTTTACTTTGTACATTACTATTTGTTGTTGCAGCTTACTGTTTTATTGCTTGCATTTTCTACATTTCTGTTTTTTATACTTTTTACACTCTCATCTATTATTATTTGTACATACTGTATATGCTATATTATCTGTGCAGAGATGGAAATAGAAAAGACAGTTAATGCAAACACACCCGTTTGTACTCTTTCATTCCCTCACCCAATGAGAATCGATAAGGAATCGGATCAATAAGCAAAATCGATAATGGAATCGGAATCGTCAAATTCTTATCGATTCCCATCCCTAATTCCAGCATGCGCAAGAAGATGGACCTCCACCAGGTCTTAAGGTTGCCGAAGGTGTGATCGATGACACCCCTCACCTCGGCAGGTGTGTCACTGGCCTGTAAGTCAGAATGGAGAAACTGCAGTCTGTTAGTCAGCCAATTAATGTTTTGTGTTGTGTGTATTTTTGTGTGATTGAGTGTGTTCAAACCTCCTACAGGCTGACAGTAAAGGGTCATAATCACCACTGGCCTCTGGAGACACAGATATCCTCCATGTCTCAGAAGGAAAAACCCTCGTGGGGGGTAAAGCACCTTCTTAAACATGAGGGACCAGCGTAGAACAAGGGCATCATGCACAGACCCTGCACTGCCGATGTACCCTCAGCATCACAAATACCCTGCATCACAACTGAAGCAAAAGGCTTCCTGTTTATGTAACAATGCTTTATGGGCATTTGAGGAGACAGAATATTAATGTGGCACCCACTGATGGTGCCTGCAGTCCACTGGAATACCTTCTGACCAGCAAGGCATGTGAACCCTGGTCTCACCTCCTCCATCTCCTCTGCCTTTGGGAAAAGGACGATGCCCATTATCCTCTCCACCACATTACGAACCACCCTGGCTACTGTGGACAGCAGCATTTAATACACACACACACACACACACACACACACACATGCACACGCACACACACACACGCACACGCACACATACACAGGGTGTCCCAAAAAATGTATACACAATTTATAAAATGCATTTAATTTTCAAAATGTAATAGAATTTCCAAACATCATTTTATTATTTTGTCTGTTCCTCCTGTTCTCAAACTGACGTCCGTTCTGGTCCAGACTCTGCTGACAACACCAAGGAATGGAATCACACACATCACCAAACAATTCCCTTGTTATTTGCTTTCATTCACAGTCAGTGGCTGCTCTCAGTTCAGCAACTGTTGCAGGTCTCATAGTGTAGACTTTGTCTTTTAGGTATCCACATAAAAAACGTCTAGTGGTGTGAGGTCTGGTGAAAGCGGAGGGTATTCAACCAAACCCCTCCGTCCAATCCACCTGTTTGGCAAGCTGTCAGCAGAGTCTGGACCAGAACGGACGTCAGTTTGAGAACAGGAGGAACAGACAAAACAATAAAATGATGTTTGTAAATGCTATTACATTTGGAAAATTAAATGAATTTTAATAAACACCTACTTTACAATTATTTAAAGTGTGTATACATTTTTTGGGACACCCTGTATATATCAATGTGTGTGTGTGTGTGTATGTGTGTGTGTGTGTGTTTTTGGGAATAGCCACAAAAGTAGCACTGGGTTAAGAAAACATCCAGACAGTCGATTCAGGAGTGTTGAAGATTTACACACACACACGTATATATATATATGTATGTATATATATATATATATATGTTTTGTATTGCGTACACAACTCTTGTGTCTTTGGTATTTGTGGGCTCATTTGTATAAGTCTGAGGGGCTGTGCTGGAAGTCAAATCCCTAAATGATAATGTCTAGTCACGGTCTGTCCTTTCACCTTCATTTTCCTCAAACAACTGGAACTATTCAAAGCCAGTGTCTCCTGTAGTTTCACTCCTGGTAGCACAGCTCTGTTTGTATACGCCTGTTCCACAGCAGACCCAGTCAGTGTAATCCTGTCAGTTTCCTGTCTTTTCCTGCTGCTTTTGGGCTCAGGTCCAGCAGGCCTGAGGACAGGGAGGAGCACAGAGGAAACGTCTGTATCTGCCCACATCTGACGTCTGGGAATGTCAGCAGTGATAAGTGAGCAAGATCATTTCTGCTTATTTGTCAAAGATGCCCTACTCTCAGTATTTACGTTTGAGGTATATAAACCTAGTAGCTCATATAATTAGGAAAAAATAATGTATTTTCAAAGACATAAAAGTTGATTTATCTCATAAAGACCAAAACAGCCACCAGCGACAAAAACCATCTACTGATTTAAACTGTTAAATACCTGTTGATCCGCTAATCCTATCAATACATGTAAATAATTGGTGAAAAATACAGGTCTACATCTTTTCATGGTCATGAGATATGACCCATTTGGACGTTCAGAGGCTCTGCAGTTACCGTGGAAACACTGTCATCTTCTACAACATTGATTCATCAGTAAAACCCATGGAGTTGGATCAATGGCAGTGATGGACACAGTTGTTTTTCTATTCAGTTATTCATATCTTTGCTGAAAAAGTAACTTTTTCATCAGTTTTCTCAGTTTTGATTTAATAACCTCTGAGTTTTCACGAACATCAACATGATCAGTGCATTGAATAAAGGAAAATACAAGTGTAATAGACGTGTAAACACTGCAGACCACTGATAGGTCAGAGAGTTGTCTCGTTTTACAAAAAACAGATGCGGAAGTTGACAGTAAATACAGCAGTAGGTTAATTCACATGATGACAGCCCACAAAACTACACCATGGTCGGTCGAGGAGGTTCAGACGTAAAAATTCAGTATGAACTTGATGAGACAACACCCAACGATCGAGTTTATCAGCAACTCTGTGAGCAGACAACATGGAAGTAGCACGCCGCATCGCTATGACGACCAGGTACTGTAAAGTCAGTAGTATCCTGTAATGCAGTGTTTTTCAACCTTGGGGTCGGGACCCCATATGGGGTCACCTGAAATTTCTAGAAATTTATTTTAAAAAAAAACAAAAAACAACACACTAATAAAAAATATATGGTGAGTTGAGAGAGACAATCCCAATCCATAAAAGACAAACTATGAGTCTGAAACTGCAGCACTGTGGTTCTGTTTATCTGTCAAATGTTCATTGTGGTTGGTTTCAGATGCTGCAGCTCTTTCATAATTCATAGTTTGAGTTCTTGTTTGTTCAGTATTAATTGTCCTCCTTGTAAACCCAAGCTGGACTGACTGTACATATCCTGACTGAGGAAAATCAAATTCTCCCTTTGTGCAGTAATCTCCACCTGGCTTTTCTGCCTCCGTCCATAATAATATACATTATATAGACGAAATATCCTCGACAATTAACGTTCATTTGAAACATATGTTACAACCCAAAAGGTGAAACATAATTACACAGGACACCGGAGTCAAAGGGAATAATTAAAAAACAACATTTTATTATATTTGATCTATTTTTGTTTCATTCTTCATTGATTCAGTTCTTTCATTGGAAACAAGCTGCTTTTAATTGAGCATCGTCCAAACCTCTTTTAAACCCCGTGCCCAAAGTAACAAAAGAAAAGACCAGAGTGGACCGGCATAAACATAAGGACGGTGCACTGGACAGGCCAACCCTGTACAGGGCCATAGAAGCTGCCAGTGCACCGCTACCCGATCAAAAAAACTGAACCACAAAGTAAGTCCTAACAAAAGAAAAGTGAAAGCAGGACGTCCGGATCCACCTGGCCAAACTAAAAGGGAAAAGCTAACAAAAGGCTAACAAAAGCCCCGCTGGCGTGGAGCAACTTGCGAGGAGTGGAGTGGATGTGTGCCTTGACGTGCGCGCTCCGGACGCCGGCATCGCTGGAGGAGGAGGAGAGAGCAGGAGGCGAGAAAGAGAGAGAGAGAGCCCAGCGCCGGTCCAATTTATGGGCTTTGATGGCAGGAAAACCAATTGGCCATCTATTAAAGAAACACACTAAATACATAATATTTTACAAAAGTGTTATCAAGGCAAAAAACATAACAGAGAGCAATAATCACCCAAAAGTCAAGTAAGGATTATAACAAAAAACCCACAAAAGACAAAGGGGGGAAAATAACAGTGCGTCAGAACATAACAACATAGTATAGCAAGCTATGACATGATAACAAAGAAATTAATTTTAGCAAAAAAAAAAAAAAGTCTCCATTTTGAATGCCAGGGGTTGGCAGAAATTTGTGATGTTAAAATGGGGTCACGAGCCAAAAAAGGTTGAGAACCACCGCTGTAATGGAAACGGTCTCCAAGAATAGGACCTGGTACTCGAGTCGAGTCGAGCTGAGCCGGTTCCATGTTGTGGAAACGCAACATTAGCTACTTAGCGCCTAATCCATCTGCTTTACAGGAGGCGCCCTATTATCAGAAGGCCCGTTAGTCAGAAAATCAGGGGGACGTTAGTCAGAAAAGGGTTTGGGTTAGATTTATCAACTAAATCCACACAAATTTTCTGACTAATGGACCTTCTGACGATAAGGTGGGCACCGATAACATTTTATTGTGATTCTTTTCAGGATTCTGATTGGTTAATGGTACTGGATGGTGTCACCACACTGCCATCTACAGGTCTGGCATGCTGTTGACGGTGTAGACATATGGGGCTGTGTAAACACAGATTTTTCTGAAAACAGCCATGTCTGTACAAGGTTTTTTTTTTTTTTTTTGGTTCGTTAGTTTAGTTTATTTTGAATATACAACAAAACAAAGTAATCCCACTTAGTCTTTACAAATGAAACAGATTATAACAAAACAATCAAAAAACAAAAACCTATACATATAAACAAAAAATAACTTCATCTGCAGGAGTGGGAGGAAGTATAACTTATTTAATCCCACCCCTTCTCCACAAAACAGTCTATTGTTTAGTTTCCTATCAGCATAATAAAAATCAAGTCCCTTGGTTCAGTTAACTTCATTTATCATCTTCACATATACATACATACATACATATACACCTACACTGACATACCAGAAAAGTAAAAAACTTTTCTGTATAAGGTTTTTTTTTAAATGGAGAGGGGGAAATATCTGTTTTCAAAAATACCCGGCTCCGTGTAAACGTAGCATGAGTCCCATACATAGACATTAAGTAATGGAATGTGACACCTACTTGAGAAATACACACCTCCGCTTCTAGATCCTTATCGGTTTGAGGCAGGAGGCCAGAACCAGCAGGCTGTTTTCTGAGGCATTCTAAAGTAAACAATACACAAACCACACAATATAAATATTTCCTCTATTTGACTCATGGCTTCTGGCAAATTACTGATGGAGTGGAGAGAAGTGCCCTAGATGAATTAAATAACAGTGAAATCAAACCTCTTTGCTCTTTGCACACTGCTGCTGCCTTTGAGGACTCCACACTGAGCAGACTACTGGTCAGAGCGACCCACCAGAACAGCCCTCACATTGATTTTACAATCATTTTCCTGCACCTCAGCAGGACAAGTACTGGCCCATTGACATTTTACAGCTCTGGACACATCAAGCACATACACATTCACCAAAACAAATTCAAATACACAAGACATTTCCTCAGATTGTGAAGAATGTAGTGTTCAACACCTCAGAAATTGGTCCATTAGCTTCAAAATGGATATCATCAGAGAAACCCCACACCGCGGATGCGCACATAAACACTGCTCTAGCAACGTTCAAGGCCACCTTAAAATGAGTGTGTGTCGAACACACGCAGATCTGTGAAAAAGGGTAATTCAAACATTCATAGCCATCTGTTTCTGTCCCAGCATGCCATTTCCTCCTCGGTAGGGGCCTTTGATTTAGCGGCAAAGGGGTACCATTGCTTCCTTCCCTCCCACCGTGGAGGCAGGCGTCTGGTTGGAGCTGGTTAACGCTGCAGTCCATCCATCGTATCATCACAGGTATGACCACCTGCCCCTTAAACACAGATCCGAGCTGTTTGAACATGTCATGGAAACACAAGTAAACAAAGATAACCATGAAGTAGGTCACAAGTGCATGATAAATACTTAAACGTGTCATGTTTTGTATTCACCCCAGTCCTGGCTTCACTTCACTGGCTTCCTGTGCATTTTAGAATTGATTTTAAAGGTGCCGTATGGAGGACTGTGGCCAAAACTGGAACTGCAGTCACATTCAAAATACTGTAGAGTGTGGTATCCTCTCCAGATCCAGGATGAGCGTCTACTACTACTGTTTCCACTAATCCTTGCCATTAATCATCACCAGACTTATTCTACATTAGTATAATATATATTAGAACAGGACAAATGTCCTGGCCACTCAAATGAAAGTTTGCGAAGATTCAGGACAGGGCCGGACTGAGACTCATTTTCAGCCCTGGAGTTTCATACCTCAGACCGGCCCACTTTAGATCACGACCAATTATTATTAAAATTATGGAATTATAACCTTACATGTTAGGTCTACACACTGTTCTGCAAAGCCTTGTAATTCAGTGTATTTTCTAAAATATTTCCAATTCAGTGCAAGTAAAGGTTGCTTCACAATGTGGATTTATTTCAACAGTGAGTGCACATCGACATCTCCAACATTATTATTCCTCGCAACACAACAATAACAGAATCTATATTTTTGTTCTTATAAGTGTTAACATTTTTCAAACCTTTAAAATGTTTGAAATGAAATAAAAGAATATATAAAAATATTAAATAAAAAAAATAATACAAAAAATAAAGCTTGCTGCACTTTCTAATAACTCTATCATTTTTTTATCCTCTGCAACAAAAGATTTCCATCACAACTCACTTGCGGTTTGTTCCATCTTTGCTATTGAAAACTTTTGGTATAGTTATATTAGGGGTTTGACGAGGATGATAGGAAAAAATGTATGTATATCCTGTGACTGAGGGCGAGCAAAGTAATCAAAGCTAACAACAGACTCCTCTTCATCTGTCTCATTTGTGCCTAGGGGTTCAGGGTTGTGCTGCTGAGCTGCTCCTCTGTCATCAGTAGACTCTGCTCTCCCTTTCACTCTTCCTCCAGTTTCCCTAGACTCGCCTGCACCTGTATCACAATAAAAAATAATATCTACAGACATTTTGACTTACTGAACCAATTCAGATCTTTACACTGGCTAAATATGCAGGCTTATTTAATATTACTTAATGCTATTGCCTTTCAGTTGTGGGCTTTGTGTATTTACTGTCTCACTTTTAATAATAAAAACATAAAGTAGGTCAGGACTATGGTTTGGGTATAGACAGTGGTTTTAGTGGAACTAATGCTTGTTCACACAGTCTGTTCCAACAGCTCACCTTTTCCTTCCATCCTGACAGGAACAATCCCCTCATCACTACTGGCTCCTGGCTCTGCTTCTGACACTAAAGCACAGTTTAAAAATGGTCAGAATTCTCAGCACAAATCTTCTATTTTCAAAGCCTTGGTGTCAGTTTCATTCATGTAGTGCTGAATCCTGGAGCATCTCAGAGCACCTTTCATATTGAACAGGCCTACACCATACTCTTCATTGGAGCCTATTTATTCTAATAATCTTCCCTCTATGAGCAGTCCTACCTGCCCACTCTGGACTTGTGGGCTCATGGCTGGTGTCTGCTGCTGGATGTTCTTTCTGACTCTGAGGAGCTACAAGACAAAGTTTCCCAGTTATGGGGCGTCGTATCATACTATTATTTAAATTACATAACGTTATGTTACACGCCACAATGCCACACAATTCATTGACTCGATAATTAACTAACTTGAAAGGTGGTTTGCCCGGTTCGTTGTCCTTATTAGTTTCCAACCAGGAGGTCGTTTTTGTGAAAAAGTTGCCGATTTTGTCACATTTGGCTGCGTTTGCTTCCAGAGCTTTCCTCTTTTTAATTCTTGCCTTCTCCACACCATCTTTGCTCTTTCTATTCTCCATGTTTCAAACAGCAAACACAGCTGACCATCCACAGCCTACAGAGCACAGATCGTATATGCTCCACAGCTACAGTATAGAGCTACTAACCGTATGCAAGGAGATGTTACGCCAGGTCACAGTGTGTCCGCAAAAAAAAAACAGGAAGAAAACAAACAGTTTACTAGTAGAGGAGGTGGGGCCCAGGAACAGCAGCTGCAGATTACGTGATCAACTCAGTGCTATGACTGAACACCGGCCCCCAAAAAATAAATAAATAAATAAATATTAAATACATATTTAAAGTGAACTCCGGCCCTCACGGCCCAAATATTATACCGACCCACCGGGAATTGTCCCGGTCCTCCCGATTAGCCAGTCCGGGCCTGATTCAGGAGATAGGGAAAAGGGAAATGAGCCTTAAGTTTCACTTTTACTTCCGTGAAGAACAAGCAACACGGATCGTTACCGTCCAGTAAGGTGAGTCGCTTTGCAGGACAATTCCAAAACTTTATTTTCAGTGCTAGTAGCCATAATCCATCGCTCATTCGTTTGTCTGCTGTGTCGCTTCCACCATGGCACTGCACCCATAGTCACGTGATAACTATGACGTTGGTGCAAAGGGTCAATAGTACCCCAGAGGAAACTGGGCTAGAAGAATAGATCTACCTCTTAGCTCCTACTGTAAACCCCTGTTATCCACACCGCCAGTGCCATAACAATTCACAACACCATTACTGGACAAGGTTAAGCATTCCACTTCACAGTAAAATGTAAAAGTAATAAAATAAAAACATAGACTTAAAAAAAACACAAAATGGGGTCACATTATTTTAGATGTGCCACAAATGTAGGTGAATAAATGAGTGAATAGCTGATCCTGCCTCAAACCAAGGATTAAAGAGAGGCGGTCATGCCTTTATTTCAAGTAAAAACACACATTAGGTCAAAGCTTTAGGTCCAGGTTTCTTCCCTCTTGAACCTGAATTGTTTGCTCTCATGCAGACTCAGGATAATCTTCCAATGTTTGAGATTTAGTTTCATGTTCAAAGATGAAAACTTGTTCGTCAACCTTTCTTCAATAACCTGCCAGCGCCTGACAGTTAGAGCAACGCCACACCTCTTTATGAAGTTTTTTTTTAATGCAGCAGGAAGATTTCCCAGGATACAAAACTGTGTCCAACTTGCTGCAGCATGTTTACTGAAATGACAGAATACTGTGTTGCTGTGGTTGCTTAACATATTATTTGCCCAGAGAGAATTTTTACCGTTAAGATCTAAGTGTGAAGAAGTACAGATATGAATAAAACAGGGTCAAATGACACACAAGGATTTTCAACAAGTCTATTTTAAAATGCAAAAAAAGGTGTTAAAATATTAAGACTGTGACTGCATAAATTCATATCTACATTTTTGTTGGAGTAATTTTAAATTAAATGGCTGTGGATTTCATTTTCTTCATGTGACGCAATCGTAGTATTCATTTTATGCTTAACATGTACGTATTTTCTGTTGGATAAGACCACAGTGACTTTCTAAAATACTCATACTCTTACTCGTCTTCTTCCTCTTATCCAGGTTCAGGTCATGGGGGCAGCCCCCTCAACAGAGGAGCCCAGACAGCCCTCTCCTCAGACACTTCCACCAGTTCTTCCAGGGGAATCCCAAGGCGTTCCCAGGCCAAACCACAGATATAATCCCTCCAGTGTGTCCTGGGTTTACCCTGAGGTCTGCTCCCGGTTGGACATGCCTGAACCCCCCCCCAGAGAGGCGTCCAGGAGGCATCCTCACCAGATGAACCACCTCAACTGGCTCCTCTGGACGTGGAGGAGCAGCAGCTCTACTCTGAGTCCCTCCCAGATGTCTGAGCTCCTCCCCCTATCTCTAAGGCAGAGCCCGCCCACCCTGTGTAGGAAACTCATTTCGGCTGCATGTACTCATGACCTCATTCTTTCGGTCATTACCCGGAGCTCATGACCATAGGTGAGGGTTGGAACGTAGACTGACCAGTAAATCGAGAGCTTCTCCTTTCTGCTGAGCTCCCTCTTTTTCATTCATTCATTCACGTTTATTTCAAACCTGCTACCACAGACAAACACTTAACAGACGACAACTTGTCATGTGTCGACGTTTGTGTTGATCTAATTTAGGGTTTTTGGTTTTGTCTCTTCCTGTTTTATTTCAGTGACGGTGGTCACCTTCCTGTTTTTGTCTGCACTCTGTCAGTCTTGTCTTTGTCTTCCCTAATCCTCTCATTGCCTGCACCTGGTGTTCCTCCTGTAATTGCCCACACCTGATTGTGATCCCTGCTCGCCCTTTATATTCTCCTCTCTCCCTTTGTCTGTTGTCAGTGTGTTGTTTTTGTTATCCCTCTGAAGACCATCTTGTTTCAGAATCTTGATCCTAGCTCCATGTGTTTTTGTTCTTTGGGCTTTTTAGTTTTATATTGGGCACGTTGTGCTCCCTAATTTTGTTCTCCTTTAACCTTTCAACCTCGTGTGTCTCGAGCATTTGGGTCCACGCCAGAGTGTCATGTCTTAGCACAACTGGACAGACGGATGAACACATGAAAAGGGTTTGAAAAGGGGATGGAAGAAGCATTGCTTGGGAGTGGCCATGGCTCAGATGGTACAGTGGGTCGTCCAATAACTGAAAGGTTGGCCGTTCAAATCCCGCTCTGTCCTAGTCAGTCCGTTCCATCCTTGGGCCAAAGACGGGGCAAAAGGGACTGCTGGGGGGGGAGAGAAGGGGGAATTTTGTGGGGATTATACTGAATAAAATTTGAGTTTTTTCACTAGATATCAAAAGTTTTGCCTCTGTTGTCCTTGGGCCTACTTCCGGCTTCCCTGAACTCTTTGAAAAGTTTCAGTGCCACACATTCTGACACCCTATTCACATCAGGTCTGTGGGCAGCCTGGCTGTGTACCATGAAGAGTCTGTGAATCAACAACAAAGTCCAAATTGCATGTCATCATTAACTCCACACTAACGACACATTATGTTGAAGGGATAAATGCACATCACAACTATATTCCTGTAACTTATTACCTTTCAGCTGCTTGCTGGCCAGGTGCCGAGCCACTACATTTCCAAGACGCTCTCCACAACCCTGGCAAAGTCTTCTTCTTGGACTTGAGAGAATATGTGGTAGGTGACTGGTCGATGGCATGCAAGTGGGAGTACAGCCGCCGTATCTCTGCTATTTCAGAGGTGGACAAAGCAGTAATGCTATGGTTCAGGCTGACAAGGTACCCGGCTAGGTCATCGACTGCCTTCCATCCAGGGATTTCTCTCAGGTCCAGACAGTCATTCTGACATAAGAAAAAATAAAAAAAGGCTTCACTAAACTGATAAAGCTGTTAAATCAGATTGCATTTCTGACAACCAAAACACTGCCTACTTTACCTGAATGGATGTACTTGGTTCCATGGGGTATGTCTCCTCCATTGCTGGGCTAGGAGAGGGGGTCCCACTTCCAAAAGCAGAGTCTATAAGTACCGTAATTTACGGTCTATAAGCCGCTACTTTTTTCCACACATTGTGAACCCGCGGCTCTAAAATGATGCAGCTAATTTATGTTTTCTCGGCTAACGATCGATCCGGCTGATGAAGAAGGAAATAGAGCTGCTGCACGTAAGCTTGGCATCAATGAAGCGATGGTGAGACGTGGGAGACTGGGTGAGTGCATTTTATAGTCATAGGCTTATAGTCTGGAAAGTATGGTATATATTGGGAAAAAAATGGCAAGTTGGACACAATCAGATCAAAAATCATTGTGTAGAGAACGCATGTTGCATAAAGAGTAAATTCCGAAATGAACTGCTGATAATACAAATTTGAGCTTGCCAATTAGTTATTTTTGATGTCCAGATTACCTGAGAAAAGAGGGGTTGTGGCACAACAGTCACATGTGGAACACTGGGTGTCTGGGATGAGCTGAATGGGATGTCAATCACTTGAGGAAGTGTCACATCAGTCCATGGAGTTTTCTGATGATAGTTGCCCAGCTGCTGTCGGTAGGCAATCCACTCATCTCTGAGTGCCTCCCTGTCGATGGAGGAGTACCCATCAGAGTAGAAGATGGACAGTGTGGCCATCTCCTCCCACCCATACTCACCTGTCATCTCATTCGGTAGGCAGCTAGGGTCCAGAACACCAAGAGGTCTGTTTGGGGGAATCTCTCTTCCAGATTTTCCACAAGGTTATCAATGAATGCACTGCTCACATTTGCAAACTCCTATCTCTGCTGGTCAGAGACTAAGATGTCAAGGCCATCCAGCCGTTCTCCTGGACCCAGATCTACATCCAGGTCAGCCAGCTGTCCACCAGCAAGCGGCTCATCCCTGTCCAGACGCGTCAGCTCCTTCTTTGCCTCCACTGCTCTGTGGATCTCTGTCAGGTCAAAATTTTTTTGTGGAAAGCATTTGCTGAGAGCTGACAGGTGAGGCAGGACGTCACACAGCAGGTACAGGATTGCTATTGTGTTGTAGCAGGTACAGGTACAGGATTGCTATTGTTTTGTACTTTCATAGCCAGATCCGTAGAGCTCGGGCTATGACAACCCCCTGATGAATCTCCTCATTGAGATGTACAAATACGCTGCACAGTGATCTGTATAGTGCGTTTGTTGCAGCATCGTGGGACAACCACCACACGTCCTTGGGTTGTTTCGCCTTTATATCTGGGTCATTGAGGATCTTCTGCAAGGAGAACTACAATTTAAGTAATATTTTCATTAATTATTCTTGCAGTTTCCAGGATATATGGCTCTTCTAGAAATAAATCTAAGTTTGAATGAAGGTTAACTATAGTTTGATGTTACATTGTACTGTTTAATAAGACAGTGATATAAATATGTCTTTCCTGTATCTCTTTCAGGCCTTCCAATCGAACTGCGAAAAGCCAATGTGCTTCCCTTTGTTGCCGGCCTGTCCAACAGCAAGAGCAAGTCTGTGTGCGATGCAGTGGATGCTCACTATCTTTGCGTTGTCCTCCTTAAGCTGTGTAGCAACACCATTTTGACTCCCTGCAGAAAATAAAAATACATTTTCCCCTATTAGCTAATAAAAGTCATGCCTGGTTTTGATTTTTCAGTCTTTCCAGCTATATACCCTAGCCCCCATTGTTCAATGAAGTATGCCAATGAGTAGCACATACATCAAATTACTAGCTAACAAAAGTATTCAAAGGTTGTTAACTCAGCTATCATGCAAGCTGCTCCATCTGAACCAAAACCAGCCACCTTCTCAGTGGATAGGTCCTTCTCATCCAGGTAACGACTGAGGGCAGTTTTCACAGTTTGTGCCATCCCATCTTTCAAAGCCATGACCTTCAAGAATTTGGCCTGAAGCTCACCATTAGCATCGATGCACCTGGAACAGGTATAGTCAGGTATACTTTAGATATTGGTACATAGTGAGGTTATACAAATACGGAATGTTACTATGACCTGATGTTATGTAACACACATTACATCTTAATTCATATTCAACATTCACATCCCTGCAGTATAAGACCAACTCATTTGTTGTACAGATGTCCACTGTTTCATCACACATCAGACCCAGGAATTGGCTACCCCTGATGGTGGTCAGCTGGTCTTCTTCCAACTGTATTCCGAGGATGGACAGGAACTCATCCACAATCGTGCTGCTGGTATACATTGCATTTTGAGCAATGCGCAGGCGGCTCAATACTTCACAACCTGTAGTGAAAGTTATGAAAATAGCCATGATTAACAGTGTCAAAATAGTAACAAACTTAAGTGTTTTAGGCACAACTTAACACAATTTACACAAAGCAAGTTTAGCTCTTAGAGACCTATCTCATTCACAGCAAAGTTCACCAAGTCTTTGAAGTTGGTATTGTGTGGGATTCCCTTTCTGGCCAGGTGATACACAATCTTCATGGCAGCCTTTACAGCCTCTCTATTCAGCTCCACCTGGACAGGAGGATCAGCAAGGAAAAACAAGCACAAATCTAATGAGTGAAACCAAAGAAATGTGGAAAGGGAGAGATTATATTACACTTAAGGAAAAAAGAAACGCACCACTTTCATTTTCTTGATTTTTTTCAGAAATATGACAGTTATTGCAAAATTGCAAACTACAATGAGTTCAGTACTAGTCTGAGTCCAAATGATTGTTTTCCTGGTTCCAGTTGATTGATTTTGGTTAGCAATAAGAACTATATTTTTGTATTCTTCATCCATGTCTGCTCATGAGTGAAACTCACAGATGAATTGGACCTCTCCTCAATTGTGCACAACCATTCCCTATAAAAAGACACCAAAATGGAGCAAAAACACATTTGTCCACAATGCCACGACTACTGCAACCAGAGAGAGATCAGGCCATTGGCATACTTCAGGCTGGACGGAGCAGATGGGCCAGGGTGTTTGGACTCCACCACCAGCGTTACCACTCCAACGACCGTCCCAGATCTGGTCGACCGCGTGTTACAACCGCTGCACAGGACCATCCCAATCGGCTGTCACATCTCTGTGACAGGTTTCAGCCGGCAATGGCCCAATCTCTCTCCGGTTGCAGTAGTCGTGGCAGTAGTTTTATTGACTTTGTATTTTTACAGAGAAAGTTGGTTTGAGTCTATGAGAACAAGGAACAAGTCACTTCTATAAACGTTTACATTGGCTTCATTTTGGAGCCAATGTTTTTGACCATTTACAGAACTGAGTAAGGAATCCATTCAGAGTTTCCAAATCAACATGTCCAGATGGTCACACTGTATAGTTAGTTATTTAGTCAGTGGACAAGATAGAGCTGTGTGATAAGGGCAAAAAAGTTAAATCTAAATTTTTTTTCACTGTTATGGACAATTTATGATTTAGATTGTTTTCATCTGTAAGAGCATGGTTGAAAAATACATTTTCTCTACGAAAACTATACACCATATATGGACGGAAAAACTCATTCACAATTAATAGAGAAACCATAATTGGATTGCATTTGATTTTTTGTTGAGCCTGAACTCTCTCCAGAGTAATACTCCTGACTGTGTAATCTGGGCATTTTTCACAATTTTTACAAAGCCAAACCTTGATTAAGTCAATTAATTCCATGATGGTCAAGCCCTAGGACGAGGATATGTTTATATGCATTTAAAGCAGCTCAACACCCCCGAGGGAAGACATTTTGAGTCTCTTAGGGACCCAAATTTACATAAATACATTATGAATTGTCAGTATGTCTACCTTTTTTTTTTACTGACTCTCCCACCAATGAAACACTGTTGAATGAAATGCATTTTTCTGGAAGGTCAATCACTTGAGAGTAATGAGAATAACACAACACATTGCAGCTATCTTTTATATGGCTTTTTTTCTTTTTGTATATTCTACATTATTGTGTGTCTTTTCTTTTTAAAAATAATTTGTCTTCTGTTTTGCATCTTTACCTCTTTACACTGTTCAGTTTTGCTACAACTTTTGCATCATTCGTCAAGTGTTCTTCTTGGTATAACTTATGTTGTTTTACTTTTGTGACAACTTTTCCACTGCTTTGTCTTGTTAAATTTTTCATATTGGTTTGGGGTTTTTTTGTACATTGTGAGAATAATTAGTATTTGAGTCTTCCTGTTGGTGACCCCATAAAAATAGCTCCTCAACCCATTATGGGTCATGACCCTAAATTTGAGAAAAGCAGCTTTAAAGGTTCAAAATGTAAGATTCATGCATGCTTATGTGTTTATGTGTAGTTTGTGTAGGCCAGTGTTTTACAACCTTGGGGTCGGGACCCCACGTGGGGTCGCCTGGAATTCAAATGGGATTGCCTGAAATTTATAGTAATTAATAAAAAAAAAACACTTACTAATAAAAGATATATGGTGAGTTGACAAAGACAAGCCCACTACATAAAAGACATGACAAACTGTGAAGCTGAAACTGCAGCACTGTGGTTCTGTTTATCTGTCAAATGTTCATTGTGGTCAGTTTCAGATGCTGCAGCTCTTTCATAATTCAGTTTGAGTTCTTGTTTGTTCAGTATTAATTGTCAGCCTTGTAAATCCAAGCTGGACTGACTGTACATATCCTGACCAAGGAAATAAAATTCTCCTTTGTGCAGTAATCTACACCTGGCTTTTCTGCCTCCGTCCATAATAATATAATATATATGAGTATTGCTAATATTAAAAGAAGTCTCATGATTTGTATCAGAAAGCTATTGTTTGGTGTAGGAGTACAAATGTATAGTATTAATTTTGTTTGTCTCATTTGTATCAGACAGCTATTATTTGGTGAAGGAGTACGAATGTATAGTACTTATTTTGTTTGTTTTTTTATTTTAATTGCATTGGGCTGTTGTATATGTCCTGTTTATGTGTGTGTGTGGGCGTGAATGGCATAAGATTAATGTAAAAATGTAAAATTGTAATGTAATGTAGAGGACACCCCAGGAAGAATAGCAACTGAATCATCAGTTGCTAATTGGGATCTTAATAAATGAAATGAAATGAAATATACTGTAGACTAAATGTGTCTAAAATTAACATTTATTTACAACATAGTATAGAAAACTATTACATGATCAAAAAGAAATTAATTTTAGCTAAAAAAAGATGTCTCAGTTTTGAATGTCTGGGGTCTCCAGAGATTTGTGATGTTAAAATGGGGTCATGAGCCAAAAAAGGTTGGGAACCACTGGTGTAGGCATCTGTTTAGAGCCTAGTCATTTTCTGAATTAGCTAGTATTTTTTTAAGTTACAGAACAAGACTGGAACGCTGTTAGTGCTCTAGAACAATTGAAGAACTCGTGAGTACATTTAAAAGGACTGTCCACAAAGTAGAAGTCAGTGTATTAGTCAGCTGTTATCATGGATGTAGGGAGCAGGGACAGTTGTTAGCTTACTAATATTGTCAACAAATGTCCGACAAGAAAAAAAACTTAAAACACAAACTTAACATACTGTACATCATGAGCACATGTGAATCTATATTTATATAGAACCTATGAATCTTCTTAAAGGTTTCACAAATAATGTTGTCACATCACATCAATGACTCAACTTTCACTAAAAGAAAAAGACGATAATTCATTTGTGGATGTTGCATATACAAATGCACTTACACATTTTGGCCTCCAGGGGGCAAATACCTCCATTTCTCAGGGTTGACTTTTAAACAGTCCCATCCACCCTAAATCACACATTTTCAGCATCTTATGTGCATGACTAGTTGTTTTTACAGCATACTTGACTATATGTAACTGTAGCAGGGCCAACGGCAAAAATGAGCCTTGAATAAATAGGAAACAGAGTTAGAAAATAGGCAAGGGAAAGATAACATTCCTTGACACAACAGTGGGAATGTATGAAACATGTAGCAGAGCATTAGGAACACTGTAGGAATTCAGGAAAGTCAAAGATAAGCGACAGGGAGAGGAGGAAAAGGGGGCAAAGGGAGGGATAGAGAAACAGGGAAGCAAAGGAAAGGAAAGGGGGGGGGGGAGCAACTGGAAGAAAGACAGGATGGAAGACATGGCTCCCTCCCAGCTCAGTCCCAGGGGCCAAAGTGGGAAAAGTCAGAGTTCAAGTGCTAGGAACAGAAGGTCAGGCTTTAATGTTAACAGAAGGATGTCTCTGAGGACGAGCCGTCAGAGGCCGAGGCTGAGAAACAGAGGCTTTAACATGACAACACGAGGATGGAAATGTGTTTGTGTTTAACATGTACACTCTACCTGAGGTCTTTGAAGCCCAGGGCCACAGTAACCTGAAGGAGAGGTGTTAGTTTTAGATGCAACTGTGGGACAAAAGTCTGGGCTTCACAGCTGCTGAGAGAACGGAGCTGTTTACAGGGAAGTAGCAAACACTCACAGCGGACGATGAACTAATGCTGCGTTCTACGACATGGAACCGGCTCGACTCAACTCGGGTACCAGGTACTTTTCCCAAAGACTGTTTCCATTACAGGATACTACCCACTTTATAGTGTCTGGTCGTCATAGTGATGCAGTGCGTTACTTCCGTGTCGTCTGCTCAGAGAGTTGCTGATAAACTCACTCATTGCGTGTTGTCTCATCAAGCTAACGCTGAATTTTTACATCGGCCACCTAATCTCCTTGACCGACCAAGATGTAGTTTTGTGGGCTGTCATCAGGTGGACTACGTGGTACCGGCTCAACTCGACTCGACCTTTTTGCGTTTCCATTATGAAAAAGGACCTGGAATCTGGTACCCGGTACTAGTTTTTTGGTATCACCTCCACTGAAGTCCCAAGACTGGGGACCAGATACTAAAACGTGACATGTAAACACTGCAGACCACTGATTGGTCAGAGAGTTTTCTCTGTGACCCGCTGTTTTACAAAAAACAGATGTGGAGGTTGACAGTAAATATAGTGGTAGGTTAATCCACATGACGACAGCCCGAAAACTACACCATGGTTGGTCAAGGAGGTTCAGTCTTTGGTGGCCGATGTAAAAATTCAGCGTGAGCTTGACGAGACAACACACAACGAGGGAGTTTATCAGGGACTCTCTGAGCAAACGACACGGAAGTAACGCGCCGCATTACTATGACGTCCAGGTACTGTAAAGTCGGTAGTACCCTGTACTGGAAACAGTCTACAGCACAGGTGTCAAACATGCGGCCCGGGGCCAAATCCGGCCCACGCGATGAATTTGTGAAATGCAAAAATTACACTGAAGATATTAACAATCACTGGTGTCAAAATCCTTTTAATTAGGTTCCACATACAGACACATACAGTCTAATTAGATTTCAAGTGGGTCAGACCAGTAAAATATTTGTAATGGTCTGAGTACGAAAACTGAACCCAAATGCAAGACCCAGAGACAGACGTAAAAGTTTACAGTGTTTATTAAACACAATATTTACTGACAAATCACTGGTAGTGTCACTCAGCAGAATCTTGAAGACACCGAGTCCTGGATTCTTTACAGGATCCGGGAACTGGACCGGAGACAGAACAGCACTGCCTGGACCGGTAATACACGCTGGGAACCCGACTAGGGGAGAGCAGAGGGCAGTCAGTAAACGAACCAGGTCATGCACGGGCAGGCAAACTGAAAGGCAACAGGACATAGGGAACAGGCAAGCTCACGTACCAGTAAAACAGGCGAGTAGGTCGAACACACGTTGAATCGTTGGAGGCAGAGGCACAGACAAGGGTCAGGCAAAAGGCAGGAGTCAGAGAAGGCAATCCAGGTCAAAAACAGGCAAACAGGATCCAAAAACACTGGTAGGTATCACACAGAGGTAAATATGAACTGGCATAGGACAAGGGGAAACACAGGGCTTAAATACACAAGAGGAAGGGAAGACAATGAGACACAGGTGTAACAAATCAGGGCGGGGAAAGGTAATCACATAGGTGGGACAAATTAGAAACAGGAAGCAAAGACACCAGAGGATTTAACAAAATAAAACAGGAAATGATAGACAAGACAGACAAAACAGACAAGACCAGACTAACGTTTGGGAGCAGATGTGACAATATTATCATTATAACCTATAAATTATGACAACCCTGAATTCTTTCTTTGTTTTTAGGTGTAAAAAAAGTAAAATTACGTGAAAATGTTTACATTGCCAAACTATACTTTTATAAAAAACGTGAATAACCTGAACAAAAATGAACAAACGGAAATGTCTTAAGAAAAGTAAATGCAATTTTACCAATATTCTGCCTGTTACTAAATGTTTTGTGCGATTATAACGCACATGTGTAAATGATAAACTGATAAACTGAGGCAGAATATTGTTAAAATTGCACTTGTTTTTCTTACGACAATTCAAGTTGTTCATGTTATTCAGATTTTTAAGGAAACTTTGTAGATGTAAACCTGATCATAATATAATTTTACTTTTTTCAGTTATTATTTTACTGGTCCGGCCCACTGGAGATCAAACTGGGGTGAATGCGGAACTGAACTTAAATGAGTTTGACACCCCTGGTCTACAGGAATAGGACCTGGTACCCGAGTTGAGTCGAGTCAAGCTGGTTCCATGTAGTGGAAAAGTGGCATAGCCTTGGGCCCAAACAGGAACCACTCAACTGTTCACTAAACCACCCAAAACATGTCTGAACTTTACCTGAATGCAGATTCTACTGGATCATGTAGAGCTCATTTATTTAATTATTCATGCATTTTATGTGATTCTTATCATCATCTTCTTTATGTGAGACAGGTGGGCAGCACCCTAGCGCCCTCTATTGATGAGACGCCACTGCAATTGACGTCAGATCTCTGTCTTCCAGAACTTTTCTCTTGGCGGCAAATCATGGTAGGATGTAGTCGCAGAATATCACTACAACAAAACAACATTCTAGTGTTAATGTAACTGTAAGGACTCACCTTTCTCAGTGGAAGTTGAGTTTGTGTCTGTTGAATGGCAGGATGGTAGATCTTCCAGCTCCTCAACAAATGTCCAAGTAATTCTCCATCAGCTACTTTTCTTATTATTATCTTTCTGCTTATGATAAGATGCCTGTAGATGTTTTGGACAGTGTAAGGAATGACTGATAAGCCTCTTTTTAAAAAAATCATCCATTTGTTCTGACCTTCATCTAATCTTTGTTAACTAAGCTCAGTTTTATGTGCAGGTCACAGGACAGAGGGGAGGACGATGCAGGTACTAATGTGATGACCTTGTACAGAGTGGGTTTACACTCATCTACAGTATGATCTATATGTGATGAGAGGTTGATCAACACTTTGGAATAGTTTCAATGTTAACCCTTTCATGCATAGGTCACTCCAGTGGACAGTTCTTCTCCAGCGTTTCTCTTGTATATTAACCCTTTCATGCATGAATTATGAGAACCTAAGTCAATATTTTTTTCTTGAGTGATTTTATACCTCTTTAAGCATGTGAGAAAAAAATGCAATCGAGATTTTTTTAATGAACCTATTTTTCATAGAGTTACAAAAATGTCCACTCATACATTTCATTTCTGAAGCAAAGAAACATGTATTTAAAACACATAATCAGAAAGTGATAAACTGTGTGAAAACTATGCAATAAAAACATTTTAATGCTGCTAATCTGATGTTTTCTCACATTTTAACATGCTCTAATACTAGTTATTACTCACTTCATAGAGATAATATACAAAAAAACAACTTTTTGTTGAAGAAAACAGTTAATTACTGTCTAATAACAATTAGTAATTGATTTACACTAAAACACGTTGCAGATCAGGATTATCAACAACAGAAAAGTTACAGTAATGGTATGGATTGCAGTGTATGGTATGGTGCATAAGTGTCCACTGTGTTAGATGATATGGAACTAAAACAACAAAACCCGTGAATATACAACAGAACAGCTGGAGAAGAACTGTCCACTGTAGTGACAGCTATGCATGAAAGGGTTAATGGGTTTTGATGTTTTAGTTCCATATCAGCCATCACAGTGGACACTTATGCACCATCCCATACACTGACATTCAGACCATTACTGTAACTTTGCTGTTCTTGATAAACCTGATCTGCAGTGACATGTTTAAGTGTAAATTAATTATTTGTTAGACAAGAAGGTTTTTTTTTTGCATATTATCTCAATGAAGTGAGGAATTACTAGCGTTAGAATATGTTAAAATGTGAGAAGACATCAGATTGGCAGCATTAAAAATGTTTTTATTTCATTGTTTTCATATCACTTTCTGATATTGGGTTTGAAACACATTTCTTTACTTCAAAAATTAAATGCATGGATATTTTTGGAACTCCATAGAAAAAAAAAAATCGATCGCATTGTTTTTTTCATGCCTAAGGAGGAATAAAAACACTGAAGAAAAAAATCTTGACTAAGGTTCTCAGAATTCATGCATGAAAGGGTTAAAAACAGTCTGAATAGTGTACTTTTAGAGACAGGGTTACTTTTACATAAAAACAAGCATGCACATGGATTCCAGAGTTGTCATGTGTTATTCTTTTAGGTGGTATTTGATTCCAGTTGAGTTTCAGCAAGTTTTACCAGTGCATCAAGTGTTTTTGTTTTGTTTAGATCAGGGGTCTCAAACATAAGATAAGATAAGATAAGATAAGATAAGATAAGATAAGATAAGATAAGATAAGATAAGATACTTTATTGTCATTATACAGAATGTACAATGAAATTCAGGTGCACTATCAGGATACAGACTCATAAAATAGCAATAGTAATAAATAGTATTAATAACTATAAAATATAAATATATAATAAAAACAAAATATGAAAACAAAATATGCATCACTCACATATCAACGTCCATACATTCATTCCCTCACACATCCACCTCCTTCTTTATCACACAGCAATACGTCACACACACATCCCATCAGTGCCAGTGTATACAGTGCAATGTACAAAATAGTGCAATTAAAAAATGTCTGTACTTTAGTGGTTGAGTTCATTGTTCAGTGTAGTTATGGCTGTGAGGTAAAAACTGTTCTGGAATCGTGTGGTGCGTGTTTTTATAGATCTGTATCTCTTTCCAGATGGCAAGAGTAAACATGCGGCCCGGGGGCCAAATGCAGCTCGCCAAAGGTTCCAATCCGGCCTGTGGGATGAATTTGCAAAGTGCAAAAATTCCACAGATTCATTTTAGTTCAGGTTCCACATACAGACCAATATGATCTGAAGTAAAACATCCTACATAAAAATAATGACTCCATATTTTCTTCTCAGTTTGATGTGAAGAAAATATTACATTATGCCTATAAATAATGACAACTTCAAATTTTTGTCTTCTTTGTTTTAGTACAAAAAAATAACATTAAATTCTGAAAATATTTACATTTACAAACTATCCTGTACCAATAAAATGTGAATAACCTGAACAAATATGAACCTGAAATGTCTCAAGAAAATTAAGTGTAATTTAAAACCCCTTGAGCCCTATTGCCCCGCCCGTGGGCCGAAAAAATTATATTAATATTCATCTACTATATCTTGGTATGGAGCAGAAGAATATTGAAAATACGTGACCCTGACTAAATTTTTCAGTGTCAAATGTCGAAATGTCCTTTCAATGAGATATTAGCACCAAGTTTACACAAAGACAGTCTAATGTAAATTATAGGGCAGTAACTTTCAACAGAATCTTGCACTATATTTGACTGAGGAGGATTAAAAGTGTGCACCACGTCATGTTTTTTTAACGCCCCAATTCCATCTGTTGTTCTTTCTTCAGGCTTGGGGACCCGCTAAAGCAGTGGTTCTAGCCTTTTTTGACTCGTGACCCCATTTTAACGTCACAAATTTCTTGTGACCGCAGACACTCAAAACAGAGACATTTTTTTGGCTAAAATTAATTTGTTTTTGATCATGTAATAGTTTGCTATACTATGTTGCAAATAAACATTCATTTTATTAAACATTTAGTCTATATAATGTATATTATTATGGACGGAGGCAGAAAAGCCAGGTGTAGATTACTGCACGAAGGGAGAATTTGATTTTCCTTGGTCAGGATATGTACAGTCAGTCCAGCTTGGATTTACAAGGCTGACAATTAATACTGAACAAACAACTGAAACTATGAATTATGAAAGAGCTGCAGCATCTGAAACTGACCACAATGAACATTTGACAGATAAACAGAACCACAGTGCTGCAGTTTCAGACTCACAGTTTCTCTTGTCTTTTATGTATCGTGATTGTCTCTCTCAACTCACCATATATTTTTTATTAGTAAGTTTTTAAAATTTTTTATCAAAAACTAGAAACTTCAGGTGACCCCATTTGAATTTCAGGTGACCCCACGTGGGGTCCTGACCCCAAGTTTGAAAAACACTGCACTTAAGGGACCCAAAAGAGACACTCTGGAGGAGTTACTTAGGTTATGTATTTATTTATTTATTGGTTTCTTTTTTAGTTCAGTTTGGTTTGGTGTTTAACCATACAGTCCACTTAGTCACAGTAAAACAGGAACATTTACAACCAGAACATTTGTCATTTACAGTCTATGTTAACAATCTGAATGGACCAAAAAGAGACAACAGAGAAAACTGTCAGTGTCAATGGGACTGATTCATATTCAGTGACTTGTTTTAGACAAACATCAGAGTCTCCAGAAGTCTCCAATAACACCTGAAAAAGGGGATGGGTTTGTCACCAGTGGCTTTTTTCATACAGAGTTTCTACAGGGGTCTGAAAAACCACTAAATATACCAACAAAGGGTCTAAGTGTGAAACACTGACTTTATGGGTTTATAGGACACAGGAAATCATTTAGTGTCATTTAGAGAAAAATGTGTGTGTTTTAGCATTTAAGTCACTTCTCAAAAGTTGCTAAAAGTAAAAAAAAAAACAAAAAAAACCCCAAAAAAAACTAATTTTAAAAGCTAGATGCTTTTAAAAACGAACGTTACTAGGGTCGTCTGAGAAGTTGCTAAATCTAGCAACAAAAGTGCTAAGTTGGCATCATTGTTAAAAACATACCAATTTTAAGAGTTAAAATCCCAAATGTAAAATAATGACTGTAACCATACACAGCCAGTGCAGTTCAATCAATACTAACATGTTTGTTGTTGTTTCTATTCTAATGCTTCTGTTCCCCAACTCAACAATTAAACCATAATGCAGCGTAGAAGGCCAGTTTTCCGTGTGTTATAGAGCCTTATTAGCATAGTTCTTCCCTGGAACCAAGGTTATAATAGTTTTGGATTTTTCATTATAGTTTAGTTTTATTTAGTTTTGACTTTTTTTTTTTCTCTTTTTCACTTAGTTTTAATTTGTTTTTAGAGCAGGTTTGCTAGTTTTTATTAGTTTTCATTTTTTTCTAAATGCTTAGTTGTAGTTTAGTTTTAGTATTAATTTTAGTTTTGGCATTTATTTTATCTTCTTCGCTGTCATATTCAAACTAATCCCAGACAGGACTCTGCTGCTTTCTTCCAACTTTAGTCTCCATGTTTCCAGGTAGAGTGGGGACCAGAAGACGACTCTAAATGACAAGTGACGAGAAGTGACAGACTGTGAAGTACCGTACAGTGCTGTTAGCTAAAATTGCTAGAGCGAAATAAATCGCTTTCATATCAATCCAACATTGACAAAGACGAAAACAAAGGGAATTTTATACATAATTTTTAGACGTTTTAGTTAGTTTTGTAAGCACATAATACAGCACAGGTGTCAAACATACGGCCTGGGGTCCAAAACCGGCCCACCAAAGGGTCCAATCCGGCCCATAGGATAAATTTGTGAAATGTAAAAATCACACTCAAGATATTAACGTCAATCCTTGCCATATGAAGCCCTAATTTAGTCACAAGTGGGTCAGATCACTAAAATACTATCATAAAGACCTGCAAATAATGACAATTCCAATTTTTTCCCTCTGTTTTAGTGTAAAAAAGTGAAATTACATGAAAATGTGTAAATTTCCAAACTAGCCTTTCACAAAAAATATGAAAAACTAGAAATGTCCAAAGAGAAGTAAGTGCAATTTTACTAATATTCTACCAGTTTCTAAAATGTTTTGTGTATTTTCAGATCCATTGTGATCTGTAAGTTGTAATGCACATTTACAAATGATAAGCAGAGGCAGAATAGAGTTAAAATTGCACTTATTTTTCTTGATAAATTTCATTTTTTTCATGGTTGTTCATGTTGTTCACATTTTTAAAAGGACAGTTTATAGATGTAAATGTTCCCATAATGTAATTTTTACTTTTTTCACTATAAAACATCTCGAAATGTTTGGAGTTGGCATTATTTATATATTATTATGTTATTAATTTACTGGTCCGGCCCACTTCAGATCATATTAGGAGGATATGGCCCCTTAAGTAAAATGAGTTTGACACCCCTGCAATACAGTTTCAGTTAGTTATCGTTTTTTTTTTCTTTTTCTTTTAATTACAGTTTTTATTTATTTCAGTTAACGAAAATGTTTTTTTTCAATTCTAGTTTTTGTCATTTCGTCAGTTTTCATTAACGATAATAACCTTGCCTGGAACACAAATGATGGTCAGTGTTTTCCCATACGTGGTGGGCTGCTGTGTGTGTTCTGTACATGTTAGCACATAGGCGGCTCTGCATGCCCTGTCCCCTGGCCCTTTCCTTTCCCCGTCTTGTTTTTGAGCTCTGCGTCGTGGCATGGGGCACAGTGACATGGAAATGTGGAAATCCCTGTTTCAACAATGAGCTCATCTGTGCCCTGGCATGGTGCCACTGCCTCACTCTCAATCTTTCTCTGTGTAGCCACTGTAAATCTTTCATTGCAGTTGGACAAGCCCTCTTTTTATTCTGTTTTAAAATTTAAAAAAAATCTTAAAATGTGGTATTTAGTGGGAGTATGTCTGTGTGCTGCATGTGTGACCTTTCCATGGATGGAAAGTATTTCTGGATTTCTGTGAATTTTTTCCTAAATTAAGAGGTGTATGTTTATCTGTATAATTAATTCTCTTCTAGAAAGCGCTCCAGATAATAGCTATGACAAGAATGTATGTTATCAGTGTTATCAGCCTCGAGGAACCACACAAGCCCACGCCTGACTTCGACTGGATTCGACCTGATACGCTTAAGGCTTGGTCAGATAAAATTTCACGAAAGATTGATATAAAGTATTCACACACCTGAACTGAGATTAGGTTGCCTACAAATGCATGTACAAGCAAAATAGACACACCTTAGAAATTAAGTAAGTATGTGGGCAGTCCACAGTCCTATTCGGGTACTAAGCACATGTATACAAGCATCTGGTTTTAAAATGTGCTGTGGTTTCAGGAAGTTGACTCTAGTGATTCTAGGCTCTTGTTGTGCATTTGAAGTTGCATTCACAATCCACAGCTGGTTGATTTTTGGACCGAATTTTTTTACCATCATCTCTAATGTAATTGGTATTAAAATTAATCCAAACCCCTTAAGTGCCCCATTTGGGATTTTTGTCAGGACACCTTCCCTCTCCACTTCCCAAAGTAATTCTCTTGCATTTATGACCATTCTTGTGAGAAGTTTAATTGTCCTGAAATGGAAATCACCACAGCCCCTTTCCTTCATTCACTGGCTCAGAGACGTCCTGTACTTACTCAAGATGGAAAAAAAAAATTGAATGACACTTTATGCCTCTGCTGATAAATTTTCACAAATCTGGAATCTTTTGTTTCAACTAGTCAGAAAAACAAATTTCCCTTTTGACCTTTATGGTAATTGTTCCGCCTGGTCCTCTTTGTTTATTCTACTAGCGCATTGTACCCGTGGTGCCATTGTACAATAGCGCCCTCCCATGGTGCAACAGCAGTATTGCACACATACGCCCTCCCGTGCAGCAACATCGGGACATCGATCGGACACACACCCGTCGGACACAGAAACGTCCATTATAGTAGGATTCGGTAATGTACCTTGTGTAACACATAACGCATCGATATTCTAAATGTGAACCTTTTTAACCCCTTTTTTGTTTGTTTGTTTTATTTAGTTTTTGTTGGCTTTTTCTGTTTTTTTTTTAGCTTACTGGCCGACAGGCCTTAAGCTACTGTCGTCATGCGGCGTCCGTCGTCTGTCGTCGTCTGTCGTCGTCTGTCGTCGTCTGTCGTCGTCTGTCGTCCGTTACAAAACTTTCAATCATCTTCTTCTCCGAAACTACAATTCCGATTGACTTCAAACTTGGTATACAGCTTCTTTATGATGATGTCAACAAAAGTTAGTGAAATTATTTGGATCCAGATCTGATTCCGGATTTGGTGTGACTTTGAAAAATTTCCCCATTATAAGAGATAGGAAGTGGATGGATGCAATAACTCAGTAAATATAAATGATATCCAGTGAAAATTTCTATAGTCCAGCCCTGATGGGGAGATGACCAAAACATAATGCCCACATGCTGATCAGGATCTTCTTCTGGATCTGGGAACTTACGAAAAATTTAACATGGGCTCTTATGGGGAAAACATTTCAATCGTCTTTTTCTCCCAAACTCCAGTTCTGATTGACTTCAAACTAGGGAAACAGAAAATGAGTTACACAACGACGGGAGACATAGAGGAATTAGTAAAGCATCTTAAGTTTCCCTTTCACTGTACGCCGATACCCCAGTGTTGGTCGAAGGATAAAAAACATGTTGAATAAATGCCTCATATATGTTAAAAAGTCTAAGGAAGAAAAACCCAAATGAACTGATAATTAAAGTTCAACTGTGTTCTGATGAGTCACTCTTTATTTAATAATCATATTTATTTTGGTGCAAACTATACCAATGCCATTATGATCATATTTGTACAGATTTGATCTTGCTTCCAAACTTTTGGGCTGTAGTGTATTGTGTAAGAAAATATTGGTTCTACAATATATCACGATATTTCATTTCACAATACTGGATCGATATTAAAAAGTACTGTATCGATATTTTTAGGTATTTATTCAAATGCAGATATTGTGGAGGTTCATTTTTGTTTTTTTGTTTTTCTTTTTTGTTTATATTTTATGTCTTATTATTTAACACTCTTTTATTAAATAATGTTAGTTCCTTTGTTGGGATTGCACAAAAATAATGTTATGATGTTAGTTATG
Organism: Sphaeramia orbicularis; assembly: GCF_902148855.1. Lineage (NCBI taxonomy): Eukaryota > Metazoa > Chordata > Actinopteri > Kurtiformes > Apogonidae > Sphaeramia > Sphaeramia orbicularis. Next base: position 53,183,867 of record NC_043977.1, on the reverse strand, counting down.
AACTAATAGAATATGAACATTTGAACAGGATCTGAAACTGTAATGTCTGTAAAATAGGGCTGTGCAATTAATCGAAATTCAATTACGATTTCGGTTATTACACGCAACGATTACAAAAATTATGTAATCGAGAAAAAACGATTATTAATTTTGAGTTGTTTAATTCACGCGCATGCAAGCTACCATGAGCTGCTCAGCCCCGCCCCCCTCTAAGCTACTGCTGCCTGCTAGCCGGCAGGTCCACCCCAAGAGGAAAGTTGTACCTAGCGGTGTGGAAAAATGGCAGGAGAATCGCAGCAGAAGTGCTTGGTAAACAAAAAAGGCAAGTCAAATTCAATTGTATGGAATCACTTTGGGTTTGATGAAGAGCAAAAACCCATTACGTGCAAAAAGTGTTTCGTAGTTGTGTCCGCACCGACCGGTAACACAGCAAACCTTTTTAACCATCTAAAGTTTAACCACCGCGACCTTTATCATAATCTTATGAAAAACTAAAACACATAAAAAAAAAACTCCGTCTACAACTTCGTCCGCAATGCAATCTTCAGTCTCCGAATCTCTTTACGCTGCAACTCCCGTATTAACCTAACTGAAACCTCACGGCACGCCACTGAATTTACTATGTTTCATACTACACTGAACATATTTGAATTTATAATTTGCACTTTACGTGAGTTTTGTTTTTTTTATTCCTCCAGTTCTATGGCAAGTCTAGAGCAGTTTAATTCCAGTGCACTATTTGTTTACAAAAGGAAACATACTTGAATTTACAGTATACTTAATTGCATTCAAAGATTTTTTTGTTTTGTACAAAAGTGAACATACTTTGTTTTAATGGTTAAAAGCTTTATTTATATTTAAAGAGTATATCTTACATTGTTTTGCAAGAAAAAAATAAACAACTTTAAGGTTAACAAATAATCGTTTTTAATAATCGTGATTTCAGTTATTGCTAAAATAATCATGATTATTTTTTTTTTCTATAATCGAGCAGCCCTACTGTAAAACATAATTAAAGTTTTAACACAGGAAAAGTTTGTGATATAGTATTAGAGTCTGTTGTGATCAAATAAAAATGTGTTTAGTATTTGTGCAGATTTCTGGTGTAATTCAATTCTTCAAGGAAATAATCGTTTAAAAAAAAAAGAAACAAACAAATAATTGCCTTTTTTACAGTTTCATGATATATCGTAATATATCGTATCGTGATCCTAGTATTGTGATTTGTATCGTATTGTCAGATTCTTGTCAATACACAACCCTGCAAATAAGGTCACAAATGAAAACCCTGCCTTCGCCCCTGTGTAGCTGGGATAGGCTCCAAGCGACCCCCATGACCCTAGTGAGGATAAAGCGGGTTTAGAAAATGAATGAATGAATGAATAAATGAAAAACGCTGAACTGAAAACATGTCACATGCTGCGTTTTTATATTTCATATACTCTCATACTCTCCATGCTCTTAGCTGTCACCGGTGTTTGGATGAGTTAATGTACTGTATTTGGGTGTTTTTTCTCAGTAACGGTAGATCACAGGTGTCAAACATGCGGCCCGGGGGCCAAATCCGGCCCGCCAAAGGGTCCATATGTGGTCTGACCGCCAGGCTGTACAACGCTTCCCCACCAGATGTTTGATATTGTCCTGTTGGATGTTCTGCCTCTCCTGCTGTAAGGCCAGCACCAAGTCCTGGATATTTGTTGGATAATCACCTTATCCATTTTTCAGCCAATCATGCAGCAGCATACCGAGGAGGTCAAAAATGGTCACAATTCAGTGGTTATCCACATGCCTTGAGCTGTTACAATTAACTCAGCCAGAAATCATCAAATAAGTATTTATAAAAAACACAGCAACAAATAAATAAGTGTAAAGTTTTCATTGATGCCCAGTATATTTCATCAACAGGGTACCTGAAATACACAAATGTAATGTGATTAAAAAATGTAACCACTGAGTACATACATACATTTGTGTTATTGTATTATGTGTTTATGTAAATTATATTATATTTGTTATAAAATAAAGCCAGAAACATAATTATTTAACAGTAAGTATCAGGTATTACAGTTTAGATATGTTAAGACTAGGAAGCTTATTATTGTTATTACCTCCGCCAAGGAGGTTATGTTTTTGCCAGGGTTTGTTTGTCTTGTTTGTCTGTCCATTAGTGTGCAACATAACTCAAAAAGTTATGGACAGATTTGGATGAAATTTTCAGGGTTTGTTGGAAATGGGATAAGGAAGAAATGATTAAATTTTGGTGGTGATCAGGGGTGGGGGGGCCCACGGGGGGCGCCACTGATCAGCCTTGGCGGAGGTCTGCGCTCTCCGAGTGCTTCTAGTTAATTATGTAAGGAGAAGGGGTGGAGTTTACAACTTATACTTCTTCTCACTCCTTTTCGAATATGTATTATATGTCTTATGTTTAAATGTTTTGTTTATTTATTTTTCTTCCTTTTTGACGTTCATATTTGAAATAAATACATCAAACAATCAATCTGATTATCAGATCTCATCAATTGCTGTTGTAATAATTTTTTTAAATTGTAAAGAGACTTTGTGGACAGTCTGTCCTTCTGTCTGTCTATCTATCTATCTATCTATCTATCTATCTATCTATCTATCTATCTATCTATCTATCTATCTATCTATCTATCTATCTATCTATCTATCTATCTATCTATCTATCCATCTATCTATCTATCTATCTATCTATCTATCTACTTTATAGACTTTATTTACTTTATATTAGGGGGGGTGTTAATATCAAATATCACATTAGCCCTGATTTTCTGATGTAACAACATGTTCTAAGCACTCCTGCGTAATTTTTTTGAAATTTTCGTCCAACCCCCCACCCTGAAAGTTACTTTTTTAAACTCTGAAAATCCATGTTTTTCACAACTTTCCCAGCTTCTCCACTCTTTTGTCCAGTGCAATGTATAAATATGTTCATGATGGTCCATTTAAAGATCTTGTCAGTGCCATATTGTATTGTAAGAGTACTTTGTACTATGAACAGTCTAATGTCAAGGTCATGTTGGAGGTTAAAGGTCACCAAAATGCCTAGTTTTTTCAAAAATTCATAAATTCTAACATTTTATCAAATATGTCCTAAGTTCTCTTCCCTCTGGTTTCCTGGTGGGATCCCCCAAGGCCTTTGGCCCTTTAAAGACACATTACAGACTAAATATTACAACATGTACATTCCATTTGAATTTGCCGCCATTAGTGTGGTGGGAAACACTAGCACTCATTTTGGCGGGAATCACTAACCATTCATTCATTCATTTTCTGAACCTGCTTTATCCTCACTAGGTCGCTTGGAGCCTATCCCAGCTGCTTATGGGCGAAGGCGGGGTTCACCCTGGACATTTCGCACACACGTAGGGACAAACAACCACTTTCACATTCACACCTATGGGTGATTTAGATAACCCATTAACCTATCAGCGCATGTGTTTGGATGGTGGGAGGAGCCAGAGTACCCAGGGAGAACCCACACAGAACAAGGGGAGAACATGCAAACTCCACACAGAAAGGACCCACCCCCATGGACTGGCATTGGAATCAAACCCAGGACCTTCTGTCTGTGAGGTACCAGGTCTATCCACTGCACCACTGTGTTGCCCCGGAACATACACATGTAAATGTCAAAGTCATGTGAAACTACCGTTTGTTCTTTTTGACATGTCTATATGGAGAATACATTGTGTAAAGAGTTCTGTAAAATGTGTCTTACTGAATGGAAGTTGTTTGTGGTCAATAGATGTGTTCTGAGGACAGAACCTGAGACCAATATTTGGAAGAACCCACATTAACAGCTTCATTCCATGAAATATGCATTTTGGACCATTTAGGTGACCTTTGACCTATATTTTGACCTTGACACTACACCTTTTGCAGTGTAAAGCACTCTGAAGACATGACATGCCTCACAAAAAAAACATTTAGGGGCCCAGCATGAGCATATTGACACATTGTACTTTATCAAAAGTGAAGAAGGTTTGAAAAATGCCAAAACCCCCATGTTTTCAGAGTTGAAAAAGTAATTTTCGGGGTGGGGGGTGGGAGTTTGGGCTTGATTTGAATTTTTTTTTTTTTTCACATTTTTGTATTCCTAAGACATGGGAGCATTAGAAAACCTGGGCTAAAGTTCAATCTGAAAATTTTCCTGAAATAACCCCCCCCCCCCCCCTTATGGAGAGAAATTTGTTTCTTTATTCATCAGTCAAAAAGAATAATTGCTAACCTGACTGCCTCTTAGTTGTGTTTGTGGGTATCCTATGGGCTCCTATGTCACTCTGTCGTTATTTCTCTTTCTGCTCCGTGGCACCTGGTACCAGCTGTGGTCCAGGTGTCCTGTCGAACCACCCTACACCCGCTGTCTCTCAGCTCCTCCCTGTAACTCACTCACTCATTCTGCCCTCTGCTCAGGCTGTGAATGTACAGGCTGTAGCCGACACTATTTAGTGTAATCCATTACTTATGGGACACATTTAAATTTCACGGAGCAGCAGACTATCATCTGACCTCCCAGTACCAGAACACAACAGAGAAGTGGGTTTAAGGTGGAAGCTGGAGCCGGCGCTGGAGCCAGGACAAACCCACAAATAGAAACTCTTCTCTCATCCATCGGCAAAGGCCCCGCCCATTAAGTGCAGCTAAATTTGCAAGCAAAACTTTTGAAGTTGCAAACAAAGAGGAGTGATTTTCAAATCAAAACTTATGAAGTCTCAAGCAAAAGTTTTTAACTCACAAGCAAAGAGGACTGATTTATAAACAAAATGATCTTTGTTTTGATTGCCACTGACTGTCTTTTGCTCTCAAATCTCATTTTTGGTTGCAAATCTGTTCTTTTTAATTGCAAATCCATCCTTTTTGATTGATGAATAAAGAAACAAATTTCTCTCCACCCCCCCAATTATTTACTTTTATACTTGCCTGGAGCAATTGTTAACACACAGTTTCCTCTGGGAATAATAAAGTATTCAGAATCTGAATGTTTTCATGCACTCATTCAACACACACACACACACACACACACACACACACCCTCACACACACACGCACACACACACACACACACACACACACACCCTCACACACACACACACACACACACACACACACACACACACACAGCAGTAAAGGCAGTAAACACATCCTTTCCAAACGCACCCAGGCATGTACACAGTGGAATGGGGCTGGCAGTCACGTGCAAACACAGCGCGAGCTTTACAAGGAAGCGCACGCACACAAAACAGCAGCTTTACTTCTATTCTGTGAGGGGCTAGGCCGGCCTGGTTTCCATAGTAACCAAGCCCCGCCCTCCGGCTGGCTGGGGAGGTGTTTGGAAAGTTCACAGCGCGTGTGTGTGTGTGTGTGTGTGTGTGTGTGTGTGTGTGTGTGTGTGTGTGTGTGTGTGCGTGTGTGTGTGTGTGTGTGTCAGAGAGGGGCGGAGACAAACACACACTCCTGCTAAAACCGCCTGTGGAGCCGCACACACACACACACACACACACAGACTGTAAGCTCAGACCTGTACAGTCCAGGTGAGTCCTCCACCCAGTCCACCGAACCGGGACTTAGCCCACATCTGAACCATGGAAGAAGACGGGTCCCACTCCCACGCGGAGCCCCACAGCGGCGGCAGCACCTCCGGCAGCACACACACCATCCCGCAGCCCGAGAACGCCGACCTGCTGATCCCCAGCTTCAGCCCGGGCTCGGCTCCGTCCTCCCCCACGCCCACCGGGACCCTGTCCAGGCTGGGTCTGAAGAGCCCCACCGGCGCCGCCCCGGGGAGCCCCGTGGACCGGGGCCAGGTGAGCGCCATCACGGTGGTGGCTCTGCTGGACAAGCTGGTGAACATGCTGGAGGCGGTGCAGGACAACCAGCAGCGGATGGAGCAGCGGCAGGCCGACCTGGAGGGGGCCGTGCGGCTGGTGCAGGGGGACGTGAGCCGCCTGTCCAAGACCCACATCAGCACGTCCAACAGCGTCAGTAAACTGCTGGAGCGGTCCCGCAAAGTGAGCGGACACCTGAAGGAGGTGAAGGAGCGCATGGACAAACAGGCGGTCCAGGTGAAGAAGCTGGAGGCCAACCACAACCACCTGCTCAAGAGGAACCACTTCAAAGTGCTCATCTTCCAGGTCAGCAAACAGGGGGAATACAGGGGAGGCGTTTCCTAATGATTAATCGAACGGTTCGACTCTGATTCGATTAAGGGACTATTTGAATAGGCAGAAAAAAGGTAAAAAAAAAATGTAGAGCTGAAACGATTAATCGATTAGGTGCTTGAAGCAAATACAAAAATTCCCGATTCGATTAACCCTTTCATGCATAGTGGTCACTACAGTGGACAGTTATTCTACAGCTGTTCTCTTATCGTATTTTCAAGGATTTTATTGTTTCAGTTCCATATCAGCCGACACCGTGCATTCATGCATCATCCCAAACACTGCAATTCATTCCATTACTGTAACTCTGCTGTTGGTAAACCTGATCTGCACTAACATGTTTGAGTGTAAATCAGGTGCTTGTTATTGTTGTTAGACTGTCATTAACATTAACTTTTTTTTTTTTTTTTTTTTTTTTACATATAATCCCCATAAAGTGAGTTTGTTAAAATGTTACAAAACATCAGATTAACATTTTTAAAATTATTTCATAGTTTTCACACAGTGTATCAGTAAAAACATGTTTCTTTGCCTCAAAAATTAAACACATGGTGTCCAGCTGAGTGGACATTTTTGCAACTCCATGAAAAATAGGTTCATAAAAAAACTATTTCAATTGCATTATTTTTTTTCACACCTCAAGAGGAATAAAAATAGTCAACATTCACACAATTGAGGTTCTCACAATTCATGCATGAAAGGGTTAATAGACTCAAAATGATAGAAGGGAAATATTCTATTGCAGTTTTCCTGAATTGACTCTTCTTTGTGCGTCACAATAAGCGTCCGTTAGTGATGTGACGATCACGAACGAATCGAATCTTTTGAACGGCTCTTTGAAATGAATGATGGGAACTGAGTCTTTGTAAGGGGCCGTTCTTTTTTTTTTTTTTTTTATTAATAACAGTGATTAAACACTCTTGTGTTTTGTGCAATTTTTTCGAATGTTGACACACATTTATTGTTCTTGTTCTGAGGGAAAATGCACTACAGCTGTTAAGGTATTTAAGTTATTGCAATGATAAATCGCTTTTGTGTTTTGTGCATTTTTTCTGTATGTTTACCAACATACTGTTCTTGTTCTGAGAATTGCACTTACAGTTCAGGTATTTAAGTAGCTGCAGTGATTAATCACTGTTGTGTTTTGTGCAATTTTTTCCGTATGTTTACACACATTTATTGTTCCTGTTTTGAGGAGAATAAAATGTTATTTCAGAGGAAAATATTTTATTTTCTTCTTCATTTTTAGGCTACAGACTAGTCCACATAATGAATCGTGATGTTTTTTGTCAAATTCCGTCATTTGCCTAATGTCACCTCTCATGTCATGGATTTAGCCCACACATTTGAACTAACTATTCTTTTTTACGGTAAGATAATATTTACTGCCACGCCAATTAAACACCATTAAAATGTAATGTCAATCATCACATGTAGCCTATTTAGTCATTAAGACATTGGTGTTTCAAAATAATGCAAACAACATAAAAGAGCCAGTCTATTGAACGGCTCTTTTCAGTGAACGGCTCCTGATTGAACGACTCCCTTCAAAAGAGCCAAAAGTCCCATCACCAGTGTCCATGTGAAACACAACAGTGGAACCAATGTTTAACAGCAGAGAAATGAAGGAAACAAAGCTTTGATTCAGGAGAATTGTGGTTGAATGATTTTTTATTTTATTTTTTTATCACTTTGAGTCGATTAATTGTTTCATCTCTAAAAAAATGTGAAACAGACAAGTTTGAAAATGACAGAGAACGTGTCCCTTATTCCAGAACCAGCTGGAGTATAAAAGTAAAGGACATATAATAAATATTTGTATAGAAAAAAACTACAGTATAAAAGTATATATAAATAGATAATTATATATGTAAACAACATACCAGTTCAATGACATCTACAAACAATGTCACTGCAGTCTTTGGTACATTTGGATCTAACTTATACCAACTGAACATGGAACTAACATACAGCTGTGTGTGGTGTGCATCATAATAATTGTCCGTGTGAAACACAAAAGTGGAACCAATGTTTAGTGGCACACAGCAAAAATTACTGAGCATTTTTTCCAGAGTCAAAATTATTTTCCTCAAAAAGAATAAATTTAACTCTACATTGAGTAAATTTGGCTCTATATTGAGTTTTGAGAGCTCTACCCAACGAGTAACTTTAATTCTTTTTAGAGAGGGACCAGATATTATCTAAGCAGAGTATAATTTTCTTCAGTTTGAGTCAATTTTACTCAGGCAAATTTCCTGTGCAGCAAAATTAAGGAAATGAAGCTTTGTTTGAAGAAAATTGTAATTGAATAGTTTTTAAACAAGATCAATTTGAGTCAATTCATGGATTAATCCTTTCAGGTTTACTTTATTTATTCGAACCTGAAGGTGCATTTTCCTTTGTATGCAAAGTGTGGATGTGTGTGTGTCATATTTGCATTGACATTTGGCTGCAGTGGAGGGTGTGTTCGGATGTGCCTGGCTGGTTGGCACTGGTACGGACACGTGATCGACTGTTGGACAGCACTTTATTATATTTTCAACAGTGAAGAACTTGTTCAACAGGACTTCACAAACTCCAGAGCTCACTTTAAAACAATGCACAGAGCTGTTTCCTGTGTGGTCTTAAAGTTGAACCGATTACAAAGTACAAACAGGTTGCATTTTCAATTGTTGTTGTTGAGTGTGAAATGTCTGCAGATGAAACAGACATACTGATCTGGATTTGAAAGGTCTGGCCTCGTTCATAAAAGACTTGAATAACTGATCTGATTGTATATATTACACAGCCCCACTTCATAAGTTGATAATAAATATAGGGGTGTAAGAAAATATTGGTTCTGCACTATATTGCGATATTTCATTTCACAATACTGTATCGATATTAAAAAGTACTGTATCGATATTTTTAGGTATTTATTCAAATGCAGATATTGTACAGGTTCATTTTTGTTTTTGTTTTTGTTATGTTTTATTTATTATTATTTAACACTCTTTTATTAAATAATATTAGTTCCTTTGTCGGGATCGCACAAAAATAATGTTATGATGTTAGTTCTGAACTAATAGAATATGAACATTTGAACAGGATCTTAAATTGTATTGTCTGTAAAACATCATTAAAGTTTTAACGCAGAAACATTTAGTGATTTAGCATTAGATCCTGTTCTGATCAAATAAAAATAGGTTTAGTATTTGTGCATACTTCTGGTGTAATTCAATTCTTCAAGGAAATAATCATTAAAAAAAAAAAAAGAAACAAACAGAAAATTGCCTTTTTAACAGTATCATGATATATCGTGATATATCGAATCGTGATCCTAGTATTGTGATTTGTATTGTATTGTCAGATTCTTGGCAATACACACCCCTAGTTACTTATTGTGAACATAATATATATATTTAAATATAATAGGTCCCACATTACCAATTACAATTTTAAAGTAATAAATTCCTATTTTATTGAGGACATTTGATTACTTTTTCATTATTTTGCATTTAATATTTTGCTATCAAATGTTTTAAACTGGGCAGAGAAACTGAGAATTCCAAAACCATCAACGCAGTCAAGGAAAATGATGACTTCAAATTCTGAATTCCAACAAGAACTGAGACTGGAACGTCGAGCTGAACCATAAAATAATGATGATATTGTAATAAATCCATTATTTTTTTGACGATTCAGCCAAAATCTCATTATGATAAAAATGTTCGTGTCAGTTCATGTAAATCATTATATAACCATGTTTTCTTTCCATTTTAAAGATTGATTTTTGTTAACCAGAAACACAATGGTTATTTGTAGCTTTATATAATGTGTAAAAGATGCAACAAGATGTAACAACTAAGTAAGAATGTAAACAAAATAAAACCTGGAGATGAGAAAAAAATATGTCATAATAGAAGAGCATATCACTAAAATTATAATTGTATCACACAGGTCGTACTGAAATGTTTAGATTTTACCAGGTCCAGGTCTCCTTCCTAGTCCAACAGTACCAGGTCCAGGTCTCCTTCTTAGTCCAACAGTATCAGGTCCAGGTCTCCTTCCTAGTCCACCAGTACCAGGTCCAAGTCTCCTTCTTAGTCCAACAATACCAGGTCCAGGTCTCCTTCCTAGTCCAACAGTACCAGGTCCAGATGTCCTTCCTAGTCCAACAATACCAGTTCCGGGTCTCCTTCCTAGTCCAACAGTACCAGGTCCAGATCTCCTTCCTAGTCCAACAGACATTACAGTTTAAGATCCTGTTCAAATATTCGTATTCTATTAGTTCAGAACTAACATCAGAACAGTATTTTTGTGCAATCCAAACAAAGGACCTAACATTATTTAATAAAAGAGTGTTAAATAATAAGACATAAAATATAAACAATAAAGTAAAACAAAAAAACAAAAATGAACCTCCACAATATCTGCATTTGAATAAATACCTAAAAATATCCATACAGTACTTAGATACAGTATTGTGAAATGAAATATCCAGATATATTGCAGAACCGATATTTTCTTACAACCATATTAATAAATATTTTGTGTGTTTGCAAGTGAATGTTAGTTGTAGCGTGCATATGTAAATGATAAACTGCTGCAGAATATTATTAAAATTGCACTTGTTTTTCTTAAGACATTTCAAGTTGTTGATGTTATTCAGATTTTTAAGGAAACGTTGTAGATGTAAACATGATCATAATGTAATTTTACGTTTTTCCACTGTTATTATTTTACTGGTCCAGCCCACTTGAGATCATATTGGGCTGAATGTGGCCCCTGAACTAAAGTGAGTTTGACACCCCTGCTGTAGGGGGTCCAGTTCTATTTGGGACTGTTTTGAACCTCAGTGAAGGTGTGTGTGAGTCTGTTGTTGTGGTGTGTGTGTGTGTGAGCGAGTAGAAGGGTGTGTCTGGGAATAGAGCCGTACAGGATAATAGAGCTGGGCTCAGACGCTGACTTGGACTGGATCTGTTTACACCCCACAGTTATAAGTCAGACACACAGATGCATTCAGCGTCTCCACTGCTATGTCACACCTGTAAGGCGAACAGTCAACGCTCAGCGACACTCAACAGGGTCAGCCCGCCAGTTTCCTGAGGAAATGATGAGTGGAAAGTTTTATGGAATATTGTTTCCCGATCCATCTGTCAGTTATTTAAAGACTCTAAAGCTAGTTTTATTTACACAGCAGGTCCAAGATAACCCTCACCTGGGTCGATCATGTGCAGATCAAAGCATGAAGTTAAACTAGTCTACCTGATTAATTAAAGCGAAGTAAAAACATAAATCAGTTTGAAGGAATATATAAAATACAGTTTTTAAATAAATATAAGTATGAGGAACAGCATTCTTCTCCACGACAGTAATTTTTAAAGAAAGGAATCTATCTGTATTGTTTTTTTGCTGTTCTCCTCTTTAAATAAACATTGAATTTATTCGCGGCATTGTATCCATGGTGCCGTTGTACGATAGCATGAGAGGCTAAAATGGCCCATCATACCTCACAACATTTGAATACGGACATAAAATTGTGCCTAGTAGACAGTCAGGTAGTGTTTCTATTCATTTGGTGAGTTTGGCAGCGATCGGACCTGTGAAGGTATGCGGTGAGGTCGGACTTGGTCCGAGGTGAGCTGGGACCCGGTCCGAGGTGAGCTGGGACCTGGTCTGTGGTGAGCAGGGACCCGGTCCGAGGTGAGCTCGGACCCAGTCTGTGGTGAGCTGGGACCCGGTCTGTGGTGAGCTGGGACCTTGTTAAAATCTCCCAGCATACCTCACAACATTTGAATATGGACATAAAAGTGTACCTAGCAGACAGTCAGGTAGTGTTTCTATTCATTTGGTGAGGTTGGTGGTGATCGGGCCTGGGAAGGCTGATGAAAACCCGTACAAACGCCCTCCTGTGCTGCAACATCGATCGGACAGACATCGATGGGAGGGACGCCGGGCGGAGAACATGCATTATATAGTAGGAAGGATAGGATTCACTTTTTTTCATTCAGCTGTGTTGATATGTGAAACCTTGATAAGTTCATGTGAATAGTTGCATGCGGTTTATTATTCAGATGTTTTATGCTCATTTAAGCTTGTTTTTTAATTGTTTTTCTTCCTAAAGTGCTTGGTTGAAAATGAGATATTTTTTTCCATTTTATCTGAAAATGATGAATTGCAGCAGTGAAAGGTCATGATTCTGCTTGGCTTTGCTACTGTAGACGCATAAGTATTTTATTAAAGAAGCAGAAAATACATGATTCTGCTCCTATTCATTCAGGATGTGGTCAGTTTGCTGACATGTAGAAGTCGATTTTCTTTTATCTTATGAGTGAAATAAATGCCCAAATTAAACTAAACTAAGTTAAATTTCTCTGTTTGAGATAAAACAGGTTCTTTTCAACACACGCACTCAACCAAAAACATGATTTAAGTGTGATCTCTGCTTTGTGCATGACTAGGCACAAAGGTTTGCATGTGTTTGTAGGTGCGTCTAATCTGAATGTGTGCTTATGTGTGTGTGTGTGTGTGCGTGTGTGTGTGTGTGTGTGTGTGTGTGTGTGTGTGTGTGTAGGCAGTGAAATGGGGGTTTGTAATGTTGACACAGTCAGAGCCACTGAGAGCTTTTAACTGCTGTTGTTATCTGGTTTCCCAGGTACTGAGGATCTGTTGTGCAAATGTAACAGGTGCCAAGACCTTCCTGTGGACAGGGTGGCTCTGTGTGACTGTGGGCAGGGCTCTGGCGATCGATTTGATTGAATTGAAAATGCTGAGAAGGGAGTGGCGTGTTTCTTCAGAGGTAGTGAGAGTGGTTGATACCGCCTGCTTTCATCGCACCGTCAAATTCCACGCCTTCTTTACAGTTGTCTTTTCATTTTGCTCGCTGCATTTATACATTATAGAAGTCTATGGACCGGATTTTCCAAGGTTTTCATATTAACAAGAGTCTGGAGCAAGGTTATAATAGTTTTGGATTTTTCATTATAGTTTAGTTTTATTTAGCTTAGACTTTTTTTTTTCTCTAATTCAGTTAGTTTTGATTTGTCTTTAGAGCAGGTTTGCTAGTTTTTATTAGTTTTCATTTTGTTCTAAATGCTTCATTTTAGTTTTTTCATATCTTTTATCTTCTTCTCTGTTGGATTCACATAAATCCCAGACAGGACTCTGCTGCTTTCTCCCAACTTCAGTCTCCATGTTTCTAGGTAGAAAGGGGACCAGAAGACGACTGGAAACAAGAAGTGACGAGAAGTGACGGACCGTGAAGTACCGTATGGTGCCGCTAGCTAAAATTGCTAGAGCGAAATAAATTGATTTCAAATCAATCCGACATTGACAAAGATGAAAATGAAGGGAATTTTTTCCATAATTTTTATCCGTTTTAGTTAGTTTTGTAAGCACACAATAGTTTCAGTTATCTGTTTTTCTTTTGATTATAGTTTTAATTTATTTCAGTTAATGAAAACGTTTTTTCAATTCTAGTTTTCATCATTTCATTAGTTTTCGTTAACGATAATAACCTTGGTCTGGAGCACAAAAGAGGGAAGGATAGTGACTTATAATTACCTCTGTCAGGAGGTATTGTGATCACTTTGCTTTGTGTGTTTGTTTGTGTTTTTGTTTGTTTGTTTGTTTGTTTGTTAGCAACTTTGCGGGAAGACTATTCCAACCATCTTTACCAAATTGTCCCCACAGATAGGCCTAGGCCCTGGGACCAACCCATTAAATTTTGGGCCAAGTAGGCCAAAGTTCAAGGTCACAACAAGGTCACAAAATCTCAAATTTTTCTATCTCTCATCATTGAGCAGTTTTCGAAAATTCGACTCCGAATCCGATTAGCCTCCAATTTGACACTCGTAGCTTATAACAATATCTTGTATCTGGCACAAAATTGTCCACATCCACTGTGGAATGTGGACTCTGTGGACATTTACATTTAACATTGAAAATCCCATTTACCACACATTTTTCATTATAACTCAACAAATATTGATTGGAATTGAATCTAATTTGAAATACACATGACTGGTACCAAGCTGCAACTTCTTCTGCTGTATGGAACAACCTGGAAACTGTTGAATTTAAAAAGAAATAGTCGATCCACACATGCACACCGTTCAGGGTGCTTGCCGGAGGTTTGCGTTCTCTGAACACTTGTTTTCATTGTAATGAGTTTGTTGTGGCTGTGTTCCATTCTGTCCAAGAGGATTTGTGTTAAGGATCCTAAAACAGAAGAGTGGATATACCGTTTTAATATACACACACACATATACATGTGAACATACAATATGTACACTGCAGTCTGCAACACATTTGGATCCAACTGAACATGAAACTAACATACAACTGAAAAATACTGACAAATATTTATAATGTTTGTGTGAAAGCTTCAAAGTTTATACATATACACAACCCGGCCAAAAAATATACAGCTGCAGTTATTGATTATTTTTGTAATCGATTATTTAATTTGATTTGATTAAATGATTATTGAATAGGTGGGGAGAAAAAAAGTAAAACTGTGAAACAGACATGTCTGAAAATGACAAAAAACAACTATAGAAAGTATAAAAGTAATAGGATAGATATTTAAAAAAAAAAAAATTATATAGAAATAACAGTATAAAAGTATATATAAAAATATCTATAGATATAAACAACAACAAACCAGTCCAATGACATCTACAAACAATCTGTTAGGTCAGTCTGAAACACATTTGGAGCCAACTTATTAACTTTTACCAAATGAACATGGAACTAACGTCCAACTGGAAAAAATAAAAATGAATATTTGAAATATTTTTGTTAAAACTTCAAAGTTTAAAGGCAGGGCAAGGCAGGTTTATTTATACAGCACATCTCATGTACAAGACAATTCAAAGTGCTTTACATAAAACATTAAAAGCATTAAGCAATAAAAAGTATAGGCATGAGAAAAAAAGGAGAAGAAAAAAACAGATAAAACAGATAAAAACTTTAAAGCTGTGGGAGACTTTCGTGACTAATTTTTCATCAAATCTGTCAAACCTCAGTCATATCCTCAGTATCACAAATCTGTCAGTCTGTCTGTGATTACTCACCTGAATCTCTTGCATCACGGTGAACAGTTTCTTCGTGCCATCCACCAGAAACCAACCATGTGTTTACAAACAGAGTATGGAGGTAACTCGGGCATCTTCGGAATTTTGTTGCGACGTGCATTGTGGGAAATGGAGGCTTGCGCAGCTGCTACAGACATGATGCGGAAACGGCAGGAGCTCCCTTCCATCTATGCATATTCCTCCAGCCGTTTCTGCGTTTCAGACGTTTCCGCGTGTTTGTTTCATCCATATAATATCATACGGTCACGCTGCCGCTGCCAGGTGGCTGCGTGAACCTCCTTTTCCCACAGTGCATGTCGCGACAAAATTCCGAAGATGCCCGAGTTCCCTCCCGGCTCTGTTTGTAAACACACATTTTGTCTCTGGTGGATGGCACTAAGAAACTGTTCACCGTAATGCAAGAGATTCAGGTGAGTAATGACAGAAGGACTTAAAGATTCGTGATACTGAGAATATGACTGAGGTTTGACACATTCGGTGAAAAATTGATCACGAAAGTCTCCCGCACCTTTAAGCTTAAAAGAAAAAAAGGACCAAGTGATGTTTCCAATGGAGAAGAGTCAACACATAGACATTTTCTGCCTTTTTGTCTTCGTCACATACGTCACAATACGCGTCTGTGTGAAACACAACAGTTGAACCAGTGTTTAGCAGCAGAGAAATTAAGGGAACGAAGCTTTGATTCAGAAAAATTGTAAGCAACTCATTTTTTTCATTGATTTGAGTCTATTTGCTGCAATTTCTGAGATTGAGATCAATAATGTCTATCTATATCTATCTATCTATCTATCTTGTTTCAGCTCTAGTGGGCGGGGCTTACATATGCTCTGTGTCTCTGTCTGTAGTTGAACATGTCATCAGCTCTGATTTAGTCGTATATTTTCTCTGGTGTTGTTCCGTTTCCAGGCCAAAGTGTTGCTTTCAGTTTTTTGCTGATCTGTTTTGGTTTTCTGACAGCGGAGTCGCCCACAGAGTCCAACCTCTGTGGAGTATGGGTGTAGTCAGGAATGACCTCGGGGGTGTGTGTGTGTGAACAGCGTGTGTGTGCGTGTTCAGAGCTCATTGGATGTAGCGCTGATGTGTTGGGTCAGGTGTATGTGGTTACAGAGCGGCTCAGTGAGACTTGGCGTGCCCGAGGGGAGGCGGGAAGAAAAGATCTAAGTGCAGCCCTTGTTCCGTCATCTCCCTGAGCTTGTGCCGACTCTTTTCCTCACTGTGGACACTGTGGATGGTTCTTACTTCTCAGTTAGTTTGTCTTATTTTTGTCCATCTATTCGTCTGATTTTATCTCATGTGATTTTTGTTTGAATGGTCTTCTTTCACATCCCTTCTTGCTCTTTTAATCTCTTTTTTTTTTTCTCTTTTTGCATGACTTTGTATGGTTTATTTTGTTAACCTATAAAGACCCAGCGCTACTTTTATGGTAGTTCCCAAATTAATTTATCTCTATTTAAACTTTCCTAAGTGATGTATCACCATGTATATAATATTATCCTCTGTATTTTGCATTTTAAGTGAAAATCATGTATTTCCCAGTGTATAAGTTAGAGATCGTGTAGATGTTCATGAAAACTAAAACTCATGTAAATTCGAAGGTTATTATATCAAAACAGAAAACTGAAGAAAACGTCCCCTTTTTTTTTTTTTTTTTTTTGTCAAAATCTCTCATTCACGAAGTGGTTTCCAACCTTTTTAGGCTTGTGACCCTATTTTAACATTACAAATTTCTGGCGACCCCAGACATTCCAAAAAGAGACTCTTTTTTTTTTTAGTCAAAAATTTATTTATTTTTTGATCATGTAATAGTTTGCTATACTGTGTTGTAAATAAACATTCATTTTAGAGGACATTTATTCTATATAATGTATATTATTAGGGACGGAGGCAGAAAATCCAGGTGTAGATTACTGCACAAAGGGAGAATTGAATTGTCCTTGGTCAGAATATGTACAGTCAGTCCAGCTTGGATCAAGGTTATTATCATTAACGAAAACTAATGAAATGACGAAAACTAGAATTGAAGAAACATTTTCGTTAACTGAAATAAATAAAAACTATAATTAAAAGAAAAAAACGATAACTAACTGAAACTGTATTGTGTGTTTACAAAACTAACTAAAACATATAAAAATTATGGATAAAATTCCCTTCATTTTGATTTTTATCAGTGTCGGATTGATACAAAATCAATCTATTTCCCTCAAGCAATCTTAGCTGCTGGCACCATATGATATTTAATAGTTCGTCACTTCTCGTTACTTATGGTTTCCAGTCGTCTTCTCGTCCCCACTCTACCTGGAAACATGGAGACTAAAGTTGGGAGAAAGCAGCAGAGTCCTGTCTGGGATTTATTTGAATACGACGGAGAAGAAGAGAAAAGATATGAAAAAACTAAAACTAAAACGAAACTATTAGAAAATAACGAAAACTAATAAAAACTAGCAAACCTGCTCTAAAACCAAATTAAAACTAACTGAATTAGAGGAAAAAAGTCAAAACTAAATAAAACTAAACTATAATGAAAAATCCAAAACTATTATAACCTTGGCTTGGATTTACAAGGCTGACAATTAATACTGAACAAACAAGAACTCAAACTATGAATTTTGAAAGAGCTGCAGCGTCTGAAACCGACCACAATGAGCATTTGAAAGACAAACAGTACCACAGTGTTTCAGTTTCACACTCCGTTTGTCTTTTATGTATTGGGATTGTCTCTCTCAACTCACCATATATTTTTTTAGTAGTAAGTTTTTTTTTTTTGTTTTTTTTTTTAATCAATTACTTGAAATTTCAGCTGACCCTTTGTGGGGTCCCAACCCCAAGGTTGAAAAACGATGGGTTAATATGTGATAAATAACAACAATGGAAAGCATTCACATTTAAGCTAAAATAATTGCTAAAACAGGATTTACATTGTACGCATCTCAAATGGCTGGGAATATGTGAGTGGCAGAGAAAGGCTGGAGAGGGCGGGGCGATACACAGACAGGAAAAGCACCGATGCACAAACACAAACAAACAAGACCCGAGCTGCGCTAATTAAGTCCTCATTAGTCCTCGTTATGCACAGGAACGCAGCGGAGCAGCAGACAGCTCGGTCGTTTCAAGCCAACCGGAGTCAAAGTGCCGGTAGACCCCATCTCCGTGCAGCGGCGGCCGTTTACCCAGAAGGCCTCAGTGTTTCCACCTCAGCTGGCAAATACAGTACACAGTGATGAGTGTTAGGGATCCAATTTTTTGTTGAGCGTGAAGGCAGAGGAGGCACCGTTGGCTGGTATGGGTGTTAGCAGACAGTAGCGTGGAGTTTCAGGGAGCCGGGACAGGTGATTTTAACCCTTAAAGAACCAAACAGCCGCCGCTAACCAACAGCATCTACGGATTTAGAATGTTTAATACCTGCTGAGCCACTAATCCTATTGACACATGTAAATAATTGAAGTAAAATGCAGTTACTATTGGGGCTGTGTATCGGCAAGAATCTGGCAATACGATACAAATCACAATACTAGGATCACGATACAATATATCACAATATATCGTGATACTGTTAAAAGGGCAATTTTTTTTTTTTTTTTAATGATTTTTTCCTTGAAGAATTAAATTACACCAGAAATATGCATAAATACTAAACACATTTTTATTTGATCTGAACAGGATCTAATGTTATATCACAAAACTTTTCTAATTCTCCTAGTTTCCAAAGGAACTACCATCTGCCTCTCAGACAGTAAAAAGTGCTTTTAGGATGCTTCAAATAACTATTATTTAATAAAACAATGTTAAATAATGATAAATAAGATAGAAACAAAAAAGAAAACCAAAAAACAACAATGAACTTCCACCATATCTGCATTTGAAAAAATACCTAAAAATAATTGATACAGTACTTTTGAATATCGATACAGTATTGTGAAATGAAATATTGCGATATATTGCAGAACTGATATTTTCTAAACACCCCTAGTTAATATTGGTTTTTGACATAATAACAAATATTGCATAATGTTAAGGCCCACTAATTAGCACATTAATGTGGAATTTTGTCTTTTTTAACAGGAATTCACAGAGTCAGAGATACAAGTGCATTTTTGTCTTGATACTTCTCAGTGTCCATTATGTCATTTTTGTCCTGTGGTGTCTTTTAAAACCACAAATAACTGCCCCAGTGTCTTTAACTCATGGGCAGGGCCACAATCCTTTAACCCTTGAAGACGCTGTCGACCAAAAGCATCTACTCATTTAGAACGTTTAACATGGTGGTTCCCAACCTTTTTTGGCTCATGACCCCATTTTAACATCACAAATTTCTGGCGACCCCAGACATTCAAAACGGAGCCTTTTTTTTTGCTAAAATTAATTTGTTTTTGATCATATAATAGTTTGCTACAATATGTTGCAAATAAACATTAATTGTACACAACATTTAGAATATGTAATGTAAATTTTTATTTGTAAGTTTTAATTTTTCGAAAATTTTTTATCGATTACTAGAAATTTCAGGTGATCCCATTTGAATTCCAGGCGACCCTACATGGGGTCCTGACCCTAAGGTTAAAAAACACTGCATTAACTGCTCCCAATCCCCTTTTTAAGTTGTGTGGTCCAGTCTGTTCTTTCTCAAACTGATAAAATCTGGCACCACAAACATCTGAAACCAGTGTTCAAGGGGTTAAACTGAAATGAGGAGGAAAGAGGGTCTTATTTAGAGGCTCACCTGGGGTCTACATCCACCAGCAGCACCAAAGTTTGCAATGTAATAACGTCGATCCTTTTACAGTGAAACCTTGCCACTTTAGTAAGTTTTTCTTTTTTTTTTGTATTTTTTTTTTATCAATTACTAGAAATTTCAGGCGACCCCATTTGAATTCCAGGCGACCCCATGTGGGGTCCCAACCCCAAGGTTGAAAAACACTGGTTTAACACCTGTTGGTCCATTAATCCTATCAATCCATGTCAGTAATTGGTGTAAAATACAGTTCTTCATCTTTTCATGGTCATGAGATATGATCCATGTGGACATGTGGAAACACAGTCATCTTCTACAACACTGATTCACCAGTAAAACCCATGTAGTTGGATCAATGACAGTGGATGGGCACACCTGTTTTTACATTCAGTTAATGATATCTTTGGTGAAAAAAGTAATTTGTTCTTCAGTTTTCTCTCTTTCTGATATAATAACCCTCAACTTTAATCTGAGCTTTTGTAAGCATCTACGTGATCAGTGAATTAAATATAGGAAAAATATATAATTTTCACTGAAAAAACACAAAATACAGAGGATAATATGATAATAAATGGTAGTCAATCACTTGAGAAAGGTGAAATCTACAGAAAAATTCATTTGGGAACTGAAACAAAAGTAGCACTGGCTCTTTATGGGTTAAAAGGCTCATTACCTGAAGTATCACCGACCGCCCTGGAATTTCACAGCGTAGTAAATTTGCATATCCGTGACCTGTGACGTTGAAGGCAACACGTTTGGAATTCAATTTCCTGCAACTGAAGTTATTTATTTCTCCGAAGATCTAAATCTCCCCGTCTCTGTTTATTTCACAGTGGATTTCCATCAAAACAAACAAGACAACCACAACGGCAAATTGAATCTGAACGCTGGGAGAGTTTAATTTGTCCTCTGGCTTCACATACGGGGCCTTACGTCACAGGTTTTGCAGTCAGATGGGAGTTGTTGGGCTCTTGGAAGTGATGGGGGTGGAAGGAGGAAGTTTGGGTATTGTCTGTAATTTTTGGGATCCTTAATCGCAGAGTTGCAGAGAGTGACTGCTCCGAGCTCTCATACACTATCAAAGAACACTCATATCATATAGTGAGGGAAGAGAAACATGCTTCCCAGCCAAACTAAACACAATGTTGTTGGTGATAGTTGTGCTGTGAGGGCTGTTCTTCCTCAGACAGAAGAATGTCATTCTTTTTTAAACCCTTGAAAAGACCCAAAATACTGCCATCGACCAAAAGCATCTACTGAGCTAAACCGTTTATTACCTGTTGATCCACTAATCCTATCAATACATGCAAATAATTGGTGTAAAATACAGTTCTTCATCTTTTCACGGTCATCAGATATGACCCATTTGGATGTTCAGAGGCTCCTTAGTGAACGAGGAAACACCGTCATCGTCTTTAGTTTTCTCCGTTTTGACATAATAGCCTTTGAATTTACTCAAAGTTTTCATAAATATCTACATGATCTGTGAATTAAATACAGCAAAGTTCATGATTCACACTGAAAAATGCAAAATACAAAGGATGATATTATAATAAATGGTAATAAATCACTTAAAGCTGTGGGAGACTTTCGTGACCAATTTTTCATCAAATGTGTCAAACCTCAGTCATATCCTCAGTATCACAAATTCGTAAGTCTTTCTGTGATTGCTCACCTGAATCTCTTGCATCATGGTGAACAGTTTCTTAGTGTCATCTACCATAAACAAACCATGTGTTTACAAACAGAGCCAGTAGGTCACTCGGGCATCTTTGGAATTTTGTCGCGACGTGCATTGTGGGAAATGAAGGCAGCGGCGGCTGCTACAGACAGGACGCAGAAACAGTGGGAGCTCCCTTCCCTCTATGCATATTCCTCCAACCGTTTCCGCATTTCAGCCGTTTCTGCATCATGTTTGTTGCTTTTTCATCCTGCCACCAGGTGGCTGCGTGAACCTCCGTTTCCCACAATGCAAGATGTGACAGAATTTCAAAGATGCCCGAGTTACCTCCCAGCTCTGTTTGTAAACACATGGTTTATTTCTGGTGGATGACACTTTATCTTTTTTTTTTTTTTTTTCTGTGCAGGGGTTCAGCGGGGTTGTGGTGTTTGTGTTAATTTGGAGTTAATGTGTGTATGGCAGTGTTTATTGGCCTTTTTGTGTTTGTTTTTGATTTTTTGTAGCGCTGCACCATGAGTCAGAGCCAGAGGAAGAACTATGGATTTACTGTTCATCTAGGATAATTCTTGTTTAATGAAAATCTTTATGCATGGTCAAATTAAAGCACTTCCGATATTGGCAAATTACAGTGAACAAACTTCCTGCCTAACTTCCATCCACACTACAATATATTAAGTTTAATAATTATACAAAGCAATTTAAATTGTGAAAAAATTTAATTTAAATCAACTTGGAATTGAGTCCAATGAACTGATGATATATAGTCTAATGATTATATAAAGCAATAGACATTGCAATGAATTTTAAGTTAAATTAACTTGGCATTTAGTGTGTTGTACTTAAAACAGCAATTCCATTCAAATCAAGCATTTAAGTTTAATACACTCAAGTTTTCATCACTCATTACTTAATTTTTTTTACGGCAACCTGTTTCCTCCAATTTTTTAAGTAAACTCAACTTATCCGGTCTTAAACATATTTAGGGTGTTTTTATATTCACTTTTTGTCTTTAACACAGTGTTCTTCCTGTCTCCTACATCGTTCATTACAATTACATGAACATTTACAGTGTTTTTCTAACTGAGGAGTTGGAAACACTGGCCTTGTTTTTCTGTTTGACCAAATCTGTTTGTGTTGACCTGTGCTTTTGACCTTTAGCTTCAGCAGTAGAAACGTCCATTGTCCTCCCACATATTCATACAGATTCACTGGTGGATCTGTTCTCAGCCTTGCCCTGAACCCGTACCTTTAGATGAAGGGATGAGTCAGAGGGTTTTTAGATAAAGCTGATAAATAACACAGAGAAGCTGAGCCCTTCATATCTAACCAGGCAGAGACGAGCGTCAGTGAGAGAACCCCCTGGTTTTGGGTGGAATTATTGTGCATTGTGCTCGTGTTCAGATCCTTCTGTTATGAAGTTGTATCCATTCCCATTTGCACAGGTTGGTGCAGGCCACAGGCTGGAGGCTACAGCGCACAGATGTGTGTGTGTGTGTGTGTGTGTCCTTCTGAACAGGTGATATATAGCAGCAGCTTTCAGCCCAAACTAATGGTGTTTTAGTGCTTTCAGACATGCTGGTCCTCCGTTTTACCAGGCTTTAACCCTTAAAGACCCAAACATCCACCGTCGCCCAAAACCATCTACTGATCTAAATGTTTAAGAACTTCTGCTGCTTCACTAATCCCATTAAAAGTTGCAAATGTATGCTAGATGAACTCTCTCACCAATTACCTTGACCAATAATTCAAATCTGCAGTGTTCTAATGTAGCTCAAATGCAGAAAGTGAATTTCCCGATGGCAGGGGTCGTCAACCTGCGGCTCCGGAGCCTCATGCGTCTCTTCGTCCTCCTTGTAGTGGCTCCTCCCTTTACCGCGTCTCTTCATCCTTCTTGTAGTAGCTCCTCCCTTTACCGCGTCTCTTTGTCCTCCTTGTAGTGGCTCCTCCCTTTACTGCGTCTCTTCGTCCTTCTTGTAGTAGCTCCTCCCTTTACTGCGTCTCTTCATCCTCCTTGTAGTGGCTCCTCCCTTTACTGCGTCTCTTCATCCTCCTTGTAGTGGCTCCTCCCTTTACTGCGTCTCTTCATCCTCCTTGTAGTCGCTCCTCCCTTTACTGCATTCAAGCCAGCCGCCATTCTCCTCTGCATGGTCAAGCCAGTCGCTAGCGTTTTTCTTGTGCGCCACTCATTCGACAATTACAGTAGATAAGCTACATGGAGCGAATGTGCCTTCAACAACAAAAGTAAGGGTTCATTTATGCTCTACGTTAAAGACGCAGACGGACGCAGGGTTCTGTCCGTCCTTTGTATAATACTCACCTAATTCTGTCCATTTTCTGGGAGCTTGCGGATGTGAACCCAGACGGAGAATATGGAGCAGTACAACTGGGAACTGTGGAGGCAGTGTTGAGTTTTGAAGAGAATCACTTCCATAAATAGTGATACTTTTCATAGAGCGACTGTATGAGTATGAGTATTGTGTACTTTTGGGGTAATCCTACAACAGATTCCTTTCCAAGCTACAAAAGTGTGTTTTTTCACCTGAAATGGGCTTTAAGACTAAATTCAGTGATGAATAAAATTGTTTTTTTCCAATAAGTACCTCATTAATTTGGTATATTTGGTATTAGTACTTCATATACTATTAGCACAAATACTATGAACTACTTTTACTGTGTACTTTTACAGTAATCATACTCCAGAATCCATTTCACACTGCACTTCTGTTTGTTGTATTCAGTGGTTGTAACAGATAAAATGTAAAAAAAGATTAAAACTTTTAAAAGTTTGTAAACTCTGTTATTTTTTGCGGCTCCAGACTATGTTTTTTTGGCGGAAGAGGAGGCAAAATGGCTCTGACTGATAATAAAGGTTGCAGACCCCTGACCTATGGGGACAACGGAGTGTATTTTAAAATTTTCCCATCCCTTTTTGATTTTGGTAATTCTATATATATATATATATATATATACATATATATATATATATATATATATATATATATATATATATATATATATATATATATATATATATATATGTATATATATATATATATGTGTGTGTGTGTGTGTGTGTATATATATATATATATATATATATATATATATATATATATATATATATATATATATATACATATATATATATATATATATATACATATATATATGTATATATGTATATGTATATATATGTGTGTATATATATATGTATATGTATGTGTGTGTATATATATATGTATATATATATATATATATATATATATATATATATTCCAAACAAAATAATCACAAATGCATGTATTAATAGCTGTGAATGTTGGATAGAAGTAAACAGCACAATGAATAATATAGATTGAATTAATTGATGTAAATTAATGTTAGCACACAGTTGTTAGAGTATATAGTATTATTATTATTATTATTATTATTATTATTATTATTATTATTATTATTATTATTATTATTAAGAGGAGTAGTAGTAGTATGTAATTGTATTTATTTAGCCTCAAGTTGTATACACCTGCCTCACTTAACCTATAAAGACCTAAACATCCATCACCGACCGGAACCATCTACTGATCTAAACTGTTTAATACCTGTTGATCCATTAATCCTATCAATCCATGTCAATAATTGGTGTAAAATATAGTTCTTCATCTTTTCATGATTATCAGATATGACCCATTGGGATGCTCAGAGACTCCGTAGTTACCGTGGCAACACCGTCATCTTCTACAACATTGATTCACTAGTAAAACCCATGGAGTTGGATCAATGACAGGGGATGGAAAATGCTTGTGTTTACATTCAGTTATTGATAGATTTGCTGAAAAAAAAATCAGTTTTTCTTCAGTTTTCTCTGTTTCTGATATAATAACCTTTGAATTTACTCTGAGCTTTTATGAACATCTATACAATCAGTGAATTAAATATAGGAAAATACAGGATTTTCACTGAAAAAAAAGCAAAATACAGAGGATAATATTCTAATAAATGGTGATAAATCACTTAAGAATGGTTAAATAGGGAGAAAAATTCATTTGGGAACTGACACAAAAGTAATGCTGGGTCTTTATGGATTAAAATTACACAGAATAAGTTCATGTAATATTGATGGTAAAAAACACAAAATTAAAACTGGAAATTCCGGAAGCATGAATACCATTATAAATTATTGCAGTGTTATACATTTTCTCTTCACTCATGATCACCTTACTGCTGAGAACGTGTGCTTGTTTTCTTTCAGTCCTCAGTTGATATTTTTGTCATATTCACAGTCGCTCAGGAGTCGCTGTACTGAGCTCTGGAAGTTGGCTAAACCACAAAACAAAACCCTCATTTTCTCTGTCTATCACCATCTGTAATTATCATCTTTTCTTGTCTAAATGATAGCCTGACTTTTTTTTTTTTTTTTTTTTTATACTAGCTCAACATGAACAAGCATTTCGTAACGCTACAGTTCGCTAATAGGTGACTTTTCACACAGTTTTCAGGGTTTGTATGGGTGCTTGAAACATTGAAAATACTTGAATTTCAATGTTGTTTTCTAGGTCTGAAAAGTGCTTGAATTTTAGTTTCAGTGCTTGAAATTATAACTCTGTGATGTGATTTATTTATTTATTTTTCATATTAAGTCAAGCCGAAGCTACTTACAGAGGTGATACATTTTGAGTAAAAATATTTTGCATAAAACTTTATGTCAAAAAAGAAAATTAGTGGGTGTTCTGAGGTCGACTCCAGATACATTTTTATCTTCATCTTTGTCTCAGTGAAAAACTCCAAGTGGCTTCCCTTTTTTTTGGATAAAACTTTGTGTTCTCCTTTAATTTCTAAACTTTTTGCCTTTATGAAACATAATTTTAAATGTTTATAGCATAATACATTGTACATCATTGTGATAAAAACTGAAATAAATAATCCTGAGTATATGTATTCCTGTAGGTATGGATTTGACCCCAGTGATGAGGTGAAAATGACCCTTAAAAGTGCTTGAAAACTGCTTGAATTATAGTTTTAATACTTGAAAGTTCTTGAAATTCTAATTGTCTGAAGAATGCCAAGTGGCTTTCTTTTTTTTTTTTTTTTGGATAAAGCTTTGTATTCTCCTTTAATTTCTAAACTTTTTGCCTTTATGAAACGTAATTTTAGATGGTTATAGCATAATACAATGCACGTCATTGTGATAAAAAGTGAAAATAAATAATCCTGAGTATATATGTTCCTGTACATGTAGATTTGACCCCAGTAAGAAGGTGCTGTGCTGGAAACAGCTAAAAATGACCCTTAAAAGTGCTTGAAAAGTGCTTGAATTTTAGTTTTAATGCTTGAAAGTGCTTGAAATTCTAACTCTGTTATTTATTTATTTACATATTAACTCAAGCTAAAGCTGCTTACAGAGGTGATACATTTTGAAAAATAAAACTTTATGTCAATAAAGAAAATTAGTGGGTGTTCTGAGGTCGACTCCAGATACATGTTTATCTTCATCTTTGTCTCAGTGAAAAACGCCAAGTGGCTTCCCTTTTTTTTGGATAAAACTTTGTGTTCTCCTTTAATTTCTAAACTTTTTGCTTTTATGAAACATACTTTTAAATGTTTATAGCATAATACAATGCACATCATTGTGATAAAAAGTGAAAATAAATAATCCTGAGTGTACATATTCCTGTAGATATGGATTTGACCCCAGTTATAAGGTGCTGTGCTGGAAACATTTGAAAATGATCATTAAAAGTGCTTGAAAAGTGCTTAAATTTTAGTTTTAGAACTTGAAAGTGCTCGTAATTCTAAGTCTGTGATGTGATTTATTTATTTATTTATTTTTCATAGTAACTTAAGCCAAAGCTACTTACAAAATGACCCTTAAAAGAGCTTGAATTTGACCTTGAAAAATGTGTACGAACCCTAGTTTTCCAGTAGCTAATCTTTTCGACAGGTTAATACCGAATTTGTCGAACCTTAGTGGCTGACAGATGGGAAATGACGACTTTCATTCTGAATCTGCAGGTTTAGGTTCAGACTTGGCTGAGGATTGTACGTACCTGTTCACTGTGGGAAACTAACCCAGCCACATTTCATACACTTGACTAACACCTGTTCCTTTCCTGCAATGACAGGTCCAAATATTTGACCTGGGTTAGCTTCACACGACTGTTCTTTACTTTCACTAAATCTGCTGCTTTTAAAATTTATAACCCTCCTCCGAAAAATCACTTTTACCTGGTTGCTGGAGGGATTTCGTATATTTCTATTTGAGTTCAACAGTGTCTTTTCAGTTTTGTTAATTTTTTTTCATGATTTTTCTCGATTTTCATTCGGTTTTGTTCATTTTTTTCATTAGTTTGTCGATTTCTTTTAGGTTTTGCTCATGTTTTTTCATAATTTTTCTCGATTTTTCGTTCAGTTTTGTTCATTTTTTTCATAATTTTTCTCGATTTTCTTTTCGGTTTTGTTCATTTTGTTCATTATTTTTCTTGATTTTCGTTCAGTTTTGTTAATTTTTAAATTTTTTTTTTCGATTTTTGTTCGGTTTTGTTAATTTTTTTCATTATTTTGTCGATTTCTTTTCGGTTTTGTTCATTTTTTTCATTATTTTTCTTGATTTTCTTTTGGTTTTGTTCATTAAAAAAATTTTTTTTTTTTTCAATTTTTGTTTGGTTTTGTTCATTTCTTTCATTATTTTGTCGATTTCTTTTCATTTTTGTTCATTTTCTTCATAATTTTTCTCGGATTTCGTTCAGTTTTGTTCATTTTTTTCATTATTTTGCTCGATTTTCATTCGGTTTTGTTCATGCAAGTGAAACTGGTGTTGTTAATCAAAAATGGCCGTGCATCCTCTAAGGCAGGGGTCTCAGACATGCGGCCCGGGGGCCAAATACGGCCCGCCAAAGGTTCCAATCCGGCCCGCGGGATGAATTTGCAAAGTGCAAAAATTCCACAGTCAAGGCTATTGAACTCATTTTAGTTCAGGTTCCACATACAGACCATTATGAGCTACAGTCAAATAATAACAGCATAATAACCTACAAAAAATAATGACTCCATATTTTCTTCTTGGTTTGATATGGGAAAAAAAAAATTACATTATGCCTATAAATAATGACGGCTTCAAATTTTTGTCTATGTTTTAGTACAAAAAATGACATTAAATTATGAAAACATGTACAAGTTATCCTGAAATAATAAAATGTGGATAACCTGAACAAATATGAACCTGACATGTCTCAAGAAAATCAAGTGTAATTTAACAATATTCTGCCTGTTACTAAGTGTTTAGTGTCTTTGTAGATCCGATCCATAATGTACATGTAGAAATGATAAGTTGAGGCATAATATTGTTGAAATTGTACTTATTTTTCTTAAGAAATTTCAGTTTTTTTCAGGTCAGTCACATTTTTTTTTGTTTGGATAGTTTCTAAAAGTAAGTATTTTTATAATTTAACCTCCTAAGACCCAGGAAATGTCAACAAAGTACAAGCTTTTTTTGTTTTTTTATTAAATAAGTGCCTATATTTGAAACATCATGATGCAACAATTTTTTCAGATGCAGTTTTTAAAATTTTTATGGAATGTCCTTTGTGGTGGACAGTTTTCTTTTCTTTTTTTGTATAAAGTTGTGAAACTCTTGTCCACAAATGTGGACAGTGGGTCTTAGGAGGTTAACGGGGTATTTGCACTAAAAAAAAAAAACAAAAATTTGGAGTTGTGATTATTTATAGGTTATTATGTTATTATTTTACTGGTCTGACCCACTGGAGATCAAATTGGGCTGAATGTGGCCCCCGAAAGAAACTGAGTTTGAGACCCCTGCTCTAAGGCATGTGTTAATGAACAGTATGGTTTGTTTACAGTGCGACTCTGTGCTTTTGTTATTGTTATTTTCCCTTTGGGGTTCATTCCACAGATAATCCTCAACCCTTACACAACATAGAATACAGCAGGAGAGACAGACTAAAGGAAAGGGATACAGTTAATGTTTATTTTCTGTTTTTTTAAACTAATTGCAGTATAATAAGGCTGAGTTTGGATAAGAGATTAAGTATTCCAGTTCCTTTAACTACATAAAAGATGCTATACTTGAGTCATGTTCAGTTTCCTAACGCTGCACAGTACTGGTAGTTTTCTCCTTTAACTGCTGAGTCCTCATTTAAAAAATAGCTTTGGTACATTTAAGAAAATCGTAATTAAATAATAAAAGTACTTCTTAACAAGCTTCCGTGGCAGGTTAATAAGACGTCTGCAAGTAGGAGCTAGCTGTTCAAGCTGTGCTCTAATGGTGTTTGAATGCATTATTTATTTATTTATTTATTTATGTCAAACCTGCTTGGTAGCGGTTTTTACGAATGAATAGGAATGAAAGCTGTTGACAGTCTTCCTCCTACTTTACTTAATGATGCAACTCCTGTTTTTTCTTTTCTACTGCCAACAACACATACTTAACATGCTTTTCATTTTGAAAATTTTTTTTCATTTCATTTTTTTTAATTGACAGGTATCTTAGACACATCACTTCATGCTGGTTTTTACCATTTTTACTCCACTCCCCAAAGGGGAGGCAAGGGGTACTGTTTTTGGTTCGGTTTGTTTGTTTGTTTGTTAGCAGCAAAACTATTGGTTGAATTCAGACCAGATTGATTTTATAGATTGCCAGTGACCCAGAATTAATGTGGTTACATTTTGGGAAAAGTTGATCAAAGTTAAAAATTTTTATGAACTTTTACCACTGCCAAGGAGGTTATGTTTTCATCTGGGTTTATCTGTTTGTCTGTTTGTTTGTTTGTTTGTTTGTTTGTTTGTTTGTCTGTGAGCAAGATAACTCAAAAAGTTATGGATGGATTTTGATGAAATTTTCAGGAAAAATAGATACTGGCACAAGGAACAAATGATTAAATTTTGGTCATGATTGGGGGGAGGGTGAGGGACTGATCTGCCTTGGCGGAGGTCTGTGCTCTCAGAGTACTTTTCTAGTTTAAATCATTTTTTTCTCCCATTAACTTATAATGAGTGAAATTTCAAATGTCTATAAAAATATCAATTTTGTTTCAATTTACTTCAAACTTGGCACATATATAGAGGCAATTGATATGACATCAGCACACACATAAACATGATGACATCAGCTGGATTGATGCCAAAATAAGGAGGGGCGAGGTTTGTTGTGCCCCCCCCCACCATCACCACCAAAATTTAATCATTTGTTCCTTATGCCAGTATCAACATTTCCTGAAAATTTCATCAAAATTCATCCTTAACTTTTTGAGTTATCTTGCTGACAGACAAACAAACAGACATACCCTGATTAAAACAGAGGTAATAAGCTACAATATGTGCGAGGGGAGGGGTTTGTTGTCCCTGGAACCACTTGTTTGTTTGTTTGTTTGTTAACACTTGAGCAGCAAAACTATTGGTTGAATTCATACCAAATTGGGTTTCTAGATTGCCAGTGACCCTGAATAAATGTCATTACATTTTGGGAAAAGTAGGTCGAAGTTCAAATTTTTATGATTTCCTTATAATGGGTGAAATACGTGCGAGGGGCGGGGCTTGTTGTGCCTGGCACCACTTGTTTCTGTTGAAATTTCCTACTCATACAGCACGACAAGCTTGACCTGTCAGTTATCTGAAAGGCTGAAGAATCAGCGCTGGGAGTTTTGCAGTCGGCGTCCCACAACAGTAGCTCAGAGACCTTTTGTCCAGTCGACTGCAGGTCTGTATTTGTACATTTGGACTCCTCGCTAACACCCTAACCTCCATGGCAGGAAAAAGGAAAAAAAAAAAAAAAAACAATACACATTTTGGGTTTTACTGTTCTCATGTCTTGATTCTTCAATGAACTGTGTAAATACAGCATTTCTCGAGATAACAAGATCACTTCCCGTCTTGTTAGTGGACATGCATGTCCTTGTGTGGTTGTGACAATTGACGGTTGCCTTATCAAAAATGCTCCTGGACTCTGGGCTGGGTGCTTATCAAACAATGCCTCTGATAGGAACAGTTTGGGATTGTGTTGAAGCAACGACTAAAGGAAGATGGAAAAGTTTAAACACAAGCACAACAGGAGAGGGAAATAGCAACCACGCAGAATCACCACAATTATATTTGTATTTGTGAGTACAGAATGAGTTGTGCTCAAAACAAATGTAACAAGTGGTGCCAGCCACAACAAGCCCCGCCCCTCACACATATTTCACCCATTATAAGTAAAGGGGAAGATTTTAAAAATTCATAAAAAATTTGAACTTTGACCTACTGTTCCCAAAATGTATTGAGACATCTATTCTGCATCACTGGCAGTTTAAAAAGTTAATTTAGTATGAATTCAACCAATAGTTTTGCTCTCTGAGAGGCAGATGGTAGTTCCTTTGTTGGGATTGCACAAAAATAATGTTATGATCTTAGTTATGAACTGACAGAATATGAACATTTGAACAGGATCTTAAACTGTAACGTCTGTAAAACATAATTTCAGTTTGAACACAGGAGCATTTTGTGAAATAGAATTAGATCCTGTTGTGATCAAATAAAAATGTGTTTAGTATTTGTGCATATTTCTGGTGTAATTCAGTTCTTCCAGGAAATAATCATTTAAAAAAAAGAAACAAACAAAAAAATTGCCTTTTTAACAGTATCGTGATATATCGTGATACAGTATATCATATCATGATCCTAGTATTGTGATTTGTATCGTATTGCCAGATTCTTGCTAATACACAGCCCTACTGTTATCTAGGGGTGTAAGAAAATATCAATTCTGCAATATATCGCGATATTTCATTTCACAATACTGTATCGATATTAAAAAGTACTGTATCAATATTTTTAGTTATTTATTCAAATGCAGATATTGTAGAGAGTCATTTTTAGATTTTTAGTTTTTCTTTTTTGTTTACATATTATTTATTATTATTTAACACTCTTTTATTAAATAATGTTAGTTCCTTTGTTCGGATTGAACTAAAATATTGTTCGGATGTTAGTTCTGAACTAATAGAATATGACCATTTGAACAGGATCTTAAACTGTAATGTCTGTAAAACATAATTTAAGTTTGAACACAGGAACATTTTGTGATATAGCATTAGATCCTGTTCTGATCAAATAAAAATGTGTTTAGTATTTGTGCATATTTCTGGTGTAATTCAATTCTTCCAGGAAATAATCTTTTAAAAAAGAAACAAAACCAATAAAAAATTGCTTCTTTTTTTTTTTTTACAGTGATATATCGTGATATATCATATCGCAATCTCAGTATTGTGATTTGTATCGTATCGCCAGATTCTTGCCAATACATACCCCTACTGTTACCTAACTCAACTTGTAGTATTGTTTATCAAGTAGTTCAAATTAACTGGTGTTTATTTGGTAATTAGTTAGTTGTGTGATGTGTTGTCAAGATGCTAGCCATCATTAGCATTAGCTAAATAGATACAAAATAGCCTAAAATACCTTCAAACAGCACACTGATGAGCATCCGCTGTTGTCCTGTACTGTAATGGTTGAGTGAACATGATTTAGATGTCCAAAGTCGTCATCATCATCATTTTTGTCAACAGGCATAATCATTGTTTCTCTAGATTACCGTGTCATTCAGCCGTCACGTCAGCATGGCATCACACCTCAATCGCTTATTGTGTTGTGTGATTACACAAGCTCGCAAGGCAAGTAAACATGCAGTGTTTTCTTTTGGTGAGGCAGATATGGGAGGGGTGGGGATGGGAAAGAATGCACTAACTTGTCATGCAAAGATGTATGGACATCTATGCAATTTAGGCAGAGTTGCAATGCGTTTCACCGTAGATATTCAGGAGATATGATGAGTGTGGAATGGTATTATTTGGATCTAAACACGCATCAGTTGTGTTTAGGTTTCTTTGAATGTTCCCTCTTGCAGATGCAGACTGAATGTGCAGAATGTGAAAAGTACATGGACTGTGTTTTGTGTTTTATCGTGACCCGGTCCCACGACAAATGGCAGAATTCCATTTGTTTTCCTTCCTTTCCATCTTCCTTCCTCTGTCCACAGATGGCTCTTCATGCATATTGGGGTGGGGAGTGTGGGGGGTGTGGGGTTACGCAGCAGGCTGGGTGGGGGTGACCTGACCTGGAAAAACAAGTCAGTGCACAATAAGGGGTACGTGACGGATGTAATCAAATCAGATGCAGATGAAGGCAAATTTTGCACCAGAGATTGAGGCAAGTACAATAGTGTGTTTGTTAAGTCTCCACTGAAATGATAACAGAGTACAAGGACTGTGTTTTTTTTTGTTTTTTTTTTGTTTTTTAAATTTGGGACTAGGGATGTAACAATATGAAAATTTCATATCGTGGTTATTGTGACCAAAATTATCACGGTTATCATTATTATTGTGGTATTGTTGAAATTGTGCTCAGAATGTTCAAAAAGTACTTATACACACACTGAAATAATTTAACTAAGTTGTATTTTGAAAAAAAAAATAAATAAAAAAAATAAATAAATAATAGGCACAGTGTACCTTCTGTTGCAGAAACATTCAAATATTAACCCTTAGTGGTCTGAGCCTATTTTCCCCTTTTTTAGTATTTTTGATTTTGCCTTTATATACTATATAAACAAATGTTTACTATACCCATGTTTGGTATCTTTTTTTTCAACACAATTTCATCTATCTTATCTGTCTATTATTTTTTCACTTTAACCTACTATAAAAACGTACAAGGCTAGAAAACACAAAAGAATATAAAATCCGATTTGAAAAATGTACATACTTTATTGCATAAATAACACACAGATGCTTAACGAACCTTTTCAAAGACTTTAAAAGTGAATATTGGTTCCAAATATTAGGTATATAAAATCAAAATTGTAATAAATTAAAACTATACTCAAATATTTGACATAAAAGTAGATCTTTACACAGGGTTTTCTCCCTAAAAGTGCGGTAATCAAACACGGTTATCGTGATAATTACAATTTAAACAGTAATACTAACCGTCTGCAATTTTACCGTTATACCTGTAATTGTTACATCCCTATTTGGGACATCCTGAATGTGAAATGCAGAGAAAAGGAGTAATTGATCTTCAAACCTTTAAATCTTTCCTGAAGCATCTGAAAGGTCGTTCTGTGTGGAGTTGAATTCAGCCACCATCGCTCTTCCCTCCAGTTCACAAAACTTCGGGTCTTTTTTACTTTTATTGAAAAATAGAATTGCAGGCATGATTACTGGAAAAGTGCGCACGTGTGGCTTTCTCTGTGCTTCTGACGTGTGTTCGCTCTGGTCGGTACAGTCACCCAGAGGCACCTGACTCACTGTACCAACACACCTGGACCAGTCTCACCTGCTGGGATTAAGACAACCTCCAATTATTGTCTGGAGGGACGGCAGCACACACCTGCTCCAACCACCAACACACTGATCTATCTGTGTCTCACATTCAGAAGGCGATTGAAAATAGAGTTGCACAAAATATCGTTTGAGCATCGTCATCGCGATGTACGTGTGCGCTATAGTTACATCGCAGGTCCTGTGATGTAGGAGGTAAATGACCTCAACATGTTCTCATCTAATTTCAAGGGTACCTGACACACACACGGCACGCAGCGATCCACCAATCACAATCATTCTTAATCAGTTTGCCAAAGCAGACCATGCCCCCTGCACATGGAGTGAGTCCCTGGTAACCAAGGTTATTATCGTTTACGAAAACTAGAACAGAGTAAATAATTGTATATAATAGTGCTGTGTGGAGTGTTCTACTGGTGTGCTTTGTCGTGGTTTTCATTGAGTTTGAGTTTTGGGTTCACCTTTTTTTCAGTTACATTTTGGGTTTTTTTTGGTTTGTATAGTTCATTGATAGTTCTATTTATATATATATATATATATATATATATATATATATATATATATATATATATATATATATATATACTGTTTTTATAAGACTTGTATATATAAAATATAGCTAAAACTGAATGAACCTATTAAAGTTTATTGGTCATGGATGGATGGATATGTGAAGATAGTAGATGGTTTGTTTTAGTAGAAAATTATTACTTACAGTCAGAGCATGAACAATATTTAAAAAATTTAGAGGTAGAACATTTAAATCAGAGTCATGGACAAAAAAAAAAAAATAAACTAAACTAATGCTGACAGAAATTTGTCCAAACCATATCTGAGTCATTTTGTAAACAAACCCAAGCTAACCAATGCAATGATATTTATCCAATAATAAAAAACTATATTCTTATATTAGTCATTATTGTTTTGGATCCCAGACCCCTGTTAGAAAAGAAACACCTGGATTCAAAGGGTCCACAGACTTTGGTCCATTTGTGTCTGAGTTAGACAGTTATGAATATGAGGATAATGATGTGTAAAAATGATTCCTATTCATCCTTCATTGTATTTTCTTGGAATGAACACAGATTCAGACATGCCTGTCAGTGTGTGACATGGTTGAATCTCCCACAGTGGGTTCAGACGCTGCAGGAGGACAGAGCTGCTGTAAACATGGACCAAGCTCAGATCTGTTTCAGGTGTTTTCCAGCACAGATCCCACAGTAAACCCAGAATGGAGGAGCATCAGTGGAACTTCATGTACAATAACACACACACACGCACCACTCTGAACTGTAGTGTTATGTAGGGGTGTAAGAAAATATTGGTTCTGCAATATATCATGATATTTCATTTCACAATACTGTATCGATATTAAAAAGTACTGTATCAATATTTTTAGGTATTTATTCAATGCAGATATGGCAGAGGTTCATTTTTGTTTTTCTTTATTGTTCATATTTTACTTATTATTATTTAACACAGTTTTATTAAATAATGATTGTTAAATAATGTTGTTGGGATCACACAAAAATAATGTTCTGATGTTAGTTCTGAACTAATAGAACATGAACATTTGAACAGGATCTTAATCTGTAATGTCCATAAAATATAAATATATATCAAATATAATATATATCAAAATATCAATACAGTACTTTTTAATGTTGATACAGTATCATGAAATGAAATATCGCGATATATTGCAGAACCGATATTTTCTTACACCCCTATTTCTATATGGATATTTTTTTTATATCCTATTACTTTTATACTTTTTATGGTTGTTTTTTCAGACTTCTCTGTTTCACATTTTTGGTATTTCTTTTTTCACCTATTCAAATAATCATTTAATCACATCAAAGAAAATAACTGATTTCAAAAAGCTCCACATTTTTTGGCCGTGTTATGTATAATAGAGTAGATCCAGGTTAACTGATACCTGTATACATACAGCAAAATGTATAGCTAGGCTTGTGCTAGCCTATCAGCACATCGCCATTGGCGATGCATTTTCCTGGTTGGCGAAGTTGTTTTCAGCCCGTGTAGCCACAGTGGCGAAGGTATTTTTTAGGAAAATCAACCAACTTACATCTCTGATTGAAAATGTCCGAGCGATAGCCAAGGAAAATAACAAACGCAGTCTCCACTACTGAAGAGCGCTGCCGAGAGCGATCGAACTCACCCGAATGTTTCTGATTTTTTACGAATTCACACTGCACACGTCACTTGTGGGAAGTTACCGCTCGTTCATTTCATCATGTACAACATCTATTGAAAGCATGGAGCAGTGCAGACCACCACCAGCGGAAGTGAAAACGAAACTTCTGGCTCATTTCTCTTTTCTCTTCCTGCTGAAGCTTCGCTTTTAAACCTTACCACGAAACCGCTGCAACATTAGTATCACATTAGTGTTACCTCCATGTCTCCATGTTTGTTATTACTGACTTTCTTCTTCTCAAAAGGCTTTACTCTTCTTTGTGGTATTTGTCCAGTATGGTTAATTCAGATCAGCGCCCCTGGTGGATGAATTGAGAAACGTTCATTCCAACTCATTAAATGTCAGTAGCAGCACTTTGTTCCAGTCAGACTAATGACAACGACAATAAATCACATTTACAAAAGGAACTAACAACTGGAATGGGATTATTAAGTACTAGTATCGGTACTCGGTATTGGCAAGTACTCAATAAATAGTCAAATAGTTGAAAAGAAGTCAATTATCTGAGATATCTAAGTTTAAATTAGTAATCAGTCCATGTACATTCTAGTCTGGGCAGGAATACTTTCTAGTCTAAATAAAATAATTTCAAGAGTCCATATCTGTCCATATTAAGTTATCAAATGACTTTATGATAAATCATGTCTCACTGGTAAATTTATTTTATATTAAATCTCATGAACATCAGTGGTCAGAATAATTCTATTTATAAGTCTATCATTTATTGTTTTGTTATACATTAGATTAGAAATAAAAATAGTTAAGATGAAAATGTTGACTTAAGTTAATTTTTTATATTTTTTGTATGAAACTGAAGCCAGATTGAATATATTTTTAAGCTTAAAATGCACCAGAATGCAGGAAAAAGACTTCATTTTTCCCAAAATTTCCCGGGGGAGCTATGCTACACACCCCGCGGCAGGGACCCAGACTGGATCCAGACTGGACCCAGACTGGCTGTGGCTTTTTGTGGCTACACTCATTTCTACTAATGTAGCCACAGTGGCTGTATCTTTCATTTTCCTAGCGCAAGCGCAGTATAGGCTCACACAAATGTAGTAGAACTATCATTACTGGTAGAATAAACAGCAGCACACACACACACACACACACACACACACACACACACACACACACACACACACTCTGTAACCAGAGCCCATTGAAGCTGTGTGTGAATGAGCGGCCCCACCCTGATCTGTGCGCTTCAATTCCAGTCTGCACAGAACACACTCGCATAAGTTCTGCTTCACTAACACCTCACAGGACGTGCAATTAGGAGCTGTTTCTACTGTTTCTACCGCTGAATGAACTGCATTACATAAGAACACAGTATCTTTTGAAGTACGTGCCCCTTTTTAGACGCTGTAAACATGTTGTCGCACTAAATTATCTTTGTTTTTCTGCTTCACTCCAAATGTATTTTAATGTTCCGTCAGCTTTTCGCTCTTATTTTAAACAATGGCCTGGTGTCTTACATGGCTGCACATAAATACACACTGACATACACACTGACGCACACACACACACAAACACACGCACACATTCTTACACGTATTCCAGTCTGAGTATCTAATGAGTGCTTGCTTAGAGGATACATTAATTATCGGGGCTCCCAAGAGAAAAGTGCCAAATTGTGAGTTTTATGCACACACACACACACACACACACACACACACACACACAGAGCACAAACCTGGGTCAAATGGTGTTTAGCCAAACATTATATATTAAGCTTGCTTGCCAAGATTTGTTGGGGTTAAACTGAGGACACACTAAATTTGCCTATTTGGGAAACAGTGCACATAAAGCCTATTTTCACCGGCTGTGTTACATACCAATTAAGTGGTAGTTGTTTAATATGTTGACCGATGTGTTTCTTTACAGGTATCCTGATAAATGTCAGTCATTTCTTAACAGTTTAACCCGTAAAGACCCACAGCTATTTTTGTCAAAACTTCACAATGATTTTTTTTTGTTTGTTTTTCTCAAGTCATTTATCATCATTTGTTATTATATTATCCTCAGAATGTTATATTTGTCAGTGAAAATGAATTTTTTTTTTACCTCCGCCAGGAGGTATTGTGATCACTTTGCTTTGTGTGTTTGTCTGTTTGTTTGTTAGCAACTTTACAGGAAAACTCTTCCAACCATCTTTACCAAATCTTCCCCACAGATAGGCCTAGGCCCTGGGACCAAGCCATTAAATTTTGGGCCAAGTAGGCCAAAGTTCAAGGTCACAGCAAGGTCACAAAATCTACAATTTTCCTATCTCTCATCATTGAGCAAATTTCGAAAATTCATTAAAAAAATTCAAAACGACTCCAATTAGCCTCCAATTTGATCCACCTGTAGCTTTTAACAATATCTTGTATCTGGCACAAAATTGTCCACATCCACTGCGGAATGTGGACTCTGTGGACAATTCAATTTAACATTGAAAATCCCATTTATGACACATTTTTCATTATAAATAAATAAATACATAAAAACAAACTACAGACCTCCTGTACTGAAGACCTATAGTTCAAATCTTTTAATTCAATCAAACTATAACTATAAAAATTTAAAACCTATAAAAATATATTACCATGTTTGACTGCAGTTTTTCTGCTGTATGGAACAACCTTGAAACTGTTTAATTTAAAAAGAAATAGTCGATCCACACATGCACACCGTTCGGGGTGCTTGGCAGAGGTTTGTGTTCTCTGAACACTTGTTTGTATATTTAATTACTGATCATGTAAATGTTCATAAAGCTCAGAGTAAATTCAAAGGTTATTAGATCAAATCACAAAAAAATGAGGAAATAGGGAGTATTTCAACAAGACCTGTCATTAACTGAATGTAAAAATAAGTTTTCATCCACTGTCATTGATCCAACTCCATGGGTGTTAATGGTGAATCAATGTTGTAGAACACAGGTGTCAAACTCCAGTCCTCGAGGGCCGGTATCCTGCATGTTTTAGGCTACGTTTACACGGCAACACTAAGATCCAATTCCGCAAAGATTTCTCCTTTGCGTTATAAAATCATTCCGCGTTAAGACGAAGCCGCTATGATAACGATCTGCGTTCACATGAGTCCGCGAGGACGGCTGAATACGCTGTAGTGGCCATGCCAGACCAGTAGCTGGCGATGTAGAGCTGTAGTGAAACAGTGGCGGTAAAACACGCGCCTGCGCACAAACGATTTCCGGTTTAGACAGCCTTTAAATGAGAAGAAGAAGAATAGGCGGACAACACTATTTACAAACAACAATGGCGAGTGGTCGTACAAAGACGCAGGACTTCTTTGTCTGGACAGACGAGCTGAGCACAGTTAGCAGCACGTATGTTGTTCTGAAACCGGCCATTGTTGTTGTGGTTGTTCCTTCTTTTTCTGCAGCTTTATTGTGTCATAGAGGCTGGCAAACCAGCTTGGAGGCGCATTACCGCCACCAACTGGCCTGGAGTGGGTTAACTGGCGGTTCTTGGCTGCGCGCGCATGCGGTGACATCATATTTTACCCCGGAACGCTCCGACTCGCGTTAACACGGAGCTGGAATGCGGAGCGTATCGATAACGTTCCACCCTGGACCCTGGTATCAAAAGTTTCTGGATTCAGGCACTCTAGGCACCGTTTCCATGTTAACAGAAGGCTAATCCGCGATGAAATCTTCCCGGAGTCGACTGAATCCGACGCCGTGTAAACGGCCCCTTAGATGTTTCCCTCTTCCAGCACACCTGACGGTCGTTATCAGGCTTCTGCAGAGTTGGATGATAGGCTTATCATTTGAATCAGGTGTGTTGGAAGAGGGAAACATCTAAAATATGCAGGATACCGGCCCTTGAGGATCTGAGTTTGACACCCCTGTTGTAGAAGATGACTGTGTTTCCACGGCAACTGCAGAGTCTCTGAACGTTCAAATATGGTCATATCTGATGACTATGAAAAGATAAAGAACTGTATTTTACACCAATTATTGACATGGATTGATAGGATTAGTGGATCAACAGGAATTAAACAGTTTAGATCAGTAGATGGTTCCAGTCAGAGTTTTCTCAGTTTGTGCCCATCATTTACTCAACAGCGATGGCCACGCCCACCGAAAACGATGGTTTCTGAAAACTCCAGACAAAGTGGAGATTTCGGTAAATCTCTGTTTTCATGTTTGCGTGTAAACAGAGGGAAACGGAAATCTCAGATGGACGTCAGTTTTCGATGGAAATACATTTATGTCACACGAGCGACTGTTGGTTCATAACGGAAGTAATGTTTTGTTGCGATTCTTTTCAGGATTCTGATTGGTTAATGGTACTCAGTGGTCTCAATACACTGCCATCTAGAGGCCTGGTGTGCTGTTGACGGTGTATTTTTACAAGGCCATTGAAACACAGATTTTTCGGAAAACAGTCACATGTGCACAAAGTTTTTTTAGTCCAACATCCCAAAGGGTCCGATGGAATATTGGTATCAGTTGTCATCCCTCCATCGTCCGTCCATTGTTCACCTGTCGTTCATCTGTAAACAATTTTTTCAAGAATCTTCTTCTCTGAAACCGTCACTTAGAATGACTTGATATTTGTTGTGGAACATCTTTGGGGTAAGGTCTACCAAGTTTGTTCAAAGAATTGGGAAATATAGATTTTTGAAATTTTTCAAATCCCCATTGGTTTATAATGGGACACATTTCAAAGTGCTATAACTTGAAAACAGTTGAAGATATTGATATAATTACTATTGGTAATAGATAGGAAGTCACATATGGGCTTTCATTTGGTGCTATGACCTTTGACCTTGGGTGACCTTGAAAGGTCAAACCCAAGGTCATCTGTGTCCAGATTTCTAGAAATTTCTTCTCCAAAACTGTAAACCAGAATCAATTAAAATTCACAGCAGAAGTTCCTTGGGGTAAGGTCTACCAAGATCATTCAAAGAATTGGGAAATACTGATTTTTGAATTTTCATGAATTTTTGAAATTTTTCAAATCCCTATTGGTTTATAATAGGACACATTTCAAAGTGCTTCAACTTCACAACAGTTGACGATATCCTACTATAATGGATGTTCTGTGTCTAACGCGTGTCCTACGTGTCTCCCGATGTTGCAACACGGGAGGGTGTATGGGTGCAATGCTGCTGTTGCACCATGGGAGGGCACTATCGTACAATGGTATCACGGGTACAAAGCCGCTAGTTGATATAATTACTATTGGCAATAGATAGGAAGTCACATATGGGCTTCATTTGGTGCCATGACCTTGAGTGACCTTGAAAGGTCAAATGAATGTCAATTGATATCGTTAAATATGCTGTTGGACTACAAGACCCTTAGTCCTTTTTTTTTTTTTTTTAAACAGAGAGGGGGAAATATTAGTTTTCCAAAATACCTGGCTATGTGTAAACGTAGCTTGTGAATTTTTATTAAAAAGGCAAAATCGATGCATATCAAAATTCCACAGAAATGTGCTTATTATTGGGCTTAAACATTATACAAGATTTTGTATCAAGTCAAAAGCCATAGTATGAGACCAACAGCATGTGGATTTACGTACTATTTATGGCTACAAGTGCAGTCGTCGTGACAACGGACCGTAGCTTCCAAAATTCTGTAAAACAACAAACCCCTCAGACATTTGGAATCCTTTTATTGTCCAGTGCTTTGGAGGATGGGAGCTCTATGACCCTGTTCGCTGCCGTCGGTGTTTTACAGAAGGCTGAGTTTTGGTCCCAGCGCTGCCTCCCACATACTCCAAACCCACAGCGGTTTATCATCCAACATGTTCAAACCAAATCCTTAAATCTGCAGCGTGTCTGGACTGGAGTAGAGACAGCAAGTTTGAATCCTGACAAACTTTTATACGACTGAACAATCAACGAGTGTTTTGTGTTAAAGAGTGAGAAGAGGCTGTTTGGGTGGACTTGGCTCGGACTGGGTTTAGGTGAACAGATCGAAACAAGCAAACCTGTTTGACGTCGGATCATTTTAGCGCTATCTGACATGTTTATGAGTTGTTTTGCTTGTTTCATGGATACGTTTGGATCCAGTGGTTCTCTGCCGGGTGTGGCGGTGGTGATTGTGACACTGTTGCTTTGGGAATTAGAAGCAGGAGGTGAAGGGAACAAAAGTGAATGTCTGGGATTACAGTTAAACCAGTGACAGGTAACTGTAACCAGAGCTGCTCCCAAAGGCACTTCCTTTATCTTCAGATTTCACATCACATCCCCCCAGCTTTTCACGAATGATGAATATCTCCTAGTGTTTCTTGGTTGTAAATAAAATGCTTGTTGACTAATGCGCTAGTTTGACAGCACAAGTGTGAACTTCTGTCAAATCTAAAGGTGACATGTCTGACCAGGAGAAACAATCTGAGAGCCTTTTTTTTTTTTTTCTTCTTGAACTTTTGTTTTTGTTTAGTGCAAGTTTCAGCTTGAGCGGTTAGATCGGGTGAGCTCATCAGAGGATTTACTCAGAGCTCGTTGCAGATTCATTCATTCATTTAACTCCACAAATGGAAAGTGAAAAATACTGGAGACACAACAAGGTGTTTGAATGAGTGAACCATCCTGCCCCGACTAAGATCAGCAGAAACAAAGCAGAGTCTGCAGACACAACAAACCAAACTGGATTAAGAGGTTGTGTTTCTGCTTCAGGGATTGAATTAATTAAGTTTCCTGCTGGAGGAAGCACATCTATCGGTGGTTTAATGCACTCATGCGATTGAACAACTTGATTTGCATGAAGCAAGTAGGGGTGTAAGAAAATATCGGTTCTGCAATATATCGCGATATTTCATTTCACAATACTGTATTGATATTAAAAAGTACT
Source organism: Sphaeramia orbicularis (assembly GCF_902148855.1). Classification (NCBI taxonomy): domain Eukaryota; kingdom Metazoa; phylum Chordata; class Actinopteri; order Kurtiformes; family Apogonidae; genus Sphaeramia; species Sphaeramia orbicularis. The sequence continues at coordinate 53,139,838 of NC_043977.1, read as the reverse complement.
GTATCGATATTTTTAGGTATTTATTCAAATGCAGATATTGTGGAGGTTCATGTTTGTTGTTTTGTTTTTCTTTTTTGTTAATATTTTATTTACTAATATTTAACACTCTTTTATTAAATAATGGTATTTCCTTTGTTGGGATTGAACTAAAATAATGTTGTAATGTTTGTTCTGAACTAATAGAATATGAACATTTGAACAGGATCTTAAACTGTAATGTCTGTAAAACAGAATTTAAGTTTGAACACAGGAACATTTTGTGATACAGCATTAAATCCTGTTGTGATCAAATAAAAATGTGTTTAGTATTTGTGCATATTTCTATAATTTAATTCTACAAGGAAAAAATCATTTAAGAAAAGAAACAAAACCAATAAAAAAATTGCCTTTTTAACAGTATCATAATATATCGTGATATATCGTATCGTAATCCTAGTGTTGTGATTTGTATCGTATCGCCAAATTCTTGCCAATACACAGCCCTAGAAGCAAGGCTAACGTAACAATAACATTGACAGGTTTGAAAATGTCTTTATTTCATTATTTCTTTTTTGTCAGGAGGGGAAGAGTTCTTAACCCATAAAGACCCAGAACTATTTTTGTGGCCACTTCCAAATAAAATTTCCTCTACATTTAACGATTACCAAAATAAAAGCTCCGTAAATTCAAAGGTTATCCTACTATATAATGCACATTCTGTGTCCCATCGGTGTTGCAGCAATGGAGGGCGTTTGTACGGATTTTCCTCAGCCTTCACAGGCCTGATTGCTGCCAAACTCGCCAAATGAGTAGAGACATTACCAGACTATCTACTAGGCACAATTTTATGTCCGTATTCAAATGTTGTTAGGTATGCTGGGCGATTTTAGCCTCTGTCTACTTTGAATTCTTCATCCCTGCCGCCATAGTCCATTTTCGGAAGTGGTTATGCTGCCGTTCATGAAATTTCTACTGCTAGCAGACGATGCTACAATGTGAAGGCTGAAGTTCACTACCGATGTATGAATTTAATCATGCTTGACAGTTCAGAACTATAAATTGATGGTATTGAAATAAGCAAACTGCCTAAGTGCATAATTGTGTCTTGAAAATATTCCTTAAATATCCACTCCCAAATAATGTGAACAAATAACATCACAACAATTTTTTACAAACTTGCTGCTGCTCTTGTTGTGTCCATTTATAATCATGTATAGGCACTTTTCACACACTGTGGCACCACGGGTACAATGCCGCTCGTTATATCAAAAACATACAACAAAACATGACATTTTCAGCAAAATATATCAGTAATTCTACATAAAACAAAGCCCCTCCAACCACACTACATGGGTTGTCGTTGAACCAGTGTTGCAGAGGATAATGGATGTGTTTGAAGAAGACAGAAAAGCAGAAGAATGGCATTTTACCTGAATTCTTTACATGCATTGATAGGATTAGTGCAGTGGTTTCCAACCTTTTTTGTCTCGTGACCCCATTTTAACATCACAAATATCTGGCGACCCCAGACATTCAAAACAGAGACTTTTTTTTTGCTAAAACTAATTTGTTTTTGATCATTTAATAGTTTGCTATACTATGTTGCAAATATACATAAATTTTAGAGGACATTTAGTCTATATAATGTATATTATTATGGACGGAGGCAGTAAATCCAGGTGTAGATTACTGCACAAAGGGAGAATTGGATTTTCCTAGGTCAGGATATGTACAGTCAGTCCAGCTTGGATTTACAAGGCTGACAATTAATACTGAACAAACAAGAACTCAAACTATGAATTATGAAAGAGCTGCAGCATCTGAAACTGACCACAATGAACATTTGACAGATAAACAGAACCACAGTGCTGCAGTTTCAGCTTCACAGTTTGTCATGTCTTTTATGGATTGGGATTGTCTCTGTCAAGTCACCATATATTTTTTATTTGTAAATTTTTTATTTTATTTTTACCAATTACTAGAAATTTCCAGCAACCCCATTTGAATTCCAGGCGACCCCATGTGGGTTCTCAACCCCAAGGTTGAAAAACACTGGATTATTGATTTCAAAGTTAATAAACATTTTAGGACTCTGCTTTTGGGTTTTTGAGGGATATTTAGAGCAAAAGATCCCCTTCTATCAGTCAGTCCAGATGTTGGGTTAGCCTCAAACTCAGAACTGGATCACACTGGAAGTTTGTGTGTGTGTGAAACTGAAATATCTGACATTACACACTTAGGTATCATCAGGCAACTTTATCCAAATCAAGCGAAACCATACTGAACATTCTGCAGTAAAAAGGTTTCTCAACTTACCCCACCTTTCTGTATCATGAGAGCAGACACAGCCCTGTTTCAGAAAGCTGATGGAGCTCCTTGAAGAACACGCTGACAGATTTACTAGCATTAGCAGCAGATACCACACATGCTTGGCACGGACCTGAAGTGTGAATTATGCCTGCACGTTGGATCTGAGGAACAGAGGTTTCAGGTGTCTGAAAGCTGGTAAAAGCAGGGTTTGTACTGCGCTTCTCTTCGTCAAAGCTCAAGGAAAGCTGTGAACGACTGTCATTACATTTGGTCTATTGAATATTTGCATTTATTACTTAAAGTATACAACGCCTGAGTGTGTGCATTGTGCAACCTATGATTGAAATACACTTTCTATCTGTACCTTAAGACTAGGGGTGTGTATTGGCAAGAAACTGGTGATACGATACAAATCACAATACTAGGAACACGATACGATATAACACGATATATCATGATGCTGTTAAAAAGGCTATTTTTTGTTTGTTTCTTTTTAAAAAAAGGATTATTTCCTGGAAGAACTGACTGACACCAGAAATCTGCACAAATACTAAACACATTTTTTTGTGATCCCAACAGGATCTGATGCTATATCACCAAATGTTCCTGTGTTCAAACTTAAATTATGTTTTACAGACATTACAGTTTAAGATCCTGTTCAAATGTTCATATTCTGTTAGTTCAGAACTAAGATCAGAACATTATTTTAGTTCAATCCTAAACAAAGGAACTAACATCTGCCTCTCAGACAGTAAGAAGTGCTTTTAGGATGTTTCAAATAATCATTATGTCAGTGATAACAGTGTTAAATAATAATAAATAAGATATGAAAAATAAAGAAAAGCGAAAAAACAAAAATGAATCTCCGCCATATCTGCATTTGAATAAATACCTAAAAATTTTGATACAGTACTTTTTAATATTGATACAGTATTGTGAAATGAAATATCGTGATATATTGCAGAACCGATATTTTCTAACACCCCTACTTAAGACTGGAAAAAAATTATTTCAGGGAGGTCAAGAAGTCTTGTCTCTGGGAAGACAAAGAATCTTAACACATTTTTCATCAGTAAATGAATCTTATTAGACTTCCAACTTTGCTTTAATAAGATATTCCAGTTAATAGTGAGTTAATTAGCAGCGGTTTGTTTAATATCCCTGCAGAGAAACACTTTTTCCACTTGCAAACTTCAAGTCTGTCTAAAAGCTGTTTCACACCAAGCAGTAATTTTCATTTGGAAACTTTTGAATTATTTAATGGGTCCTTCAAAACATTTCTTGTAGGTGAAAAAGAATCAGACACATTTACATTTCTGTGCAATTCCATATGCGGAAACATACATTTGACCACTGGACTCCGTTGTTCCAGATAATGTTTAGTACTGTTGTGGGCCGTCCTACACCAGTGTATTCACCGTCTTCAGTTCACTAGAACAGGTGCAGCTCCTGGATCACCTGGAGCTCATACAGAACTAACCATTACCTGATTTTCATTGATACAAACCTGGTGGTTGTTCAAGGCCGGTGCTACTGAGGGTGTGGACTTGGATCTTCTCACAGGCCTTTTAAGATCTGGTTTGCTTTTTCACAGTTTAGTCATTACATTATTGTACATCATTATCCTCATAACATAATTACCTAAGTCAAACACTATATGGACAAAAGTCTGTGGACACGTTGAATCCAGGTGTTTCTTTTCTAACAGTGGTCTGGGATCCAAAACAATGACTAATGTCAGAATATAGTTTTATATTATGCGATAAATATCATATTGATTATTAATATTAATGTTTCTGTGTCCAATCCTCATGAACAGAACATCTCACAGCTGGAGACATGATGTGTTCACATATTTATGTCCATATAGTTTAGAAACATCAATATTTCACTGTCGTTTAATGGTAGATTTTTCTTCCTCAGTCAGATGTGATGAAAGTACATGGTTAGATGAGGAAGAAAACTGTTGAATTCAGGTGTTTCTTTTCTAACAGGGGTCTAGGATACAAAGCAATAATGACTAATGTCAGAATAGAGTTTTATATTATGGGATAAATATCATATTGATTATTAATATTGATGCTTCTATGTCAAATGATAGACAGACAGACATAGGATACAGAAGCAAACACACTTTACATAATAAATTAGAAGTATAAAAAACAAAAATGGTGACATGATGTGTCCCAATATTGATGTCCATGTAGTTTAGAAACATCAATATTGCACTATAGTTTAATGGTAGATTTTTCTTCCTCAGTCAGATTTGATGACATTAAATGGTTAGATGTGGAAGAAAATTATTATTTACAGTCAGAGCAGGAAAAATATTAGAGACATTTAGAGGAAGAACATTTAAAATCAGAGTCATGGATAAAATAAATAAATAAATGTTGAGAGAAATGAAGTCCAAACCATCTCTGAATCAAAGATAATAACTGAACCCACAGTAACCAATGCAATGATATTTATCCCATAATATAAAACTATATTCTGACATTAGTCATTATTGTTTTGGATCCCAGACCCCTGATAGAAAAGAAACACCTGAATTCAATGGGTCCACAGACTTTGGTCCATTTGTGAACGAGTTACAGTTATGATCTGAGGATAATAACTCGTCTATGCTTGTAGGTTATAGAAGGAAATTACTGTTACCAAGCTGTTACCTGGCAGTTAACATTTTAAATATTACTGTTGTCGAATCCTGAAATGTAGTTGAAATCTGAGGTTAATTTATAAGGATAAAGTCTACTTTCACAACCTCTGAAACATACAAAGTTTCGTTTTAAGGAATGTAGCCAAACAGTTATCTTTACCCTGTTCACAGGCCTTTCAAAGTTTTAATTAATTGATTTATTTTTTGCTTAATATAAGACACATTGGTGCTATCTCTCTAGCAGGGCTGTTGCTGGTGTGTGACACCGCAGGTATAATCCCACTGTCTTTACTCGAACACATTACCGGTGCTGAGTGAGTAACAGACAGAACTGAAGACATTTGTAAACCATCTGGTTGGCCCAGTCCTTAAGTATGTGTTAATGACAGGTCAGGAAAGATGCATTGCACAGTTCCTCAACAACTTATGGCATCCATTCACCTGAAACTTGAAAGCAAATGTCTTCAGAGCTGCTCTGCATTCTTTGAAATGTAGTCATAGTTTAATGGATTACACAGTTACTCTTACATGTGCTGTTACGTACAAGTATGTCTGTCTTTTCCTCATGTGCACTGAGCATGAAAACACTACAACATGTGGAATATAGTAGATTTCTCCTGTTTTTCAGTCCTCTTTTTCTCTTTGACACCCAATAGTCAGTGAAATGTTTACATGGTTTAATATAGTGAAACATAAACTCCATCTCACTTCATGCCAGGGTGAATTAAATCTTCACTGAGGAGCCTTTTTTAAATATATAATAGACAATATTAGAAAAACTGTTGGTGCTGATGCAATTAGTGTAAGCAGTAACGCTTCTTAATGAGAAGACCGTTCTTAAAGTTGCCTCCAGGATATGGTTCACATATCATATCATCATGTCATTTATTCAGACATGAATTTAGGTTTTTAGTTTTTATTTAAAACTGAGAAGAGCGTTAGGCTACTGCTCAAATGTCTTGTTAAGGAACACGAAGTTATCTCAAGTAGCTGATTTGATAATTATCATCAAAACACTGCAATATTTATCATTATTTCAGTTTTTTTCAGTCAGTGCTGCCCAGGCTAATATGGTTCAACAGGAGTGTTAAAGGTGTGGGAGACTTTCGTGACCAATTTTTCATCACATCTGTCCAACCTCAGTCATATCCTCAGTATCATGAATCTGTAAGTCTCTGTGTGATTACTCACCTGAATCTCTTGCATCAATGGGAACAGTTTCTTAGTGCCATCCACCATAAACAAACCATTTGTTTGCAAACAGAGCCGGGAAGTAACTCAGGTATCTTCGGAATTTTGTCACAATGTGTATTGTGGGAAGCAAAGGTTCGCACAGCCGCCTGGCAGCGGCAGGATGAAAAAGCAACAAACGCGACGTGGAAAAAGCTGGAGGAATATGCATAGTGGGAAGCGGAGCTCTTGCCGTTTCCGCGTCGTGTCTGTTGCCGCTGCCAGGTGGATGCACGAACCTTTGCTTCCAACAATGTACGTTGTGACAAAATTCCGAAGATGCCCGACTTACCTACTGGCTCTGTTTGTAAACACATGGTTTGTTTCTGGTGGATGGCACTAAGAAACTGTTCACCGTGATGCAAGAGATTCAGGTGAGGAATCACAGAAAGACTCAGGGATTTATGATACTGAGGATATGACTGAGGTTTGACAGATTTGATGAAAAATTGGTCACGAAAGTCTCCCGCAGCTTTAAGGTTTGGATCATCTGACTCACAACAACTCATCTGTTGGAATAACTCATCAGTCAACAGATGACTTAGTAAGTTTTTCCAAAGAGTGGTTCAGGTGATAAAGTAGGCCTGTTTGGTTCTACCAGAGCTTTCTCCATTGCGTGGTTAGTAAAGGTGGGTCTGGACCAAAATGCCAAAGCTGGTTTTTCATCCCAGTCCAGCCCCGGGTTAGCTTGGCTCTCACCTAACACCATGACAAGAGCTTTAACCTTCTACCCAGGATTGTGAAAAAAATTTCTACCAAAATTACCTGGAGGAAAAAACTTTCCCTCTTCCCAAAACTTTCCCTGAAAAAACTCCCTAGTGGAGGGGGGCACAACTTTTCAGAATTCTTGAGTGGTGGAGCTGTGTGTGGAAGAATGCTGATTGGTGGAACACACTGGCAGTGTTCCACACATACGTTCACCCACTTTAAGCCAGTTTGCATCTGCAAATTTGTTTATTTAATTTCTATTTTTTTTCCCAACTTATTTTGTTTTGTTTTTTTTTTTTCAGTCACAGGTTGCATGTGTACAACACATCTTTGTATGTGAAAGGATTTGAAGTCAATAACTTAAGTGACAGCAATGTATAAAAACAAAATAAAACAACCTCAACAAAGAACATGACAGACAACAAACTTTACCTTGACATTAAAGAATACAATTATACGATCCTATGTAAGTCAGTCAGTGTAAACATGGTCTATCTTAGCATTTAAGGTGCCTCATTATGCACAAAATCTCAGGCTCTTTCAGGAGTAAATTAGGTTTAACTCATTTCAGTCCAGCGAGGGAACAGCCACATATGTGAATACAAAAGACACAACTAATCAATCAGGGATAGCAGGGAAATTTAGATCTCTAGCAGATGAAAGCAGAGGGGTCCACATTGTATAAAGTTTGGCCTTGGAGTCCTGAAGCAGGTATCGTATATTCTCTAGATATATGCAGTTCAGGATGGATTTGATCTGCAGAACATGGGATGGAGGAGTTGAAGATTTCTATTTAAGCAAAATCAGACGTCTTGCCCACAGGGTGACTAACACAATTATGCTCTGGTTTGTTTTAGTTAAAAACAGTGTGGAAGAGGAGGTTCCAAAAAGTGCGATCAGAGGGTCTGGCTCCACCTGTGGGCCAGTTTATTTAATTTCTATAATCCTCCCTTCATTTGTGTTTTGATGATTTGGAAAATGGAGCAAAAGAAAAGAAACTATGGACGGACAATGAATCTCTGTCCAAATCCAAATACCCTAAAGACAATATTTGGCAAATTCACTCAAAAGAAATTCAGCAGGTGTTTGAGTCGGTGACTTGAATTAGCAGTGCCTGATTTTAATACATTTTCTAGAACTTTGAGGTCTGGTGGAAACACAAATCCAACAGATTACCAGGAATTATTTTAGCCAGGCAACTAAGTTTCTGGAAGTGTTGGTAGAAAAAGGACAATATAAACACTGCCTAACACTACCACAAGGAATCAAAATCACTGTCAGCATTCTGTTTTGTATAAAGTATTTTCATAATTACATTTATCTATCCATCAATCGATAGTCTTACAGCATATTTTGATAACTTTTCTTAACCCTCCAAGACCATTATTAAACTTACAAACTATATACAGTAACATACATTTCTGCTCCTGCACATCCATGTCCATCCTGAGAACTAACCATAGAAATGTTCTCCATTTGTATGAAGTCAACACTTAGAGCTGAAACCACTGGGGAAAGGTTATTTAGGGGCATTACAGATGTGTAGCGGAGTATGGCAACCACTGAAGCTTTACCTCGACTCCTGGGTGTGAAAGCATGGGGGCAATTCGGCTAAGAAGTCCACCCCACGAGTCCCCAGTGGAGTGGAACATTGTGTGTGTGCCCACATGGAGCCATCATGACTGTGCACAGATGGATTTAGACAGAAAAATAAGGGAAAGTCCAGTAAATAGAAGGTATATAAACATACTGGTGTGATGATGAATGGTGACAAAAGCTAAGACAGATAAGCTCTAAGGACAGAAGTCGGATAGAACTGCAGATAAACAGGTTGAATTCCGCAGATGTTTTGTGAAACAGACCCATGGGGCATGTGGAAACTGGTTTCCTCCTCAGTGCACAGCATGGAGGCCAACATGTCTGAATATATTAGACATAAATGTGGACAATAACCAAATAAGGTCAAACTCTGTTAAAGTACGTTCCTTGCCTTTTCTGTGTATTTAGCACCACTCTTGGAGTATCTCAACCCAGTTTCTTGGAAAAAAATGTTTAATAACATTATATGTTTCTACAAAACATGGACATGTATATGCACTTCATATGCATTTCTATAGCTGTATAGTGTTTAAAAAACATCATTTTTGTTGTTTTCTTTTTCTTTTTTGTTTATATTTTATTTATTATTATGTAACACTCTTTTATTAAATAATGTTAGTTCCTTTGTTGGGATTGCACAAAAATAGCGTTCTGATGTTAGTTCTGAACTAATAGAATATGAACATTTGAACAGGATCTTAAACTGTAATGTCTGTAAAATATAATTTAAGTTTGAACACAGGAACATTTTGAGATAATAGCATTAGATCCTGTTCTGATCAAATAAAAGTGTGTTTAGTATTTGTGCATATTTCTGGTGTAATTCCATTCTTCCAGAAAATAATCTTTTAAAAAAGAAACAAAACCAATAAAAAATTTGCCTTTTTAACAGTATCGTGATAAATCGTGATATATTGTGATATATCGTATCGTGATCCTAGTATTGTGATTTGTATTGTATCGCCAGATTCTTGCTGATATACACCTTTATTGTACAGTTTCTAATTGTACAATGACAATAAAGGTAGTCTTGATCTTGATCTTTAAAACACATCACAGTTTTTTTTTTATAGTTTTCAGTGTCGACATTAAGGCTTAACAACTATCCTGATTAACTTCTGAATTCTGTTTCTTCTGTGTTTCTGTCTGTAGGAGGACAATGAAATCCCTGCCAGCGTGCTCGTCAAGGACTCCCTCAAAACCCCACAGCCGAGCCACTACGACGCCGAGTCCACCCGACCCACTCCATCTGTCGCAGGCTCAGTGGACGGCCTCCGCTCTGTGGAAGAAGGCCTGCAGACCGTCAGCCTGTCCTCAGATGAGGACGATGACATCACAGCACACAGAGAGGTGCTGGAGGAGCTGGTGGAGGGCGAGGCTGCCATGGGGGGCAGCACCTCACTCACATATGAGCGACGGGCCGACAAGTTTAAGCGCTCGAGTTTGAAGAAGGTCGATAGCCTTAAGAAGGCCTTCTCACGTCAAAGCATTGAGAAAAAAGTGAACCAGATCACCACCAAGATCGTCCCACCGGAGCGGCGTGAGAAAATCATGAAAAGCCTGACCCCCAACCACCCGAAGAGCCCCACCGCCAAGTCATCCTCCTTCAAGGTCTCTCCGATGACGTTCAACGTGAAGAAGGTCAGAGACGGGGAGGTCCCTACTCCAGATGTGACCTCTCCGGTGGAAGAAGCCCACGTGGAGATTCCTCCTCTGGGAAACTTAGACGGAGAGATACCCTTGGCGGAGGTGCACGCCCAGGAAGGTGTTCAGGTGGAGGAGGTGCAGGAGAAGCTGAGCCCCCCCACCCCAGAAAGCTTGAAGGCAGAGCTGGCCGTCAACGGAGAAGTGCCGAGCGTGGAGTGCGAGGTCGAGGTGAATGGTGATCATTCGGTCGGCCTGGCTGTTCCGGAGCATGTCGATGACGTCGGTGAAGATGACGATGAAGAAGAAGAGGAGGAAGAAGAGGAGCAGAAAACCCCCGATGAGAAGGCACCAGATGCTCTGATTTCACCAGCAACAATTGCCGATGCTGCTTCAGCAACACTCGCTGAGATTCCCTCTGCAGCAATTGCTGTCGACCAAGCATCTTAATGTGATTTGATTTTATTAATTGATTTTTCCGATTGCTTTTCTTCCTCCTACTTCCTATTCTAAGCAGCACAAATTATCCATCCATTGTTAAAAATTGTGGTCTTTTCTTACAAACTCATACACTTAAAGGTTCCGTGTGTGGATTTACTTGTATCTAACTGTAGAATAAAAAAAAATAACATTTGTAATTATGTTTTCATTAGTCTATAATCCGAATAGAACGAGAATGCCTTTTGTTACCACAGGGGTTATTCCATCCTGTTGCATCACCATATTTCTGCTGTAGTTAAAAACAGACTCATGACAGTTTGTATTCCGTCACTGACTGAGTACGGACTAGGGCTGTGTATTGGCAAGAATCTGGTGATACGATACAAATCACAAAACTAGGATCACAATACTATATATCACGATATATCATGATACTGTTAAAAAGGTAATTTTCTGTTTGTTTCTTTTTTATTATTTCCTTGAAGAACTGACTGACACCAGAAATATGCACAAATACTAAACACATTTTCATGTGATCCCTACAGGATCTAATGTTATATCACAAAATGTTCCTGTGTTCAAACTTAAATGATGTTTTACAGACATTACAGTTTAAGATCCTGTTCAAATGTTTATGTTCTATTAGTTCAGAACTAAAACCAGAACATTATTTTTGTTCAGTCCCAACAAAGGAACCACCATCTGCCTCTCAGAAAGTAAAAAGTGCTTTTAGGATGCTTCAAATAATCATTATTTAATAAAACAGTGTTTAATAATAAATAAGATATGAAAAATAAAGAAAAACAAAAATGAATCTCCACCATATCTGCATTTGAATAAATACCAAAAAATAGCGATAGAGCACTTTTTAATATCGAAATAGTATCATGAAATGAAATATCGTGATATATTGCAGAACCGATATTTTCTAACACCCCTGGTATGATCCAGAGTTTTTACTCTCTTAACTAAAGGGCTCAAAACAGACAAACAGAACACTGACTCTAATGAAAGTCTTGTGTGTTTTCTGCATCTTTACTATCAGATGCCACTAAACATCACACAGTAAACGTTTAAAACATATTTCAGCGACCAGATAATCACCACCAACGCCTGAAAACCTTAGTGTTGTCTTCCAAACCAACAGGGCTTTCAGCTCACTCCGAGTTTTTATTGAAGCATCTATTGCAAGTGCCTCCTAAACCCTCCAGTGAGGCTGTCCAAAAGAAAGCAACATCGCAGCAAAGCACCATAACTCTGTATTATCAGCTTCAATAGCAGCACATCTCCAAGGCACTGGGCCAGCTATCTCCCTCCTGCTGTGTTTGTCTGCCTCTGGACCTCTCTTCTTCACTGACAAATAGCTTCTTTGTTCTTTGTGTTTTGGTGAAAAATAGTAAATCTTTGGGAGCAGTGGTACTGCCCACAGCTCATTGAGGCGGCGTGTTGCCAGGTTGTGCAAGTGTTGGAATGGGGAGTTTCTTGGTTTTCAGTGAAAAGGACTTAGCTTGTAGACGGGAGGTTATTTACGGAATTCTTTGGACCTGTGCTGAAGTAGACCTGACCTGGACCATCAGGTAACTACATGTGATCAGTTCTAGGAATCCTGACTTTATTGAATTGTATTTTCCCCAAATGCCAAACAGTTACACTGTGATATTTAGTCATTTGTGTTTACCAGTTAATTAGTCAATTAACCCATAAAGACCCAAACATCCACCATCGACCAAAATCATCCACCGATCTAAAATGGTTAATAACTTCCGATCCATTAATTCTATCAATACATGTCAATAATTGGTGTAAAATAGTTTGTCATCTTTTCATGGTCATCAGATATGATCCATTTGGACGTTCAGAGGCTCTGTAGTTACCGTGGAAACACCGTCATCTTCTACAACATTGATTCACTAGTAAAACCCATGGAGTTGGATCAATGACAGTGGATGGAAAATACTTGTGTTTACATTCAGTTATTGATAGATTTGCTGAAAAAAAAAATCAGTTTTTCTTCAGTTTTCTCTGTTTCTGATATAATAACCTTTGAATTTACTCTGAGCTTTTATGAACATCTGCATGATCACTGAATTAAATATAGGAAAATACATGATTTTCACTGAAAAAAAGCAAAATACAGAGGATAATATTCTAATAAATGGTGATAAATCACTTAAGAAAGGTTAAATAGGGAGAAAAAGTTAATTTGGGAACTGACACAAAAGTAACACCGGGTCTTTATGGGTTAAAATTGCACAGAATAAGTTCATGTAACATTAATGGGAGAAAAAACAAAATTAAAAACTGGAAATTCCAGAAGCATGAATACCATTATAAATTATTGCAGTGTTATACATTTTCTCTTCACTCATGATCACCTTACTGAGAGATTGTTTTCCTCAAAAAACTTTTTCTTTCTTCAGTTTTCTTTTTCTGATATAAGAACCCTCAACTTTAATTTGAGCTTTAATGAACACCTACATGATCAGTAAATTAAATATAGGAAAATACCTGATTTTCATTGAAAAAATGCAAAATACAGAGGATAATAGTCTAATAGTGGTAAAAACACAAGAAAAGTTAAATAGAGAAAAAAATTCATTTTTGTAATTGCCATAAAAGTAGCATTGGGTCTTTATGGGTTAAAATTTAACTGATTCCTGCAATTCGCTAACTTGCATTGCATCATCTCAAAAGACAAAAAAAAAAAAGAATATTTAAAAATGTGTTTGGAATATTTTTGATGATCCCAAAAGATCATAGTTCCAAAACAGAAGCAGAATATGTTAAAGAACAAACTTCCCTCTAGCTTTCTTAATTTTTGTATGTTTCAGTACAGAAGTACCTGCACACTAGTTGTTTGTAGCCGAAACACCAGTGTGTGGACTGTGGAGAAAATTATAGTATATGAATGTTTTTCCTGAATCGCTCTGATGCTTGGTTGTTTTTCAGTCCTCTTTTTCTCTTTGACACCCAGTAGTCAGTGAAATGTTTACGTGGTTTAATATATACTTGCATTTTCCAGACCACCGTCACTAATGTGCCTCCACCAAGATATAACATGCACATATTTCTGTAGTGCCTTTAACCTGCACAAGCTGCTATCAGTAATGGCGTTCCCAAAGGAGTGGATTCCTGCTTTTGCAGTTTGGAAAAGAGTATAACTTGCCAAAAGGTTTTTTTCTCTTCAGAGAAATACCTCACAGCTATTACTTTATGAGGCAAAGGGTTTGTTAGCATGTGAAAAAGCTTGAGGTTGAGAGAGTACAGATGCATCATTCACCGTCAACTTAGGCTTCGTTCACACAGCAGGACTTAATGCACAATTGGGAGTTTTTGGTGAAATCCAGTTTTTTTTGTGTGTGTGCTCGTTCATGTTACACATTAAATGCGACTTCTATCCGTTTTGAGTGTGAACTGAAGTGACCCGCATGCGCAAAAGAGGTCCTGGCATAATACGTGACCATGCAGGCATGTACTGGGTTTACAGAAGTAACACTCCTGGGACAGAGAACTGTGACGTTTGTCGCATTTCAATGATGTAAAAGTCGGATAAATGCGACCTGGCTGTTCAGACTGAAGTCGCATTGGAATGTAAAGTGGTGTGCAAAATTTTTTTACATTTCACTCTAATATTTAGTGTGGCCCCCCCTTGGCAACAATCACAACAGCGCATCTTTCTGGCATTGTGTCGATGTATTTTCTGACAGTTTCAACCCCAATATCATTCCACGCTCTCAGAAGCTCATTCCAGAGGGTTTCCTTAGATTGTTGCCAAGGGGGATCCACGCTGAATATTAGAGTAAAATGTTAAAAAAAAAAGGACTGGACTGATAAATTTGTAGGTGAAATATTCTCAGGACCTTTGTCTTTATCTTTTGCAATGGCAAAAAGTGAGATTCAGGCTCTGGGGAAAAAAACCCACCAGTTTCGTAAGATCTGACGTGTGTTCTAACATTTTTGCACACCACTGTATGAGGTACGTATTAAATTTAGGACCAAATATGAAAGTGATCTGGGTCGGATTTGAACAAATTGGATTTGTGCTGCTCAAACTGTCTTTAACAGATATGGGCAAAAAAAATTGGATTTGCTCCACTTTTACCTGCAGTCTGAACGTAGCCTTAGAGAAATGGTGCCATAGAGTTTCTATAGTGTGACCTTCTGTAGTTATGGGTTCTTAGCGTTAGCAGTGTTAGCTACAGCACTGACTTCTAGTGCCATGACTTTCTAAAAATAATTTGGCAAGTGATACCAGATGTCAAGGATCCAGGTTGTGGAGAGGTGACACAAGTGGATAAAGGCAGAGGACGGCGTTCCTGTGTTTGACGGATGACTGGGGCTCGGCCCATTTTTCATGTTCTTGCCCTCCTTGCAGAGGGAGGTGCAAAGTGAGAGAGTTTTCTGGAGCCACAGGTGTGCAGCCTGCACAGAGGCTCCTGGGCATGAGCTCATAGTGGAAGGGGGTCAAATGTGTGTGTGTTGGGAAGAGTGGAAAAAGTGCCTTAAATTGTTCTAGGGTGTTTATAAAGTTGCCATTTCCTTTGACTTATTTGCAGCAGAAGAATGTTACAAATGTGAGAGTCAGCACATAGAAATGAAAGTACAGAGCATACCAAGACTGTGTAACTTCTCTTTCAGTTTGGCTACATTCCATAACATCCACATGTAAAGTATTTAATGATGTATAAAAAAAAAACATCATTTTGTTGAGGTCTGGAGAACAGAAAGAAAGCAATGCATGTTATTTTTCAGTTGTACTTGGAAAAGAGTCAGTGATAGGATTGGGTGTGATAGATTGTGCTTTCTTAAAAATTAATAAATTAGAGCAAAACACATTTAAACATGAAATGAGCTACGAAGCAAAGTCCTGCTCATTAACAGCTAGGGATGGGAATCAAGAACCGGTTCTTTTTGAGAACCGGATCCCAGTAGCTCGATTCCTTGGAATCGTTTGCCTGCCTTCTTAATGATTCTGCTTATCGATTCCACCTTTGTTGCGCATGCGCGATGATATCAGGCGTACGCTGTATTGTTTTGGTCAGAACGTAGCCAACATGGTGTTGAGGCAGAAACGGTCTAAACAGACGAC
Source organism: Sphaeramia orbicularis (assembly GCF_902148855.1). Classification (NCBI taxonomy): domain Eukaryota; kingdom Metazoa; phylum Chordata; class Actinopteri; order Kurtiformes; family Apogonidae; genus Sphaeramia; species Sphaeramia orbicularis. Next base: position 53,124,179 of record NC_043977.1, on the reverse strand, counting down.
ACCAGGTCCACTGGAACACTGTCAAAGCTTCCATTTCTTCAAAAAGGTGGAATCCCTTCACTATGCTCAAACATTTGTCCACAGCATGGGATTCATTCACAGGAATGTCACGTATTTGATTCGGTACTTAGCGGCGTTTGTGAATCTAGTGGCAGAGTGAACACCAGTCCATCATCTGTTCTTATTATTTGTACATACTGTATATGGTATATTTTCTGTGCAGAGATGGAAATATAAAAGACAGTTAATGCAAACACACCGTTTGTACTCTTTTGTTCCTTCACCCAATGAGAATCGATAAGGAATCGGATTGATAAGCAAAATCAATAATGGAATTGGAATCATTAAATTCTTATCGATTCCCATCCCTATTAACAGCTCACTAACACCAGAAATTAATATGTATTCTGTGTATCAACTGATTCCACTGAGGTTTCTTTGTAAAAATCAGAAGATAAACACCCGTCAGATGGTTGTAAAATGGTGATAAGTCTAGTGGTCATGTGACTTTACAGTATCACATATGTCATACTGCGCTGTATAATGCTGTAGATAGTACCACACCATATCCAGTGTATATATATGCAGTACGTAGTATCCAGTGTGTGATTCAGACACTGCCTAAATCTTTCAAGTATTTTATGACTTGATCTTCTTAGTCAATCAGTTTTCACAATTGCATAAAAAAAAAAAAAAAAATGTAACCTAAATTATATATAAACATGCTACGTATTGGATGAGGTTAGTCATAGAGGATTGTCCTTTCTTTTTTTTTTTTTTTTGCATAAATCACAGAATGATTTAACACTGCTTATTTGTACATGGTTAACTGTAGCGGTCAAAATTCACATAGCTTTGAGGTTTTTCCTTTTTCTTCTTCATCAAAATGTTGTACTTTGGTTTTAAAGGTCCTTGTTAGAAGAAAAAACAGTAGTATCTAGTCATGTTTATGTGTACAAGACTTCTAACTTTTATTTTTTCAGATCCTGTACTAGACTCATTTGCTAGTAACAAAATGTTTAATGTAATCCTCGTCGGTGCAGTTTTGTTTTCGCCTGTCGATGTAGTAAACCACTTAAACCAAAGAAGTTTTCCTTCACAGCAGAAGATTCCTCGTCACTCGAGTGTTTACGCAAATGTATTTCTCTTGACACTTAACTCTATTGCATCTTGTAAACATGCGGAAATTATCTCCAAGATTTAGTATTGTATACATCAATAAAGATTTTATAACTTTCAGATTTTGTCAGTGTACTTTATTTGTGAATTGTCTTCACATATAGTGTAAATCAGGGGTCTCAAACATGCGGCCCGGGGGCCAAATGCGGCCCACCAAAGGTTCCAATCTGGCCTGTGGGATGAATTTACAAAGTGCAAAAATTCCACAGTCAAGGCTGTCGAAGTCATTTTAGTTCAGGTTCCACATACAGACCAATATGAGCTACAGTCAAATAATAATAGCATAATAACCTACAAAAAATAATGACTATATTTTCTTCTCGGTTTGATGTGAAAAAAATATTCCATTATGTCTATAAATAATGACAACTTCAAATTTTTTGTCTTAAGTTTATTTTTTGTACTAAAACAATGAGAATATTTACATTTACAAACTATCATGTAACAATAAATTGTGAATAATCTGAACAAATATGAACAACCTGAAATGTCTAAAAAAAAATTAAGTTTAATTTAACCATTTTCTGCCTGTTACTAAGTGTTTAGTGTCTTTGTAGATCTGACTCATAATGCACATGTATGAATGATAAGTTGAGGCAGAATATTGTTAAATTGCATTTATTTTTCTTCAGAAATTTCAGTTTTTTCAGGTTATTTACATTTTTTTTTTGTTTGGATAGTTTATAAAAGTAAGTACTTTTATAATTTAATGTTGTTGTTTTTTTTGCACTAAAACAAAGACAAAAATCTGGAGTTGTCATTATTTACTATAGATTATTATGTTATTATTTTATTGGTCCGGCCCACTGGAGATCAAATCTGGCTGACTGTGGCCCCAGAAAGAAAATGAGTTTGAGACCCCTGGTGTAGAGGGAGAAGAAGAAAAAGAAAAACAGCAAATTAGACAAACATAGAAACATGTCCAGAATTTGGTGTTCAGCATGTTATTATGATACCAGTAACACACATATTTGAGAAATGGTGTCCAGGAAAACATGTATTTAAGTGTGCTGTAGCTCAGGCCACTGCAAGCTTGAAAATAAGTGCAGGTGGAAGCATCTGGTAGTAAAAGATTATTCTCAGTAATGGGAGTGGTTCTTATTTACGCAATCTGCAGTGTTAAATGCTGTGCCTAAAATCAACACAGGTGTGGGGAAAAGGCCAGAAGAAAGGTATGGGGTTAGGTTGGTGTCAAAATATTCATGTACATAAGATAGAAATGAGTTGTGCAACAAATAAGTATGTGTAAATTCTTGAATGAGTTCAGTTGTGCATAAAATGTGTGTATTTTATCAGAATACGAATGACTGTTTTGACAACAAAAATTACAAACATGAAATCCAGCTGTACGATTGTTCTTTCTCCATCACAAATATGAATCCCCTATTGTGACTCTACTGTCCAAAATCTGTCCCCACTTCACAGACATTATTTCTGGAGCAGAGGATCCATGGATTGACAAACCGACCATGAGCTCAGGTTCCTTCTCTGTGGACGAATGGTTGGATTGGACCTGGTCTCATTCTCTGACTTGGTCGTCTATCTTGGACAGTGATCCTGCCTGATCTGGACCTGATCTGGACCTGATCTGGACCTGATCTGGAACCTGAACTCATGGTCAGTCTGTGAATCCATGGATCGTCTGCTCCATAAATAATATCTGTGAAGTGGGTACGGATTTTGGACAGTAAAGTCACGTTGGTCAATTTGTATTTGTGATGGAGAAAGAACAATCGTACAGTTGTATTTTGTGTTTGTAATCATTGATGTCAAAACTTATTCATTCGTATTCTGATAAAATACACTCAGTACATTTAAAGCTATACTGTATAATGTGACATTTCTAGCACTTTTCTTTCGTCATCTTAAAATGCTCTTAATAAGCATGTGCCAAACTAAAATGTAAAAGAAATCCACCAGGTATTGAAACTCAAAAATGTTTAATTCTCATATGTTTCTGATAAAAGTCAATCATTTGCAGCCAATCATTTTATTCGGTCCGAATGAAATCATTGGCCAAGCCTGGCTGAGCCTCCTGTCAATCATCCATTACCGCCGTCCAGCATCCGATATGGGTACCTCTGCTGACCACAGTCTCCTGTCTAGGATGTGAATGGATAAGACTGAAATGCACATGAAGGGGAAAAAACGGATTTATTAACAGAAACAACAACTAAGGGGAACAAACAGAAGAACCTGACTGCAGCAGACAGAGTCCGATGAATGAAGGATGGAGATAAAATCCGGTAGTCTGGTGTACTGGACTAAACAGACAGGTCAAAGGTCAGCTTTCATGACCGTAGGACTCACACAGGTACATGTACTTGGTGTCGCACAATGTAGGAGGATGTAGGACAGGGGTGTCAAACTCATTTTAGTTCAGGGACCACATTCAGCCAAATTTGATCTGAAGTGGGCCGGACCAGTGAAATAATAACATAATAATATAGAAATAATGTCAACTCCAAACTTTCTTCTATGTTTTAGGGCAAAAAAAAGTAAAATTATGTGATGAAAATGTTTACATCCACCAACTATCCTTTAAAGCAATGTGAATTACATGAACAAACTGAAATTTCTTAAGAAAACTAAGTGCAATTTTAACAATATTATGTCTCAGTTTATCATTTAAACATGTAAATTACAACTTACAGATCACAGTGGATCAACAAATACACAAAACATTGAATAACAGGCAGAATATTGTTAAAATTACACTCCAGACATTTCAAAATGTTTATATTTGTTGAGGTTATTTGTGTTATTGTGAAATATTAATTTGTTTTAGTGTAAATACAGTAAAATAACATGAAAATTTTTACATTTACAAAGAGAAAAATTTGGAGTTGTGAGTATTTATGGGTTATTATGATAGTATTTGACTGATCCGACCTACTGGAGATTGAATTGGTCTGTATGTGGAACCTGAACTAAAATGATTAATATCTTCAGTGTAATTTTTGCATTTCACAAATTCATCCCAGGGGCCAGACTGGACCCTTTGGCGGGCCGGATTTGGCCCCTGGGCCGCATGTTGGACACCTGTGATGTAGGATAATAAATGTATGGACTGTGAAACCTCAAATATCTATAGAAAATTCGCGGAAGCTGTACGTTCACAGTCCAGCCCATCGCCTGGACACCTCAGCTCCCAGGTGAAGACGCTGACCCAGCTCTGCGCAGACCACACCCTTAAATACAGGGTCTACTGATGAAACAGGGGCTGCGGCAGGTGGATGATGTATCTGATTACTGAGGGAGGGGTCTGTGGACACGCTGAAGCAGACCGGACCTCCGCCTCCACCTCTGCTTCCACCGCGCCCATCAGGTGAGAGGAGGGGAGCGTCAGAGCCCAGACAGGGGGAAGTGGGCGGGGCTTTGGAGGGAGGCGGGATGTACATGTTCAAACTTTTACTAAGTGTTGTGAGAAATGCCACATCGGTAGGTAGAGCTTTAATGTACAGCTGAACTCATTCAAGAGTTTACAAATATTTATTTTTGGCACAACTACAGACTAATATGCACACATTTCTATCTTATGCACATGAATATTTTGACAGTAACATAACCCCATACCTTTTCCTCGGGCCCTTTCCCCACACCTGTGTTGATTTGAGGTACAGGCTCAACTATATATATAGATTTATTTTTGCACAACTACAGGCTAATGTGCACACATATCTGTCTTATGCACATGAATATTCTGACAGTTTCCTTACCCCATAAAAAGGCAGCTTTATGTCAACATTTTTAATTATCCTTACACTAGTTTGACCATGTAAATACTACCCATCCAACCACAGTCAAATTCACTCTATCCAGATGGAGCCATTTATCTGGAGAGTTTTTGTTTTTGTTTTTTTTTTAATTTGAATGACGACAAGCTTGAATGAAAACAAGCTGAAATTAAATAAGAGTAATGAAACTAAAATGTGAAGAGTAGAAAGTAAAGAGCTGCCTAAAAAAATAATTACTCCTGTAAATTATAGATAGCCAAAATTTCAATTTAAGGTGAAGTATTTGTATGTGACACTTCTGCTATTTACTCAAATTTCATTCACCCTAAATAGTACCATAAAAGTAAAACATGTTGCATAACCTGCAGGATGTTCTGAAGGTTTTACAGAACTGGGACATTTTGGTGAAAACTACAGGAAGTCCCAAAGTCTCCATACATAGGAGACATAATACATATGGTTCCAACATGTATTTCTTTATATTTCTTCTTTATAGTTCTTCAGCAGTGGAGGACACGCATCGAAATGTGTTCCCGACAAAATGGCAGTCATATAGAGCATATTATATAAATAAAAATGGTTTATGTCAAGAAACGTTTATTTTTCATATGTATGGAGACTTACGGGACACCCTGTATTTGTTGCTGTTGGAAATGTAAAAAAAAAAAAAAAAAAAAAGAAAGAAAAAAGGAAAAGGAAAAAAAAAAAGTCAATTCAAAACTAAAAAAAAAAAAAAAATAAACAGGGTAATTATCTGACTGTTTTGTGGTTTAAAAAAAAAAAGAAAAAAAAAGCTTCTCTTCATTTCCAATCAATCAAAACCATATAAGCATAGAACAGGTTTGTTTGGTCCACCTCCTGGACATGGCTGTGTTGTTGTGGTGTTTGTCTCCCTCCAATGTTCGTACTCAGAAACAGATGTTCTGCTTTTTTCACCGGCAAATGTCTTCCAGAATTATCTGCGTGTATCACAAGGGAATCGCCGATCCACACCACAGAAAGATAAAAATCTAAATTGACAAGAAAAACAGCAAAAAACATGAACAGACTGTGTTTTCCATCTGTATATTTATTACTGACAGGTAATTTAACGGGGAGTGAAGTCACGGTGGCCGAGAGGTTAAGGCGTTGGACTCGAAATCCAATGGGGTTTCCCCGCACAGGTTCGAATCCTGTTCGTGACGTATCATTTTTGATTTTAAATTGTAGAATCATACGCTACTTCACATGTTTCCTACATTGAGGTGACTGTATTTATGACTTTAACTGTCGAACGTTACACATTAACTGTTCATTCACTCAGTTACTGTCGAAACAACACGCGTTAAATTAATTTCCAATGTAAGTTAGACACGATGGTCGATTTTTCCGTAATATAATGGCAAAAGATAATAATGAAAAATGTTACAAAAATAAAAAGGACACAATGAATTCACACGTGCTCTCGTCTCGCGTTGTTTCCGGACGTGATGTACTGATACAATGGTATTAACCGTTCTTTCTTTTTTTTTCCTTTTTCTTCTTCTCCGGTCAAATACACTGTGTGCGTGTAATCTAAGAGTCTTCAATTCATAAATTAAAGACACGTATTATATTATTAACATGCGCAGTCGGTGTGTGAAGAGAACACAAACAGACATGTCCACCCCTGAGTCCCCTCCCGGTGTGGTGGAATGGAACTGACCGGACCACATAAAGCTGAGCGGCAGCAGGCGCTGACGTAGTTGTTGGGGCTGTAGTCAAAGTAGACTTTATAGCTACTGGGTCATGGTGTAAAGCGGGTGCAGTTTTTTACAGAGGCGTTTTGGCATTGTTAGTCTTTCGCTATAAATAACAAGCTCAATTATATTTAGGTGTCTCGAACAACTGAACCGCTGTAAAGGGCCACAGTCAGATGTGTAGACACTATAGTGTAACAAAAACAGCCTTTTCCCAGGCGGCGCGTTAGCAAAGCTAACAGTTCCTTCTACTCAGAGCCACACAAAGGGACTGCGGTGGATGGATGTGATAATACTGACGTTGAGGTTAACGATGGAATTTTTTTGAATAGTGGAGGGAGTAGTTGAAAAACAGTTAGAACACAGACAATACCGTAAGTTCTGGACTAACTCTACGTGACTGTCAGTAGAGCCGTCTTTGTTAGGGAACATCCCAGACTTGACTTAGGATTCTGGACTTGTCACTGACTAAACTACACATTGTGGCAAACTGCGTTGCTAAACGTTTGGGTGATTTAAAATCAATGCGTTTTTCATGTTAACGCCGTGTAAATAATGAATCTTTAGTTATGGCTATAATTGTAGAAATAAAGATGCTAATAGACGTATGGTCTGAATTTAAAACCAGGTAGCTCACTAGCCCGCTCATATTTTAGTAAAGTATTTCTTAGCAAAGCTAATTACGGTAGCTAACGAACCCAGTTACTGTAAATTGGAGTTGGGAGTTTTTCAGAAGAGAGAAGTATCTTATATGTCGTTTCCGACGACAGAAATACTTATGGTATTCCCCTTGGTGTTGTCAAGTTTGTCTTTGTGTCTGTAAACCATTACGAGCGATTTAACGTCACAGATATTTGGCTAGCAGGCTAATTAGTTAGCTGAGCTAATGCTAACGTTATAGCTACACATTACAGGGTAACTACAGAGGGCAAGTTACTGTTAGCCTGTAGTCTTAGCAGTTAGCGGTAGTTGGTATAAGTGCCAGAAAAGAACACAGGCCATTATTCTTCTTCGACAGAAACAATGGCAACTCCGACAAACGAGGCCTTGTTTTTGATAAAGGATGTGAAGCCTGGGTCGAAAAATTTGAATATCGTATTCATTGTTTTGGAAATAGGTAAGTAACTGTACCATGGCGTTAGCTCCCTTTACTATTCACTCGTGTCCTCTCTCTTAAAGGGACCAGTGGTCATTTTGCATGCATTTGTATAACTTATTTTTGTTGAAGTTTTTTTGACCGTAAATGCTTCGGTTTGTCTAATCATATATTGGTTTGTTCTATTAGGACGGGTAACCAAAACGAAGGATGGACATGAGGTTCGCTCCTGCAAGGTGGCAGACAAGAGTGGAAGCATTGCCATTTCAGTTTGGGATGAACTGGGCAGCCTTATTCAACCAGGAGATATTATCAAGCTAACCAGAGGGTAGGGGCTCGTCTTACAGTTTTGCATAGATCAGATGAACACAACAACTGCTTTATTATGTACTGACTGTTCAACCCACCTTCATTTTAAGTCGTAATCAGGGGGCAACGGGTGTACTTGACAGGCTTTATGTAATATATCTGAACTGAATGCTGCCAAGTACCAGGATAAGTGATGTTTTCTTTTTATTAACCTAATAGCTATGCATCTATATGGAAAGGCTGCCTAACCCTATACACTGGAAGAGGAGGGGATCTACAGAAGATTGGAGAGTAAGTATAAGGCAGAACATCTGTTTGAAATGTTAACTCTTGTCTAGTTGAAGCATCATACAAGGCCAGTAAGTAACATGCTCCTATTGAATCATTGATTGAAGCTGATATACGCTGTTACAAGGTGACCTTAATTTTAAAGCGGTATTTCTGAATCAAAACCTGAATGTGATACTGATTGTTACTAAATGCATTCTTAGAGAATATTGTACCTGTTGCTGTACATTGGTTGAGAAAAGTATCATTCTAAAAACAGCAATTGTAACATGTTCAATAACTGCATGTTGGAATTTCTAAAGTAGTATTAATAAAAATACTTTTATGTAAATGAAAAGATCTGAATTATTTATAATACATTTTGGGCCTCTGCGACTAAAACATTAGCGATGATGCTTCCCAACCTTCACACAATATTTTTTTTTTTTTTTTTTTTTTTTTTTTTTTTAAACGTACATGAATGACGTTTAGCAAATCTACATATCCAGCTCTCCTCATTCTCCTTGGTCAGATGTTGATACCTGTTGAGACATCCTCTGCACAGCCATGTATTGCATGCATATATATATATATATATATATATATATATATATATATATATATATATATATATATATATATATATATATATATATGTATATGTGTGTATATGTATATGTGTGTATATGTATATGTGTGTATATATATATGTGTGTATATATATATATATATGTGTATATATATATGTGTGTATATATATATATATATATATATATATGTGTATATATATATGTGTGTATATATATATATATATATATATATATATATATATATATATATATATATGTGTGTGTGTATATATATTTATATGATGCAGCGTTTTATGAAGCTGTGTCACCACAGTAACTCATTGATCCAGTGAAACCAGTGTCTGCTGCTGGAATGTTCTGTAAATGGGTGTTTTGTCTCTAGGTTCTGCATGGTGTATTCAGAAGTGCCCAACTTCAGTGAACCAAACCCAGAGCTGCTAGCCCAGGCCAACCAGCAAAACAAGTCTGTGAGTACCCCTGCACTTATTTCTCTCTGGGCATTTAGTCCAAATAATAGCCCCAGTCACTTAAATCCACTATAACGTAATATTCAACATGCAGAGTTCTGGTGGTCACTGAAATGTAACTTTGAACAAGACCTGTGTGTGTGTGTGTGTTTCCAAGTATGTTCTCAGTGCACCCTAACACAAGTGATGGCATTATGTTAAAACTATGTTCTTTACCACCATGACAGGGGAAACCAGACCAGAATCAAAGAGGAAACTCCCCACCCAATCAGAATTCAGGTACACCTGCACCACCAGGTCAGTTGAAGTGTATTCTACTGTATGCAGTTAAATAGTGCAATATCTGCACTAAATTTATACTGTGAATGCATCTTGTCATGGAGCAGAAGTCTATTGAAAATAGGTGACATGACCTACTTTTCAAGGTCATATGTCCTTGTGCAGTTAGAATATTGGAGTACTTTGAAATATAAATATGTATGTAAGAAGTTTTACACAAAGTCAATCTAACCTAAATTGTAGGACAGTAACTTTCAACAGAATCTTACACTATATTTGGTCAAGGACGATTAAAAGTGCACAGCTCATTATGTTTAAAGGCCTAGAACCATAACCATAGTTTGGAGCAAGGAAAAACAGATATTGATTATTCAACTGTTATCATTTTATGTATTTTAATTACAAGGTTGTCAGTAGTCTACATGTTGAATGTGTAATCAAACATGACCATAAAAGGCACACAATTTGGAAGAAAATCCAAGCCTTGAAAAATGATTTGTCAGTCTTGGAATTTATTCATTTTTACAGGGAAACGTACAACTGTTGAACTGAATATTTAACTTAATCACTCTGTCTGGATCATTAAACATCTTGCCTTAAAGTATTTTTTTTTTTTTTTTTGTAAATCTGGAATTGACGAGCAACTAACATAATGTTGGTGATTCTTGGTGCAATGTATTGATAAATTATTATTTATTAATGTTATTTTCCCTCAACATCTGTAATTCCAATATAAAAGGCCCATTTTAGCCATCAGACTCTTGTCTGCATTTCCAACGTGATATTGTGACTCGAGTAAATATACACGCCACTTTCAATTAGCTCATTATCTGTACACATTATAAGCGTTCCATGTGTATGTTCAAGCAGCGCAAATACCATGCACTGAGGGTTAGGGTTGTGTGAGATCTTGGCGTAAATTGACACATGATTAAATGGCGCTTGAATAACACACGAAAGGTCGAAAATGCGTACATATAGCACACCAATTGCCATAAGAACTGGTGTGACATACAGCGCGATTTGATGAGGTTTATGAGAGAGTATTCTGATCCTGATGTCTTGTAAGTGTTTCTCTCGCTGCCAAGTTTTCAGTCTGTCTTTACTTTGAATCTTACTGTGATTCGTGTTTGAACTGTGATTTGTTGAAAATGACTAGAATTGTCTTGATCATATGAAATAAATGTAAATAATATATGTGAAAATGTTAAAAACAACTGTTTTAGATATTGACCCAAGCACAGAGACCAACAGCCACGACAGAAACAACTTTGAAAAGCTAATTGACATCCAAATGCTTTTGATAAAAACCCACAAGCACCCTGCACAAGTGGAGTTGTCTATTGGTCAGTTAATTGACACATTTTTCTAATCTTTTTCAAATCAAAATGAATTAAAACCTGCTGGCTAGTTTGTTCTGGTGCAGTTGCTGCATACCTTCAGTTTCTCTGTGCGTAAAATTATTTGTTATTAGGATTATGTCTCTGGATACATTAGTGACTTAAGCTATACAAAAATAAAAAGAAGTAGAAGAACATCAACAATGGAATGTGAAGGCTTGATAGGAAAACATATACACTAAGATGAAGAACAACAGCTTTTACAGCAGAAGAAATGACTTGATGGCACCATTGGTGCATGTCAGGTATCTCCGACAGAAAAGTGAGTTAACCATTGTAGAACAGAGACATCTGCATGAGCACATGATGATGATGATGATGATGATGATGGGTGAAACATGATACTGAAAAACACAAGAGGTCTGAAAATGCCACAAAAATATTGAAGCATTTTGAGTGTTATGGTACTTTAGAATTCTGTCATCTGTCGAGGAGTCACAGTTCTACGACTGTACTTTTAATTTGCAATAGAAGTGGAGGTGTGTGTTGACAGCTGACAGAGGACAATGGAAATGGGAGAGTTAACATCAGTGGGTTTTGAGTCCAGCACTGTTCAGTTTAACCTTTTTCAGACAATGTGTTTATTCAGTAATACTTTCAGTTTATTAATGGAGTGTAACTTGTTACTGTATAGTAACAATGTATATAATAATAATAATAATAATAATAATAATGATAATGATAATAATAGACTGGTCCAGGGTGCCTTCACCCAGAGGTAGCTGGGATAGGCTCCAACACCCCCCATGACCCTAGTGAGGATAAAGCAGGTTCAGAAGATGAATGAATAAATTAATAATAATAATAACTAGAAAAGCACTCTGAGAGCACAGACCTCCGCCAAGGCAGATCAGCACCCCCCTCCCCCTGATCACCACCAAAATTTAATAATTTGTTCCCTGTGCCAGTATCAACATTTCCTGAAAATTTCATCAAAATCCGTCCATAACTTTTTGAGTTATCTTGCTAACTAACCAACAAACCAACAAATAAACAAACCCCAATGTAAACATAACCTCCGCCGTTCCTTGGCGGTGGTAATTATGTAGTTTGAACTGTCCATGAGGCATTTGTGACATCATTTCCTGTTCTTCCGTCCTCAGGTAATGGTGCCATGCAGCCGTTTGCCAACAACACCAACCCGCCCTCCGGTGCTCCTCGAGACCCCTCATTTGGGAGTGTGGGGCGACCCAACGGGCGGTCACCAGGAAATGGCGCCCCTCCGGTTACTGCTGCAGGACCCCCAGCAGCCACTAAATCATCAGTTACCATTAGCAACGGCAGGGACCCACGACGTGCCAAAAGATGAAAATGGGGTTATTGTGGAAAGTATCCCCCATTCCCCGTGTCTTCTTCACTCCCCTCCTTTTTTTTTTTTTTTTTTTTTTTTTAAAATCCTTTCTGGCCTTTTTCCCCAGTACAGAAAACAAAACCATGAATAAATTAGACTACTATGAGACTTTTTCTACAGGTGAACATAGTCAGATGTGTCATTTTGTCATGTTTTGGTGCGCCGTCAGCAGCACAGTGTGATTGTGATCTACCACTATAAGATGCACTAAAGCAGGACTTCCTGAAGTCGAGCCTCAGCGCTTTGACCAGTGCTCAGCCTTCGGTCACCATCGTCCTCTTCAATCTCACTGCAGATTATTGCCAGTTCTGTGCCAGTGTTACCCCCCCACCCCACCCCCAACGCCCTAAACTGAATCTTTTCCCTCCTGTTTTACAACCATACTCCCTACTTGAACACTTGATGCACTTTCTTCTTCTTAATTTATGGTGAGAAAACAGTGGCTGTCATAAAATCAGGAAATCCGTTTCTACTGTTTTTTTTAGTGGAAAAGGCCTTAAGTTGGTGGAAATGAGTTTGACTGAATGCAAGGGCAAAATTTGTCAAAAGGGTCTTCCCTCTCTTAACCAAACTGTATGTGAAGTGACTGTGACAGGAAAGGTGTTTTGAATTTTTAACAATAGATCATTATTAGTGTTTTTTTTATTTTGTTTTTCTCTTTTCCATTAGTTGTACGTTTTGTCGAGGTGGGACCACAATACTGATTCAACCACTGGCAGAACAATCCTCCAAATAAATTGTTACCATAATCCTCCTGCCACGTTTGGGGTTTTGTAGTCTGTTTAAAGCACCAGTTTGTAGTTCTGAGCCATACTTTCAATCTTTTTCAGCAGGGGTGTCACACTCATTTTAGTTCAGTTCCACATTCAGCTAAATTTGATCTGAAGTGGATCGAACCAGTAAAATAATAACATAATTATATATAAATAATGTCAACTCCAAAATTTTCTGTATGTTTTAAAGCAAAAAAAGTTGCTTTACATTATGAAAAGGTTTATATCTGCAAACTATCTTTTCAAAAGATGTGAATCACATGAACAAACTGAAAAAATAAGTGTAATTTTAACAATATTCTGCTTCAGTTTATCATTTACTCATGTACATTATAACACAGATCACAGTGGATCTACAAATACATAAAAAATTAGCAAAGGGCAGAATATTGTTAAAATTGTACCACTCATAAGACATTTCAGGTTCATATTTGTTCAGGTTATTTACATTCTTTGTGAAATTATACTTTGTTTTAGTGTAAATACATGAAAATATTTACATTTACAAAGAGAAAAGTTTAGAGTTGTCATTCTTTATATGTTATTATGATAGTATTTTACTGAATCCTGCCCACTTGAGATTGAATTGGTCTGAATGTGGAACCTGAACTAAAAGGATTGTTTAATATCTTAGTTTAATTTTTGCATTTCACAAATTCATCAAAAGGGCTGGACTGGACCCTTTGGCGGGCCGGATTTGGCCCTCGGGCCGCATGTTTGACACCTGTGTTTTTGAGTTTCACCTCCAAACATGGAATGGGGTCTTGCATAGTGAATGTGGGCACATTTTTTACAAACACGTCTTGTGAGCATCCACACAAGTATACGTTCAGACCACAGAGGGACTCAGATCATTGTTGCAGAGCACACGCCCCACATCTGGAACATATCCTACAGGCTGTTGTCATTAGCGACCATCGGAAGACTGAATAAATAAGCTTCCCATCTGCACTCATGTGATGCTTTGGCTCTATAGCACCATCTACTGTTGACAACATCCCATTACAGGACACCTGGAAGTCTGAACTGGTTTGATTTCAACATGTCAAAGTGAACTTATGACACATTGAAAGTCTGGTTGAAGTGTTGATTTTGAAGCAATGTATTTTGGAACCACAAAGCCCCTTTTATTTGTTCATATCCTCTGTTGCACCAAGCACCTGAACATTCTGGCTCCTGGTGTCGACGTCGGTTTCACGTTAACGTCTGATGCACTTACATAAGTCGAATACACAATAAGACGTCAGTGGCACCAAAGCAGAGGTGAGGAAACACATGAAAGGCAATCAATAGTCATTCACAAACTGAGCCAACTGATACTGGAGTGTGTGCGTGTGCGCGCCACTGAAGTGAAATGAACTGAAAAACAGGAAATTTCTGTCCAAACCTGTTAAAGGAATCCAGTCCTGTAGGGTAAACTGTTCTAACATGACTGGAGTTAACCCTTTCATGTATAGTGGTCACTCCAGTGGACAGTTCTTCTCTTGTATATTCATGGGTTTTGTTGTTTTAGTTCCATATCAGCCAACACAGCGGATCATCCCATACACTGACATTCATACCATCACTGCACCTTTACTGTTCTTGATAAACCTGATCTGCACTAAGTTGTTTTAGTGTAAATTGATGGCTTGTTATTGTTAATAGACTGTAATTAACCATTTTCCTTACACATTTTTTTTTATTTTTATATTATCTCCATAAAGTGAATAATAACTAATATTAGAGTATGTTAAAATGTGACAAAACATCAGATTAGCAGCATTTAAAAATTTTATTTCATACTTTTCACAGTTTATCAGTAAATACATGTTTCTTTGCTTTAAAAATTGAATGCATGGTGTCCAGCTGAGTGAATATTTTTGCAACTCCATGAAAAATAGGTACTTACCCCTATTCAACACGTGGTATGATGAATGAAATAACTTAAAAATAATTATAAAAAAAGACAAAAACACATTTAAAATAGAAAACAACACAGCAAAGTGCAGATAATAATAATAATAATATATAAATAACCATAGAGGAGGAGAAATGACTGAAATGTAAACAGATTATTGCACGTTTTATTGTAGTAATTACACAAAAACAAAGAGTAAAAGAAGATTAACCCTTTCATGCATAGTGGTCACTACAGTGCACAGCTGTTTCTTTGTATATTCATGGATTTTGTTGTTTTTCTTTCATATCAACCAACACAGTGGACGCTTATGCAACACCCCATACATTACAATTCATGCCATTACTGTTCTTGTTCTTGCTAAACCTGATCTGCAGTAACATATTTGAGTCTAAATCAATTGCTAATTGTTACTAGATTGTAATATAAATTTCTTTTAAAACAAAAAGTTTTTTTTTTTTTGGTTGCATATTATCTGAGTGAGTAATAACTAGTGTCATAGTATGTTAAAATGTGAGGAAACATCAGATTCACAGCATTAAAAATGATTTTATTTCATAGTTTTCTCACAGTATGTCAGTAAATACATGTTTCTTTGCTTCAAAAATTGAATGCATGGTGTCCAGCTGAGTGAATATTTTTGCAACTCCATGAAAAATAGGTTCATAAAAAAATGTCATTCGCATTGTTTTTTTCAGGCCTAAAGAAGAATAAAAACACTCAGGAAAAATATCTTGATTAACCCTTTCATGCACAGTGGTCACTACAGTGGACAGTTCTTCTACAGCTGTTCTCTTGTATATTCATGAATTTTGTTATTTTAGTTCCATATCAGCCAACACAATACACAAAACACTGCAACTGATAACATTGCTGTAACTTGGCTGTTCTTGATAAACCAAATCTAACATGTTTGAGTGTAAATCAATTCCTTGTTATCATTATTAGACTGTAATTAACAACAAAAGTTTTTTTTGTTTTTTTTTTTCTTTGGCATGTTATCTCCATGAAGTGACTAGTATTGGAGTTCACTACACACAAAAAGTTAAGGATATTTCTTTTTGTCTTTTTTTTTTTTTTTTTTGTCATTTTTGCCATTTGTAAATAAAACTATGTCTAGTCATTTAAAAAAATATTTCAATTCAATTCACACACAAAAAAAGTAAAAAAGCGTGCAAAAATCCAACTGAAAAAAAAAAAAAGCTCCAAAAATTTTAAATATCCATAACTTTTTGTTTGTAGTGTATGTTAAAATGTGAGAAAACATCAAATTAGCAGCATTTAATGTTTTTATTTCATAATTGCAACTGCAATTGCAACATTGCAACTCCATGAAAAATAGCTTCAAAAAAAAAAAAAATTGGTCTCGTTTTTAAATGCGTAAAGAGGAATAAAAGAAAAAAAATCTTGATTAACGTTCTCATAATTCATGCATGAAAGGGTTAAGATCAAAAAACTGTATTCAAAATCTCCCTGAGGGGACATTTTAGAGACAATTTGACCCACATTTTTACTTTTAAATTCATTTTTGCTTCAGTTGGACCATAAGGGATTATCCAAAACAAGGAGCTACTTTATATTGAAATAAATGTTGGAATGGCGATCAATTAAATGTCACTCTCTGACGGGACATTACTGTGTTTTGACCCATTAAGGTTCTCATAATTCATGCATGAAAGGGTTAAAGTGCAGGTAATTGGTCACTGAATGCTTCCATGTGAATTATTATTATAACCTTTATTTAACCAGGAAAAAGCTCATTGGGATTAAAAGTCTGTTTTTCCAGAGTCCTGACCAAGACAGTAACAGCAGAAGTTACACAAATTAGAAATCACAGCTGTACATCCACACTAAAAATATGTAAAAAAAAAAAAAAAACACAAAGTCAGTTCTGCACGACTTGAACAAGAGAAATTTAAAAAATTGTTGGGCACCTTGGATTACACATATAACCTTAGCAAACCTGACTTTGACTGAACATAGACTCTCTCCCCTCAAGGTTTTTTTTTTTTTTTTTTTTTTAATTATTATTATTTTGTTTATGTGTTTTCTTTTTCTGTGCTACTCTTATGTTCATGGTTGCCTTTTCTACTTGAATATCCTAAAACTAAATGTACATGTGCACTGTTCGGCTCTTTTTTTTTTCTTCTTCCTTTGTATTGTGACTTTGAATGCTGCCTTATGTGTATACATATAAATGTATTTATGCATCCCTTTTTTTTTTTTTTTTCTTTTGTCTTGTTTCCTGGAAGTGTGGTTGGCTAAATGTACATGCTTGTTAATATCATTTTTACTATCCATTTTTTTTTACATACGTATTTAATTTACTTATACTACATTGTTTTCCTCTCTCTCTCTCCTCCTTTTAATGATCATTATTGATACCCTTTTTTTTTCTCTTTAAAAAAAAAAACAGAACAGTGCACTTTCTATAATTGATGTATAATATCTTATAAGATTGTTCTGAATAAATATTTGAATAAAAAAAAAAAGTCAGTTCTACAACCAGACATAAAACACTAAAATAAGAACATACATATAAAACATCACCATTATTTTAAAAGGTACTGAAAATATAATAATAATGTTCAGGGGTGTCAAACTCATTTTCTTCCGGGGGCCACATTCAGCCCAATTTAATCTGAAGTGGGCCGGACCAGTACAATAATAACATGATAACCAATAAATAATGACAACTCCAAATTGTTTTAGTGCAAAAAAATAACATTCATTTATGCCAATATTTACATTTACAAACTATCCAAATAAAAAGGATGTAAATAACCTGAAAAAATGAAATTTGTTAAGAAATGTAAGAACAATTTTATCAATATTATGCCTCAACTTATCATTTATAGGCTACATGTGCATTACAGATCAGATCTACAAAGGCACAAAACATTTAGTAACAGGCGGAATATTGTTAAAATTGTGCTTAATTTTCTTTAGACATTCCAGGTTGTTCATATTTGTTCAGGTTATTCACATTTTATTGTTAAAGGATAGTTTGTAAATGTAAATATTTTCATAATTTAATGTTTTTTGTACTAAATGAAAGGGAAAAAAATGGTGTTGTCATTATTTATAGGTTATTATGATACAGGGTGACCCAAAAAAATGGGAATTTTTGAAGTGCGTATTGGCAGACATGAGCAAGTGGGCAGCACTGTGAGACAGTGACCTTGAGCAAGTAAACACACCCCCATTTTAGTAACCATTGGCGGCTGTGCGAGAATTGTTCGGTAACCATGTGATGTCAAGATTCGGTAACGTTCCCTGGCCCCCCTAGATCGCCAGATTTGTCCGTTTGTGATTTTTTCTTGTGGGGCTATCTCAAGAGTAAAGTGTACACGACTCGACCAAGAACTGTGGATGAGTTAAAACAGAGAATTCAGGATGAAATTCACAGTATCCCAGCTGAGATGTTTGCAGCGGTCAATGAGGAATCTCAACAGCAGATTTCAAGAATGCATTCGTACAGGAGGACGCCATCTACAGGAAGTAATTTTAAAAAAAAAAAAGGAAATTCCATCATTGTTTCTTAAATGGCATGGTTTTAAGGCAGGGGTGTCCAACTTTGTTGCACAGAGGGCCAGATTTGGTGAGGTGAAAATGTATGGGGGCCGACCACAGTCAGTCTGACATTCTTTGAACTATTACAAATGTAAATTAACACGTAATATGTAACTATATCACTTTGTATAGTTTGTTGTATATGATTTATTTGCATTTGCTTTTATTTTGCTTTGTTTACTCTGCTGTCTGCAGCTAGGTTGACATTGCAAATGAGAATTGTTGTCAATTCCTCATCAGGATAGATAAAGCTTAAAATACATTTTTTTTAAATTACATGCCATGAACTATTTATGAAATCTGACACTGAAATCTTTATCAGAAACATGTATTATTGATTTTGTTTAACCAAATCACATCAAGTGGATTTTGACAAAGGACAGTATAGTCAATTGACTGAAATTTGACAAAACTGTGGTTTTGATCATTACAAAAAACAACCCACTGAGACTTTAGTATTTATTCTCCTCAGAAGCATAAACAAAATAATTGACCTGTATTATGTGAAGGGTGATACTGAGATCTCGACTGCAGTAAACAGGGCAGGTCTGGCTCAAAAACAGTGGTTTTGATGCGCAGGATGTCACGCAGGTGTGAGTCACTTAGTCTTGTCCTCATGCGGTTTCTTGGTTAATGTTCATTACTGAGAACGCTTCTCGCACAAGTATGTCGAGCCAAACAAACTCAGCATTTTTTTAGCAAATGTTCGAATCTCTTGGAACCTGTCTTTGTCCAGCTGGCGGGTAAAAGTTTATAAGAGGGAGTTGCTGGTGCCGACTTTGACACTCCGCGTCACACTGCAGCTCAATGAGCTCCAGCTGCAGGTGGGCTGGAGCGTCATTAGGATCCACGGAAAAAGGAGAAGAAAAAGTGTGATCTCCCTTTCAATAGCTGCAAAATCCTGAAACGCTGTTGAAACTCCTCAGCCAGAGATGAGATGTTTGCTACGTACCTCCTCATTTGCGCACTGATATTGTTTGCTGGAAAACTGGTCATCATTTCCTGCAGCGAGTGGGAAATGTGTGGTATTGTGCTGCGTTTGTGACAGGTGACTTTGGAAAAGTAGCAGCTTTGTTCCAAAAGCTTTGATGTGTGAATACAACTGGCTTACCACTGCATTTTGCCCCTGAAGGCTCGTGTTCAGCGCGTTCAGATGTCGTGTTATGTCAACTAAAATCCAAAATCAGCCAACCAAAACAGGATCGGGAGAGTTCTGGGATCGGTTGTCCCTTTTGTTCCATGAACTGTCCGATTTCTTTTCTGAGAGAGTAGAATCGCTGCAGTGCAGACCCCCGACTGAGCCATCTTATGCATTATGATACACAACATCTCCATATTCAGCGTGGATGTCGATCAGAAACTGTTGAAACTGACGGTGACACAGGGCTCTGGAGCGAATATAATTAATAGCCTTTATCACCGGTTTCATAATGTGATCATATTTCAGATGTTTGGCACATAGAACTTGTTGGTGAATAATACAATGGAGTTTTACAGCTTTGCCTCCTTCTTCGCTGACTTTTTTACAGACTAGGGTTGATAGCCCACTTTGCTCACCAACCATAGCAGGTGCGCCGTCCGTAATAATCCCAGTGATTTTATTCCACTGTAGCTTCATGTCATCTACGGCGGAACAAACAGAAGCAAACAAATCTATTCCTCTCGTTTGGTCCTTAAGGCTCTGGAGGTCAAGTAGCTCTTCACTCACGTTCATTTCATTGTCCACTCCTCTCAAAAAAATCAGTAACTGAGCGGTGTCAGACGCATCCGTGCTTTCGTCGCAGGCTAACGAAAAAAAGTCAAACTCCGCTCCTTTTGCCTCTAACTGTCTCTTAATATCAGATGAAATTTCTTCAATCCTCCGTGCCACAGTGCTACGAGCCAGGCAAATACTGGCAACTCTTGCTTTTTTTCAGGACAAATTTTCTCCACCATTTTCATCATGCAGTCTTTAATAAATTCACCCTCAGTAAAAGGTTTGCAGTGCTTGGCAATCAGCATAGCCACCTCGTAGCTCGCCTTTGTAGAATTCTCATTTGATTCACGGGCTCTTGTGAAAAAACCGCTGCTGTGCTATTAAAACAGCTTCAAGTTGCTTCAGTTTTTCGGTGCGTTCGTTTGCTGTTAGCTTATCATAGTTAGCATGTTTCGTTTGATAGTGCCGCTTAATGTTGAATTCTTTGAAAACAGCCACAGTCTCTTGACAAATTAAGCACACGCTGTTGTTTCGTATGTCCGTGAAAAAAATACTCCGATTTCCACTTGTCCTGGAAACGGCGGCCCTCGTTGTCAACTTTCCTTTTTTTAGTTCCAGTTGCCATTTTAGAATGGGCTAAAACGTACCACAGTGGTAATAGTTCACATAGGGGTCACGCGGCAACAGTGCAGCCACAGGTCTACTGCCATCTTCTGGTGAAGGATGGCAGTAAAATTGCTTTTTTGTATGTGTGTATTCTTTACTGTGGGCAAACCGTGCTGGCGGGCCACATATGATTGATTTCATGACAGAACGCTTCGGGCCGGTGGAAATTTAGAAACGGGCCGGATTTGGCCCGGGGGCCGGACTTTGGGCATGCCTGGTTTAAGGTTTCAATTACTATGAATAAAATATTTTTCTTCCATCACTCTTGGTTTTATTGATTGTTAAAAAGTTCCCGTTTTTTTTGTGTCACCCTGTATTATTTTTGAGTTTGATGCCCTAACTGGCAACTTTGCAAATTCATCCTGCGGGCCAGATTGGAAACTTTGGCGGGCTGGTTTTGGCCCCCGGGCCACAGTGTTTGACACCTGGCTTCAAAGTATGTCAAAGCAGAACCTGATTCAGTCCATTAGAAAAACATTTACATCCAGATTGATCCTTTTTCCATTGATTTAAAATGACTTTGAGTGGATTTAAGACCAGTTCTTTCAGTTTGATCTTCTGTTGGTTGTTCCAGAGCAGAACATTTAAAAGCTTCCTTTCCCAGTTCTGTTCTGACTTTTGGAACTCGCACAGATAACCCGTTCTAATTTCAGATTTTTTATGAATTTTTAAAATCTTTTTTTTTTCCCCCCATTTTCTTATAATGGTTGAAATTTCAAATGTCTGTAGCATCAAAACTATTGGTTGAATTCATACCCAATTGAGTTTATAGATTGCCAGTGACCCAGAATACATGTGGTTACATTTTTGGAAAAGTAGGTCAAAGTTATAATTTTTAATGAATTTTTAAAATCTTTTTTTCCTCCCATTCACTTCTAATGGGCAAAATTTCAAATGTCTATAAAAACATTGATTTTGTTTCGATTTACTTCAAACTTGGCACATATATAGAGGTAACTGATATGACATCAGCACAGGCATAGACATGATAACATCAGCTGGATCGATGCAAAAATAAGGTACAATATGTGCGAGGGGCGGGGCTTGTTGTACCTGGAACCACCTGTTATATATTTTGCTGAAAATGTCATGTTTTTTTTTCCTTTTTCTGTTTTGATATGATAACCTTTGAATTAAATGAGCTTTTATGAACATTTCTATGGTCAGTAAAATAAAAATAAGAAAATACCTGAGTTTCACTGTAAAAATGCTAAGGATGGTCTAATATATCACAGGTGTCAAACATGCGGCCCGGCCCGCCAAAGGGTCCAGTCCGACCCCTGGAATGAATTTGTGAAATGCAAAAATCACACTGAAGATATTAACAATCAAGGATGTTAAAATCACTTTAGGTCAGTTCAATCTCAAAATGATCAGACCAGTAAAATGTGATCATAATAACCTATAAATAATGAAAACTGTACATTTTTCTCTTTGTTTTGGTGTAGAAAAAGTTAAATTACACAAATGTTTACATTTACAGACTAGCCTTTTATTTAAAAAATATGTGAATAACCTGAAATTTCTTAAGAGAAGTATGTGGAATTTTAATAATATTCTGTTTGTTATTCAGTGTTTTGTGTATTTGTAGATCCACTGTGATCTCTAAGTTGTGATGCATATGGATAAATAATAAACTAAGGTGTAATATTGTTTAAATTGCAGTTATTTTCCTTAAGAATGTTCAGATTGTTCATATTTGTTCATGTTATGTTTGAGTACACTTCGTAGATGTAAACATTTTCAGTATGGAATTTGACTTTTTTCATTCAAAAGTTCTTATCCTATTATTTATATTATTTTACAGTCCGGCCCACTTTATATAATATTAGGCTGAATGTGGCCCCTGAACTAACATGAGTTTGACACCCCTGTAATGTATGGTGATAAATCATCTGGTTAAATGTTGACACTTTTCTGTGTTTTATTGTCTCACTCATGTCTGCTTCAGTAGGTCTTGATGTTGAGAAACAATGAAAAAAATTAATTAATTAATTATTAACAAAGACTGATTTGAAAATGTGAGGAATGAGCACAAAATTTAGATACGTGTTAAAGTATAGGGATTAAAAGTACAAAAGTAATCAAAATAAATACTGGAGTAAAGTACAGGTACCTGAAAAGAATAATGAGGTATTTATTCATGTTACTCTTATTATCCACAAAATGATTAGTATGACAAACTGAAAAGAAAAACAAATTATATCCATAATTTCATAAAAAAATATTCATTATCTGGCCTTTTCCACCACTGTAAGGGTTGGACAGAACACCAAAGTCAAATTAAAGTCAAACTGAAATGGACAGAAATCAAACTAAAATGACTTTGGTTTTGAAAAGTTTCATTAAAAATGTTTTAAATACTTTTTCATGTTTTTGTACATAAACATGATGATAGGAATTATTAACCTCAATACTAAATTATTATTATTTTGCTGGAAAATGCCAGATTTTCTTGTGACTAAATGTTCAAACTGACTTTCCTTTTCTTAGATCCAGGTTTGGTTGAAACAGTTGAAGTTTAGGACCGACCGTTCACCACACAGCCCTTTTTATTTCAGTGTTTTTTTTCCTTTTTCACAGCCTTTAAGTTTCCTTCCCACGTAGTCGACACACATTGTCATAAACCCATTGGCCCTTATGATACAATTGTGACACTGGAAGTTGAAACACATGAGAAGTGTGGCAGGAAATGTGATGCTTGTCACTCGTGTCAACACAGATGCATGTCATGAGCTGGAACTTCCTCTGAAGCAGCGGTCGAGACTGGAAATGAAGACACACTGTGGTTTTATTCAAAGTACACTGAACATAGAAAGACAGATAAACAGACAGATAAACAGACAGACAGACAGACAGACAGATAGAACGATAGAACGATAGATAGATAGATAGATAGATAGATAGATAGATAGATAGATATAGATATAGAGATAGATAGATAGATAGATAGATAGATAGATAGAACGATAGATAGAACGATAGAACGATAGAACATAGAACATAGATAGATAGATAGATAGATAGATAGATAGATAGATAGAACATAGAACGATAGATAGATAGAACGATAGATAGAACGATAGAACAATATAGATAGATAGATATAGATAGAACGATAGAACGATAGATGATAGATAGAATGATAGATAGAACGATAGACGAAGATAGATAGAACGATAGAACGATAGATAGAACGATAGAACGTAGATTGACGATAGATAATAGATAGATAGATATATAGATAGATAGATAGATAGATAGATAGATAGATAGATAGATAGAACGATAGAACGATAGAACGATAGATAGAACGATAGATAGATAGATGATAGATAGATAGATAGATAGATAGATAGATAGATAGATAGATAGAACGATAGATGATAGATAGAACGACAGAACGAAAGATACATAGAATGATAGAACGATAGAACATACGATAGATAGATAGATAGAACGATAGATATAGAACGATAGAATGATAGATAGAACGATAGATAGAACGATAGATAGAACTATAGATAGATAGATAGATAGATAGATAGATAGATAGATAGATAGATAGATAGATAGATAGATAGATAGATAGATAGATAGAACGATAGAACAATAGATAGAACGATAGACAAGACACAAGAAAAGCACTCAGAGAGATCTGCCCCCCCCCGATCACCACCAAAATGTCATCATTTCTTCCTTGTGCCAGTATCAACATTTCCTGAAAATTTCATGAAAATCCGTCCATAACTTTTGAGTTATCCTGCTAACGAACACAAACACGCATGCATGCAAACACACAAAGCAAAGTGATCACAATAGAGGTAAAAAATAGAACATGAGTAAACACACTATTCATTCATTCATTCATTCATTTTCTGAACCCGCCTTTATCCTCACCAGGGTCATGGGGGTCGCTGGAGCCTGTTCCAGCTACATATGGACGAAGGCGGGGTTCACCCTGGACAAAACACACCATACATAATAAATCTAAAGTAAAGACAAACAGAAATGGGTGAAAAATCGGAATAATTTCCCAGTAAAGTGCAGTTTTGTTTGGTGTTGAATAGTACAAGTCCAGGTTTATTGTACTGTTAAATATCATTGTCTTCATATTCATAACGGTCTGAACTCAGACACAAATGGACCAAAGTCTGTGGACCCGTTGAATCCAGGTGTTTCTTTTCTAACAGGGGTCTGGGATCCAAAACAATAAGGACTAATGTCAGAATAGAGTTTTATAATATGGAATAAATATCATTGCATTGGCTAGTTTGGGTTCAATTATTATCTTTGCCTCAGAGAGGGTTTGGACTTCATTTCTCTCAACATTAATTTTGTTTTTTTATATACTTTTCTTTTTTTCTTTTGTTCAGACAAGCAGCTAACATAAAAACTATACCTTGTCTGAACAAAAGAAACAAAGAAAAGTATACTTACATAAACAGAAGACAAAATGAACGTCATTAGCCTGATTTTTTTTTTGTTTTGTTTTGTTTTTTTTTATCTATGACTCTGATTTTAAATATCCTACCTCCACATTTCTAAAAATAAATAAATAGATAAATACTGTAAATAATCTTCTTCCACATCTAACCATCTACTTTCATCACATCTGACTGAGGAAGAAAACTCTACCGTTAAATTTAAAAAGGAAATACTGATGTTTCTAAACTATATGGACATAAATATTGGGACACATCACCCAAAATTCACCCAAAAAAACCCAAAAATCACTTAATGATCACCCCACCCACCCCCCCACCCAAAAAAAATTCACTTATTAATCACTCCCCAAAAAAATCACTTAATAAGCACCCAAAATAACCCAAAAATCACTTAATAACCCCCCCCCCAAAAAAAATCACTTAATAATCATCCAAAACAACCCAAAAACCATTTAATAATCACCCAAAAACCACCCAGTTTCTTTTTTCTCCATGAGTCTGATTTTAAATGTTCTTCCTCTAAATTTCTATAATATTTTTCCTGCTCTGACCGTAAATAATAATTTTCTTCCACATCTAACCATCTACTGTCATCACATCTGACTGAGGAAGAAAATCTACCATTAAACTATGAAATATTGATGTTTCTAAACTGTATGGACATAAATATGTGGACACATCATCCCAGCTGTCAGATGTCCTGTTCATGAGGATCAGACACAGAAACATAATAATAATCAATAGGATATTTATCCCATATATAAAACTATATTCTGACATTAGTCATTATTGTTGGATCCCAGACCCTGTTAGAAAAGAACACCTGGATTCAACGGGTCCACAGAGTTTGGTCCAATAGTGGATGAGTTAGACCACAGGTGTCAAATGTGGCCCGGGGCCCAAATCCGGCCCACCAAAGGGTCCAGTCTGGTCCTTGGGATGAATTTGTGAAATGCAAGAATTACAGTAAGACATTAACAATCCTTTTAGTTCAGGTTCCACATTCAGACCAGTTATACTATCATATACTATCATAATAACATATAAATAACGACAACTCTAATTTATTCTCTTTGTAAATGTAAATATTTTCATGTGTTTACACTAAAACAAATATAATTTCACAAAAATGTAAATAACCTGAACAAATATGAACAACCTGAAATGTCTTAAGAAGTAAGTGGAATCTTCACAATATTCTGCCGGATATAAAATGTTTTGTGAATTTGTAGATCCACTGTGATCTGATCTGTAAGTTCTAATGTACATGTGGAAATGAAACTGAGGCAGAATATTGTTAAAATTACACTTATTTTTTCAGTTTGTTCAGTTTGTCACATTGTCTGATAAGATAGTGTATAGATGTGAACATTTTCATAATGTAATTCGACTCTTTTCGCTCTAAAACATAGAGAAAAGTTTGGTGTTGACATTGTTTATATATATTATTTTTTATTTTACTGGTTCGGCCCACTGCAGATCAAATTTAGCCCAATGTTGCCCCTGAACTAAAATGAGTTCGACAGTTCTGATCTGAGGAACGACGTGTGGGATCAAGTAAAACCGACTAAATGCTACGAAAGTATAAATCTGAAAGTGACAAAACAGTGGCACATGTTTGCTGTTTGTCTTCAGTTTGTGTACATAAACTTTACATGAACCAGTGGTTTTCCTTTCAGTTTTGGCCTCAGTGTGACTAAATGTCTCATGACACTGATGACACAGAATATAGAGCTGGTTTGGTTGTTTAGAGGAAACATCCTGGTTTTGGAATAAACAAAGAGTGAATATGAAAATACAGGAAGTTGCTATATGAACAAACCTGGGACTTCACTGTGTTTTCCCTCCAGTCTCTATGTTTGTGCTGTTTAACGCTGATACGAGGTGAAAGCTAACTGCTGGAACTGTAACATCTGTGTGTTTCAGCAGAGTTTTCATCTATCATGTTGGACTGAAAAGTGTCCAGAACAGAGCAGTTTTACCCCTGGGCTTCTATATTAATGTTTCACCTTCATTTTTATCCTTCATCCAGGGAAAGTATAAAAACAAAACACACAAACACTAGGAAACAGCACAATATTGTACAAATACGTATATAGTACAAAACGTCAATAAAATTAAAGTTCAAGATCCTTTATTGTCATTCAACATTAAGAAAATATTGGTTCTGCAGTATATCGCGATATATCATTTCACGATACTGTATCGCACAGGTGTCAAGCATGCGGCCCGGGGGCCAAATCTGCACCCACCCCCCCAAAGGTTCCATTCCAGCCCCGCAGGATGAAAGTGCAAAAATGACCCTGAACAGTCCAGGTAAAATCCTTTTGGTTCAGGTTCCACATACAGACCAATGTGATCTCCAGTAAAATAACAACACAATAACCCATAAATAATGACAACGACAAATGTTCTTTGTGAAAATTATGTGGAAAAAATTTAAGTGAAAAAAATAACATTACACTGTGAAAATATTTACATTTACAAAACTATTCTTTCAAAATAAATGCAAATAAATACATAAATAAAAACAAAGATGAACAACCCGAAATGTGCAATTGTAACAATATTCTGCCTGTTATTAAATGTTTTGTGCATTTACAGATCCACTGTGATCTGGAGTTGTGTAATAATAAGAGATGGAATATTAGAGAAATTGTTCAAATTTTAGTTCCAAACTCCAAAATTTTAACAATATTCTGCCTGTTACCAAATGTTTATGGAACTTGTGTGTAATGTCAAGTATAAATAATAAGTTGAGGCATAATATTGTTAAAATTGCACTAATTTTTCAAATGAAATTTCTGTTTTTTCAGGTTATTCACATCTTTTTTAAAATGTAAATATTTCATAATTTAATTGTTTTTTTTTTGTGCTAAAACAAAAAGAAAAACTTGGATTTGTCATTATTTATAGGTTATTAAGTCTTTATTTTACTGGTCTGGCCCACTTGAGATCAAATTGGGCTGAATATGGAACTGAACCAAAATGAGTGTGACACCCCTGCTGTATCGATATTAAAAAGTACTGTATTGATATTTTTTAGGTATTTATTCAAATGCAGATTTTGCGTTTCATTTTTGTTTTTTGTTTTTCTTTTTTGTTTTTTCATTTTATTTATTACTGTTTAACACTATTTTATTCAATAATGTTTATTTGAATCATCCTAAAAGCACTTTTTACAGTCAGAGGCAGATGGTAGTTCCTTTGTTGGGATTGAACTAAAATAATGTTCTGATGTTAGTTCTGAACTAATAGAATATGAACATTTGAAAAGGATCTTAAACTGTAATGTCTGTAAAAAATGAGAGGAACATTTTGTGATACGACATTAGATCCTGTTCTGATCACATAAAAATGTGTTCAGCTTTTGTGCATATTTTGGATGTACTTAAATTCTTTAAGGAAATAATCATTTAAAAAAAGAAACAAACAAAAAAATGCCTTTTTAATAGTATCATGATATATCGTGATATATTGTATCATGATCCTAGTATTGTAATTTGTATCGTATCACCAGATTCTTGCCAATACACACCCCTATTCAACATGTGGTATGATGAATGAAATAACTGAAAAATAATAAAAAAAAAAAAAAAAAAAAAAAAAAAATATATATATAATATATATATAAATATAAACACATTTAAAATAGAAAACACAGAGCAAAGTGCAGATAATAATAATAAATAATAATAATAATATAATATAATAATAATACAAAAATAGAAGAAGAGAAATGACTGAAATGTAAACAGATTATGCATGTTTTATTGTAGTAACTGCACAAACAGAAAGAATAAAAGAAGGAAAAATAAAAGAAGAGTAAAAAAAAAGAGTAAAGGACGTCCCACAGACAGGATATGGATGTCACTCATGATCAGAGTTTAATGTACTTTCAGGTATTTGTTCTTTTTCTGTGTAAATGTTGTGTAATTAGGAGTGACAACACTGTTTCTCCATCTGTACTGTCCTGTCTGGGGGCTGTGTCAGTGGGGGAGGGCTTCTGCTTCCATACAATACATCAGTGTCTTCTGGATTATAAAGCGTCCTAACAGGCAAATAATAATAATAATAATAATAATAATAATAATAATAATAATATGATAAACATCAATAAGGACAGGATCATAAAGTTGAACATGGATGTGAAACAGATAAAACATTCAAATGAACTCTTCATTGTGTTTTAAAGTTGTGATGTTTTTGTGTTGGTCAGTGTAATATCAGCCAAACAGGAAAAGATGCAGATAGTCCCGGTGAGGGGGCGGGGCCTGGGCACATATTAAACTTGTTCCTCGTCTCTTTGACTCATTGTCAGCGCCTCCCACATCCAACACACCACAATGACTGGCAAGTATTTACATCCTTACAATTTTACAACACAGCTTTGGGTTCATTTATTTCATACAGCTCTATTACCTGATCATGTGTAATTCTGTTATATGTCACTTTATTTATTATTATTATTACTATTTATGCTATTTTCAGTCACTTTAGCAATTTCTGTGTTTTATATTTTCTGTTTCTTTTTTATTATATCTGATGCCTCTTGTCTTGTGCTGCTGTGACATCTGAATTTCCCCTTTGAAGGAACAACATAGTAAATCTTTCTGATGTTAAAATAGATCACTTATCAAATCAGCTCATTTATTTAAGATTGCTTTTATGTTTAATCTTAATGTTTAATTGTTTTATATTCGTGTACCTGTGTTTTGCACCTGCTTTTATCTGTTTTTGTGTTTGGTCTCTGTTTTTATCTGCTGTATGTAAAGTGTCTTTGAGTTCTATGAAAGCACTATACAAATAAATGTATTATTATTATTATTATTATTATTATTATTAAAGGAAATTGAATTATAACTTCAAAAAGACAAACAGAATGTGTGCCATGGTAGTTGAATTATGACTAAACATCGTATGCTTCTATGATGTATGTGATCGTCTTATGTGGGAGCTCAGAACAAAAGCTGTAGAGCAGTAAAAAGTATTGACAGCAGCAGAGTGCAGTCGATGACAGACACGTGTTCATTTTAACAGTGTTTTAGTGAAGTTTTAGTTGTTTTTGCTGTGAATTCTTGTAAATAATTGTATAATAGTGCTGTGTGGAGTGTTCTACTAGTGTGCTTTGCCGTGGTTTTCGTTGAGTTTTTGAGTTTTGGGTTCACCTTTTTTTCACAGTTTTTTTTTTTTTTTTTTCTGTTTGTATAGTTCATTAATAGTTCTATTTTCCATATACATACTGTTTTTGTAAGGCTTGTATATATAAAATACAGCTAAAACTGAATGAACCTATTAAAGTTAATTGGTCTAATATCCTGTATGTATGTATGTATGTATGTATGTATGTATGGATAATGTGGATGGATGGATGGATGGATGATGGGTGAATGAATATTGGATGGATGGATGGATGATGGATGGATGGATGACGGACGGACGGATAGACGGACAGACGGACGGATGGATTTGGTTGGATGGATGGATGGATGGATGGATGGACGGACGGACGACGGATGGATCGATGGATAGATGAATGGATAATGGGTGGATGAATATTGGATGGATGGATGGATGGATGGACGGACGGACAGATGGACGGACGGATGGATGGACGGACGGATGGACGGACGGATGACGGACGGATGGACGGATTTGTTGGTGGATGGATGGATGGGACAGACGGACAGATGGATGTTGTATTTCTTTCCTGTTTTTCCTCATTGGCTCTCTCCGTGTCCGTCCTCAGATTTCGGAGTGTCGTCCTTCATCACAAACTTCGGTGACCTGTATGATGAACTCAACTTTACGTACAATGACTCTGGGTTCGTCCTGAACCCTGGAACGCAGCCATGTGACCACTTCTCCCTCTCAGGCGTCATCACGGCTGTCATCGCTGTGTTCTACATCCTCATCTTCATCCTGGCCATTCCTGGAAACCTGGTTATTGGACTGGTGATCGGCTTGAGCAAACAGTCTTTGCAGCCGTCGGACCTGTACCTGCTCCACCTGGCGGTCGCCGACCTCCTGCTGGCGGTGACTCTACCGTTCTGGACCACGTCGGTGATACAGGGCTGGGTGTTCGGGGACGCCATGTGCAAAATTGTAACCATCTTGCAAGAAGTGAGCTTCTACACTAGCATTCTGTTCCTCACGTGCATCAGCGTGGACCGTTACCTCGTCATCGTGCGAGCTCTGGAGGCTCGTCGGACGAACCGCCAAATGGTCAGCTGGGGGGTCTGCGCTTCTGTCTGGATGGTCGGAACCTTTCTGTCTCTGCCGGGGTTCTTCAGTTCTGCTCACAGAGCTCAAAATTCTACCCTGACAGTTTGCAGTGAACTTTACGATCCAAGCAGAGCCGACACGTGGCGGTTGGCCACCAGAATTTCTCGCCACAGTCTTGGTTTCATCATCCCGTTGGCCGTCATGCTGGTCTGCTACGGAATAACCATCCAGCGCCTCCTTCACATCCGCGGAGGCTTCCAGAAACAACGAGCCATGAGGGTGATCGTGTTCGTGGTGGTCGCCTTCCTGCTGTGTTGGACGCCGTACCACGTCGCGGTGATGGTCGACACCTTCTTCAGGGCGAAGATTGTACCGTACCAGTGCCCGGCGAGGATGGCTGTCGATCAGACCATGTTTGCGACACACAGTCTGGGCCTCCTCCACAGCTGCGTCAACCCGGTGCTGTACGCATTTGTGGGAGAAAAGTTCCGAAGGAGGCTCCGACAGATCATGAGGAAGATGGGGATCCCGAAGAGACGACGATGACGAGAAGCAGCCATCTCAATGTCGTCAGAAATCACATCCACGGTCATGTGATGGAACACGGATGAACCATTTAGACACAGATGAGGTCGTTTTAATCATGTATTGAATGCATGATCTCAGGTCTTTCACGGTGATAGGACTGAGTTCAATTAACCCTTAAAGACCCAAACACACCAGCGACCGAAACCACCTACTGATCTAAACGGTTTAATACCTGTTGATCCACTAATCCAACAATCCATGTCTATAATTGGTGTAAAAGGCAGTTTGTCAACTTTTCATGGTCATCAGATATGACCCATTTGGACGTTCAGAGGCTCTGCAGTTACCGTGGAAACACCGTCATCTTCTACAACATTGGTTCACCAGTGAAACCCATGGAGTTGGATCAATGACAGTGGATGGACACACTGGGTTTATGATCAGTTAGTGATAGATTTGCTAAAATATCCCTTTTTCAGCATTTTTTTCCCCAGTTTTTGATATTAGGGTCAAAACAGTAATGTCCCGTCAGAGAGCGAACTTTAATTGATTGCCATTCCAACATTTTTTCAATAAAGTAGCTCCTTGTTTTGGATAATCCCTTATGGTCCATCTAAAGCAAAAATGAATTTAAAAGTAAAAATGTGGGTCATTTAGCAACACTAATCTGTCAAATTGTATCTAAAATGTCCCGTAAGAGAGATTTCGAATAGTGTGTTTTGACCCATAATAACCCTCAACTTTACTCTGAGCTTTTGTAAACATCAACATGATGTTGGAAATACCTTATTTTCGCTGAAAATGTTAAAATACTGAGGATAATATAATAAATGGTGATAAATCACTTAAGAAAAAGTGAATAGAGAGAACTAATCATTTGGGAACAAAAGTAGTGCTGGGTTTATATGGGTAAATGTACCACTGTAAGATTATAGTTAAACTATGTACATATTGTAACTTTATTTGCCTTCTGTCAGTAAAAACTGAAAGCGTCAAATGTAAATACATCGTAAACAAGTGGTGCCAGGCACAACAGACCCTGCCCCTCGCACGTATTGTAGCTTATTTTGGCATCGATCCAGCTGATGTCATCATGTCTATACATGGGCTGATGACATCATAGACAAATTTCAGCCATAACATTGAGATGACTTTAGAAAGATTTTGTGTTGTTTTGGTTCTGTATAATATGCCTTAGCTTTATGTCAGAGTGATGTATAACAATTGCTTCTATATGTGCCAAGTTTGAAGTAAATTGAAACAAAATCGATGTTTTTATAGATGGTTGAAATTTCACCCAGTATAAGTAAATGGGGGGAAAAAAATGTTTAAAGAATTTCTAAAAAATTTTACCTTTGACCTACTTTTTCCAAATGTAATCACATCTAATCATGGGTCACTGCCAATCTATAAACTAAATTTGGTATGAATTCAACCAGTTGGGGGGGTGGGGGGTTGATGACCAAACCCTTTGCTGAAATTCTGGGCCAGCGTACAAACTGAAAATCAAATGTTGTTGTGTTAGCCTTTACTGAACACAAAGCAGAAGAAGGAAACAAAGATGATGTGCTCAATAGGGCTGTGTATTGGCAAGAATCTGGCGATATGATACTAATCACAATACTAGGGTCATGATACGATACATCACAATATATCATGATACTGTTAAAAAGGTGATTTTTTATTGGTTTTGTTTCTTTTTTCAAAGATTATTTCCTGGAAGATTTAAATTACACCAGAAATGTGCACAAATACTAAACACATTTTTATTTGATCACAACAGGATCTAATGCTATATCACAAAATGTTCCTGTTTTAAAACTTAAATGATGTTTTACAGACATTACAGTTTAAGATCCTATTCAAATGTTCATATTCTATTAGTTCAGAACTAACATCAGAACATTTTGTTCAAACCCAACATAGGAACTAACATTATTAATAAAAGCGTTAAATAATAATAAATAAAATACAAAACAAAAGAAAAACAAAAAAACAAAAATGAACCTCCACAATATCTGCATTTGAATGAATACCTAAAAATATCGATACAGTACTTTTTCATATCGATATAGTATCGTGAAATGAAATATCGCGATATGTTGCAGAACCAATATTTTCTTACACCCATAGTTGTCAATAGAGCGCCAGTCAGACAGAAAAAACAATGAGGAAAAAATGATCAAATATATGTTAGTTTCAACAACTGTCACAAGAATGAAAAGTAACATTACAATACTCACAGTCATTGAAAGCCATTGTAATATTATGTAATATGACCGTTATGTAATTAAAGAGATAAACGCCTTTTCATTCACCTATTTTAATGCTCATATGAAATATAAAAGCTGGTGAATAAAAGGACAAAATGAAGTTGTATGAAATATTACATCTACCGGTAGAATGTGAACACTTTAAACTGACCTCCTGTCACAATAAATTCATCCATTTTAGATCTCATTAAGATATTTGAAATCAAACAATAATCAATCGAAAAGTTCTAAAATTCATGGGACGAAATGCTTCTCAGACCAAAAAAGAGTTAGTTCGAAGTGCTCTTTGGAAAAAGGGATTCATAAAGTAGACGCCAAACTGGAAGAAAAATCCAAGGCACTCTTTAAACATTAAAAAGCCTTTATTAACATGGCATGATCATATCTAGACATGACCGTTAATCAAGGCATTTTAATGTTTAAAGAGAGTGCCTTGGATTTGTCTTCCAGTTTGGTATCTAATAAGCAATCGTATTTTGATAATTTTGATAATCTTTTCAGCTGAAAATGAATAGAAATATGTATTTTATATTTGACTGTTTTGACAGTTTTGTTCAAATTTACACTTGGACGTACATCTGATGATAATCTGTTTGAACACATGTCTATTTGAAAGTCAAAATGTGAGGTGATAACAGGTGATAAAAAACACCAGGTCAGCCTGCTCTTAGCTCAGCCAAACTCCAAAGGACTCAATACTCTTTCAATATTACCTTCAACCTGCCACATTTTTTTTTTTTCTGCATATTTATTTTATTGCATTAAACTGGACTTCAGTTCCGATCTGCTGTAGACGTGGGAAACCCTCTGGTGCTGGAAGTCGTTCACTTACAGAATCCTTTTCTACAATTAAATACCCACTCTTTCTTCAGTCAGGTCAGATGAAGCAACAGTGGAAAACATGTTTCTTAAGTTTTCATTTCACGTGTAACTATGTGCAACCATATTTCAACACAAGGACTGAACAACGTTAAGACAGATGTCAATGTATACCATGAAATGTGGTTGAAGAAAAGAAAGCACTGATAAAAGTGTGCGTTTTAAGCATTGTGATTCAGTTCTCTAAACCAGGGGTCGAACTCATTTTAGTTCAGGTTCCACATTCAACCCAACATGATCTGAAGTGGGTCGGACCAGTAAATAATAACAGTGAAAAAAGTAAAATTACATTATGAAAATGTTTACATCTGCAAAGTTTCCTTAAAAATCTGAGTAACATGAACAGTTGGAAATGTCTTGAGAGAAACAAACTATTTTAACAATATTTTGCCTCAGTTTATTATTTACGTATATACATTATAAGGTACGGATCTCAGTGGATCTACAAATACACAAAACATTTAATAACAGGCAGACTATTGGTACAATTCCACAGACTTCTCTTAGAACATTTCAGGTTGTTCATATTTGTTCAGGTTCCACATTTTTTGTAAAAGGATAGTTTGTAAATGTAAAAAAAATTCATGTAATTTAACTTTTTTTTAGCCTAAAAAGAGAAAATTTTGTAGTTGTCATTATTATAGGTTATTAGGATAGTATTTTTACTGGTCCAACCCACTTGAGATAATTTTGGTCTGTACGTGGAGTCTGAACTAAAATAATTTTAACATCCTTGATTGTTAATATGTTCAGTGTAATTTTTTCATTTCACAAATTCCTCCAATGGGCTGGACCCTTTAGCGGGCCGGTTTTAGCCCACGGGCCTTATGTTTGACCCCTGTGCTCTAAAATCTTTAACTGTCATCAACATTTGACTTTGGTTGTCAGTATTCTACTACTACCTACAAACTATATAGATACTGTATATTGAAAATTTTTTTTGTGAAACTTTGAGAGTTTTTTTGTATATCACAAAATAAATGGTTATATTTTTTGTAATTATCATTAAAGCATTTATTGAACACATACTTTTCCATCTCATCTGTTTCTGATGAATATCACTTGAGTGAATCAGCTGAGACATCACAAAAGCCTTGGGGTGGGGGTGGGGGTGGGTAGCTTTCTGCATTTTGGGTGGAAGTGACCATATTTAGACAAAAAGAGGTGGAGCTACAGGAACGTGAGGGGTCAGAGCCAGAGCCATAGATAAAACAGTTATGACACTTCCATAGACTCCCGTTGTAAAAAATGGCGGACAAAATATGGACCTACTTCCGGGTTCTGGAGGGGCTGATAGTTCCTACATTGAGTGTAACGCCATCGGAACACGTTCATTTCTGTTACAGCTGATCTATCAACTACAGCGCCAAGTTAATAAGATATCGTCATCTTTCAAATTATCCAGCGTATTTCCTGTATTAGTGACATTTATGTTGTAAATTCTGTTTTCTTTGGTATGTGTTAGTGTTTGTATACATTTATATCTTAAACAGCTGTTCTGTTGTATTGTCAGCTGTAGTCCTATAGTTAGATAGCTTGACTTGTCCAGCTGTTGAAATTTAACCACTATAACCACAAATTATGGCGTTTTTACGATAAGGTAACATTAGAACAGATGCTGTTATCAGTGGGTTTTATTTTAGTTGTTCAGTTGAACCTGGTGGTGTTTGGTTCAGTTTGTCAGCTGAGGTCATGTGATCATTAGGAGGAGAGCTGAGCACTGATAAATAAAAGTTCATTAAAGTTATAATTCATGAGTTAAAAGAGGAGAAACTTCTGTCACTTGGTGTTTGTAAGATCTGACTCATCCTATATGAATTCTGTTGAGTTTTGAGTTTGCTAATGTTGAGTTTTTAATGAGTTCAGGGTAGGTGCTAATGCTAACATGCTAAGTTAGCCTATACGCTATCCTGTGGTTACTGCCTTATTACCACTGCCAGGAGGTATTGTGATCGCTTTGCTTTGTGTGTTTGCGTGTTTGTTTGCATGTTTGTTTGTTTGTTAGCAGGATAACTCAAAAAGTTATGGATGGATTTTCATGAAATTTTCAGGAAATGTTGATACTGGCACAAGGAAGGCAGAGGTCTGCGCTCTCCGAGGGCTTTTCTTGTTGTGTGTGTTATCAGAGCAGAGCTTAGCAGACACACAGTGTTCACAGACAAACACTGTTTTCTGACTGGACCACAGTCCTACAATAGGAAAGCTGAAAATGGTAAATTGTCTATCTCCGTACCAGTGCAGAATGAATGAACTTGTAAAGTTAGCACCGCTCATGTTACTAGCCTATCCAAGGTAACACCAACCTTTCCCCACAAAATTTTAGTTTTCACAGTAATAAAGTCAGTCCTTTCGGTGGTCAACCCCACTACTCAGAAGTAGAACACACACAACAGTACATACAGTGGTGACACAACAGTTGTGTGTGGTTTATTTTCAGATTTACCATCATCACTGCTGTTTGTCCCATAGAAGAACATGACAGCGCTCAGTTTGATTGGAACTATTCGGGTTCACATGAACCACATGATCACCGGAGCGGCAACCTCAAAGCGTGTCATAACTCTCAAAGGGCAGTGGTCAGAGCCATCTGTGGGGGTCATGAGTCAGCTAGTGCTAAAGGCTATCTCACTGACTCAGCAAAATGGCTCAATCAAGTTTCTGTTTAAGGATTTGACTCTTACATTTAATAATTTATTTATTTCGAGGGAAGTTCAAGGTAAGTCTAAAGAGCAGAGGAAGTGGATAACATTAATGAGTAAAGTTACAAGTCTTAACTGACTCAGAAAAAAAGTTGGTGCTAGCTAATATTAGCATTTTAGCTAGCTAACATGAGTTCCCCTGCATCATATGCCCCTGATGTAGAATAAGGCTGTTATGAGGTGTTTCATATCTTTACACTTTTTTTTTTGTTTGTTTTTTTTTTCGTGTTTTTCAGTCCTTCATCTGTTCACTTCAGGGGAGGGTATTTATGTCCTCACACAGATGAAAATCAGGAGCTTATGTTGTGTTCCAGGCAACCCGTAACTCCTGTTTTTCCATCCTTCTACCAGTGAATGGAACTGCAGTCAAACCTGTGACTTCTCACCTGTGAACTCGTACTAAATCCATGTTCTCCCAGGTCCGAGCTCTGACGTCACGTAGCTCATGAAACAACAATGACGGCCCCCGTGGATGCGATGTTTATGCAAATTGTTTCTTAAAACAAGATATTGCTCTGACATTATTTATCTGCAAAGGTTCTAGATAATCAGCTGCTCTAGTGTTAGCTAGTTTTCAGTCCATTGAGTGGAATAATAAACTAATACCAAATATGTATCTGAATACAAATAACAGAAAAGTAGAGCAGCTTCTCTTGCCTTGTGCGCCATTTTTCCTCCTCTGTTTTCCTCAAATAAGCAAAGTAGAAGCACCTCTGGCGATAAATATGACTGTAAAAGAGCATAACGTACGGTCCACCATGCTGGTTTGTTTATATCTAGCTACCACAGTTCCTTGTGCTAAAACAGTTTGGCATGACTTGCCTGGAACACTACAAAGTCATGAGTCGTGGTTTGAAGTTGTGACTGGAATGCAGCATTAAACAGTTTTTTAAGAGAATCATGATCTGCTACAGGAAAAAAAAGCAAAAATTAGCAAAAATCATTATACTAAATCAAATAACTGAATTTATTCCATTCAGAACGCAAACTGGTGCGTCACTTAAGACAGAAGGAAACCAGTATAAACCAGTAAACAGGCTCTGTCATTGATGACCCTCAAAAGAGTGTTACTGCCCCAGGATGTTGGACTCAAAGTGAAAGGGAACCAGGCCTTTGTGGAGCAATCTAGATTTGAACTCTAGATTTTCAGCATAAAAATCGTGATAAACAAACCGTAGTTCTATCTTCTGTAAGTTAGTACCAAAACTAACCTTCTTGAATCAGGTCTTTTTTCAGAGTTCTCAGGACTTGTGTCTTCTAACACCCATGGTAGCAACATGTTAACAGTATGCACGGCTAAGTAAGGGTAACATTTGATTTTCAGTTAGGTGTAATGTTACTATACATTCGTTACACTTTATCAGAAGCAGAATCTGAATACTTTATTACTCCCAGGGCAAGGTTATTATCGTTAATGAAAACTAACGAAATGACGAAAAACAAGAATTGAAAAATAAACATTTTTGTTAACTGAAATAAATAAATCTATAATTAAAAGAAAAAAAATAACTGAAACTGTATTGTGTGCTTACAAAACTAACTAAAATGTAAAAAAAAATTATGAATAAAATTCCCTTCGTTTTTGTCTTTGTCAATGTCGGATTGATGCAAAAGCGATTTATTTTGCTCTAGCAATTTTAGCTAGCAGCACCATATGACACTTCACGGTCCATCACTTCTCGTCAGTTGTTGCTTAGTCGGTTTCTCGTCCCCACTCTACCTGGAAACATGGAGGCTAAAGTTGGGAGAAAGCAGCAGAGTCCTGTATGAAATTTCTTTGAATATGACGGTGAAGAAGAGAAAAGATACAACAAAACTAAAACTAAACTAGTACTAAGAATTTAGAAGAAAATGAAAACTAATAAAACCTAGCAAACCTGCTCTAAAAACTAATTAAAACTAACTGAATGAGAGGAACAAAAGTCAAAACTAAACAAAACTAAACTATACTGAAAAATCCAAAACTATTATAACCTTGCCCAGGGGGAAAGTATTGGGTGTTACAGTCGCTCCATTCAAGTAGAATAAAAAAGTAGCTGGAGAGAAATGATCAATACAATAGAAAAATAAATACATAAACATAAAGCAATAACACACACACAGCTCAGTGTGTCGTTGGTGGTTATTATATCAGAAACAAGGAAAACTAAAGAACAAGTGACTTTTTCAGCAAAGATACATTAACTGAACATAAACCCAGTGTGTCCATCCACTGTCACTGATCCAACTCCATGGGTTTTACTGGTGAATCAATGTTGTAGAAGATGACGGTGTTTCCACGGTAACTACAGAGCCTTTGACCGTTGAAATGGGTCATCTAATGACCATGAAAAGATGAAGAACTGTATTTTACACCAATTATTGACATGTATTGACAGGATTAGTGGATCAACATTAAAACAGTTTAGATCAGTAGATGAATTTGGTCGCCAGAGGCTGTTTGGGTCTTCATGGGTTAAAACACTTGATTAAGACGCAATATTAGAGCAGTAATTTGTATAATATGTACTGAACCAGTGTTTTTCAACTTTGGGGTCGGGACCCCATGTGGGGTCGCCTGGAATTCAAATGGGGTTGCCTGAAATTTCTAATAATTGACAAAAATAAAAATGTACTATTAAAAAATATTTGGTGAGTTGAGAGAGACAATCCCAATCCATAAAGACATGATAAACTGTGAAGCTGAAACTGCAGCACTATGGTTCTGTTTATCTGTCAAATGTCCATTGTGGTCAGTTTCAGATGCTGCAGCTCTTTCATAATTCATAGTTTGAGTTCTTGTTTGTTCTGTATTAATTGTCAGCCTTGTAAATCCAAGCTACTGTAATGGTGCTAGTACAAACACAGAATCCAAATGCAGAACTCAAACACCAAAAATATAGTTCAAAAGGTTTATTTATCACACACAGGTGAAAAATAATGATCAGTGACAGAATCTTGAGGATAATGGTGGGTGATATCCTCCTCTGATTCGTTCTCTGGATCAGGGGCGACAGCCCGTCTCCCCGAGCGGTGTTTGGGGTGTTTTTCCCGACTAAGGAAAAGCAAAGGGAGGTCAGGGACGGAAACAGGTCATACACAGGTAGGCAAATACTCGGGCAACAGGACATAAGGACAAGGCAAAACTCACGTACTGGTAGTCAGGGCGAGAAGGTCAAAACCAGGTATCAGGAGAGGCAGACAAAACCAGACAGGGAGCAGGCAGAAGACGAGAAACCGAGGAATCCAAAAACAGGTCAAAAAACAGGCAGGCAAGCAAACAAACGAGGTTAAAACGCTGGTAAGAACTACTAGAGTTACAAACTGACGTCTGACAAGGGGAAGAGACAGGGTCTAAATACACAAAAGGGAGGGAAGACAACTAGACACAGGTGGAGCAAATCAGGGCGGAGACAGGTAATCAGGTGAGAGGTGAGACTGATCAGGGAACAGGAAGTAAAGACGACAGACAAGACACATGAGGGGAAACTTAACAAAATAAAACAGGAAGTGACAAACAAAACATAAAAGACAGACAAAACCAGACTAACGTCTGGCTGCAGGTGTGACAGCTGGACTGACTGTACATATCCTGAACAAGGAAAATCAAATTCTTGCTTTGTACAATAATCTCAACCTGGCTTTTCTGCCTCTGTTCATAATAATATACATTATATAGACTAAATGTCAACTAAAATTAATGTTTATTTACAACATAGTATAGCAAACTATTACATGTTCAAAAACAAATAATTTTAGCCAAAAAAGTCTCTGTTTTGAATATCTGGGGTCACCAGAAATTTGTGATGTTAAAATGGGGTCACGAGCCAAAAAAGGTTGGGAACCACTGTACTGGAGAATATATTATCATATGATAATTAAGAAATATACCTAATAAGTGTGCAAAATACAGTTGTGTGTAAATCCCCCCCACTTTGTCATTACAGAGTTATGGCTAATGCAGTGGTAATTCGATCTTCCTCACAGTATCTTCCCTCTCCAACACAATCAGGATGCCAACGTCAGACTCTACATTTGACCTACAAATGAATATGTGTCCTGTAACCCCCCACCCCCACCATTCTTCCAAGTGTTGCACCATCTCACATGTGCTACTGACCTCAGGTTGGCTAAAAATGAAAAAGGGGGTGGGAGTCTAAAGTGAGTAGGCAGACAGATCTCCATGCAGCTGTCATTGTAGGGCTGCTGGGCTGCGACTGTCATTTCCCCCTTCGGACCGACTGGCAGAGGTAGGGGGGTAGATCATGACTGGGGAGGCTTAGCTCATGGGGCAACGAGGAGGGAGGAACTGTGGAACTCGCTGAACAGGACCTGATGCTAGGAAGCCAAGAAGAGTCGACCTCAAGGTACTGGGAACGAAGAGGACGCTCGGTGGTGGACGACACGTTCTTTAATCTGCAGAGAAGTTCCACGCTGGTGTTCAATCAGTGAAAAGACAGAGGACGCCACGAAAAAGGAAAGGAAAAGCAACACCACCACTTCAACAGACAAGTCAAGGGAAGGGAAAGGAAGGGAGCTGTTAATGCAACATGATCCTCGGGGTCTTACTCTAAAAATACCACTGGACAGGAGAGAGGCACTATCTCTGTCTCCTTAATTACCTGGTAATTATTTCTTTTTCATCTTAAATAACTGAAATCAGAAGAAAGCAGAAAATTTTCAAGGGGAAAACCTACACATGAAAGGAAGGTGGCCTGTCAATGAAAGTTAGAACGATAAACTTACAGTGAAAAATGTGAGCTTAAAAAACAAGTCAACCTCGTTTGTAGACTTTAATGTTTTTAATACATTTAGATTTGAAAGCAGCAAAAAGGCCAAGTTAGTGTTCAAGCCGCACCAGCAGGTACACATTTGCAGGACTCTGAGGTGGATCTGTCACATTAGTCCAATCATGAGAAAAGCTGAGGTGCAAATGACCCTGAAAAAGGGTGCAGATGAAGCCATGGCACCCCCAAGCCCCATCATACCCCCAAAACGGTCCAAAGCAAGCCCAGATCAAGTTGTCCCAGACCCTCGAGGATCGTCTCATCCCAGCCCGACTCCGCCAGTTTTTGTTCGCAAAATGAGGAACGCCGCCGTAGGGACGGGCTGCGACATCCGTCTGAAGGTGACTGTGGCCGGAGACCCCCAGCCCTCGCTTTACTGGTATCACAACGACGACCTGCTCAACATGGAGAACCAGGAATATGGAGGCCTGTGGATTAGGGACTGCAAACCCACCGATGCTGGCCTTTACACCTGCATCGCCAACAACCACCTGGGGAGGCTCGGAGCAGCGCCGTCCTGGCCGTGTTGGACCTGGGAGAAGGTAATGTCCTTTAACATTAACCCATAAAGACCCAAATAACCACTGGTGACCAAAACCATCTACTGATCTAAAATATTTTATGACGTCTGAACCATAATTGGTGTAAAATAGAGTTCTTCATCTTTTCATGGTCATCAAATATGACCCATTTGGACGCTCAGAGGCTCTGTAGTTACCGTGGAAACACCGTCATCTTCTACAACATTGATTCACCAGTAAAACCCATGGAGTTGGATCAATGACAGTGGATGGACACACTGGGTTTATGTTCAGTTATTGAGAGATTTTGCTGAAAGTCTCTTTTTCTTCAGTTTTCTCTGTTTTGTTATAATAACCTTTGAATTTACTCTGAGCTTTAATAAACATCTACACAATCAGTCAATGAAATACAGGAAAATACAAGGTTTTCATTGGAAAAACCACAAAATACAGAAGGAAATATTATAATAAATGGTGATAAATCATTGAAGAAAAGTGAAATCTAGAGAAAATGTTATTTGGGAACTGACACAAAAGTAACACTGGGTCTTTATGGGTTAACTGACCATAGTTTGATTTAGGATTTTCCATGGTCCTTTTATAGAATAGTCATGAAACCAATAAATA